>NC_091963.1:86352903-86655686 GCF_031021105.1 Erythrolamprus reginae | reverse complement strand
AATTACAATATAAATACTTAAATAAGTACTATCAGTCGATAAATTCCCCATCGCGGATTTCCCCATCGCGGCCAGGTCTGGAACGTAACACCAGCGATAGATGAGGGACTACTGTATTTCTCCTTTAAACCTCTGCACAAGACTTGTGGGGGGAATTTAATTAATTACAGACTTAAGAACCTCTTAAGAATGATTAGGTGACCAAGCTGACCTGAAACCCAAACTTTTGCAACCAGGTTTTTTTAAAACAGATGAGCCCTCCCCTGTGGAAACTGAAACATTTGTTGGGTATAATTTTTTTTATTGTTTTTCATACCTTGCAGAGATTCCAATTTACATACTTCAAATTAAAATATAATACAATACAATATCAAATGCCAATTTCTTAGTCAAATTAATCAAATTTTTCAAATTATTCATCCAATTATTTTCTGGTACATATCATTCATCCCGTGCTACCTCCTTTCCAAATGCTATCATCCGGATTTTAGATAACGTTCTTCGCTTTCATTTATATTTAAAGTGCTATAGCTATCTAAATTTCTCTTGGCTATTTGCTGTTTTTCTTAACTATGCCATCATGTTTCAGTCCCTTCTTAAAAAACACATTCCTACTTTCATTTTAAAAAAACCCAAAAACCTCTTGTTATCATAACTGCCCTTAACAATAGAAAATATCCAAATTTACAACTCTTTAAAAGTCCAGGAAGGAAAGAGAAAAAAATAAAAAGAAAGAAAGAATAAAAGAAAAAAAAGAGCGGAAAAGAATAGGAAAAGAAAAAATGCTATTCATATCATATCTTAATCCATACATAGAAGTAAGGGTTGTTATTAGAAATTTTAAAATACAGTTCATTTATTCCACTTCTTTGATTATATCAGTATGTCATTTCTACTTTAACAAATCAAAATAAATATAAATTATTATTGCTCCGTTATTTTATGCAAAAAGTATCCTCCATTAAAAAAAAAAAGAACCAAAGTATTAATATTCTTCCCTAATCTAGATATTTTTCACTGCTGTTCTTAGCATGATAATCTTCCCTAATCTCTAAAACCAGCTGCCAATCCCAGCGTAATAATCTTCCCTAATCTATGTGTCATTGTCATATCAGTGCAATAATCTTCCCCATTCTAATTATTTTCACTGCTAAATGCAATGCCATAATCTTCCCTAATCTATATATTTACCTAATCTATATATTATCCCTAATTCTAAATGTCTTCTACTATTGAACTCGGTGATAATCTTCCCTAATCTATTGATTTTCTGTCTTTCCTATATAATACCTAACATAATTAGTGCTAGCTATTATCCCATATTAATCCTACTCCTGTTATTGTAATTCTCCTCCCTTTTCTTTTCCCCTTCATCCCACTATATTTATCACCATAAATTAAATAAAATTAAAAAAAGAAAGAAAAAGCAAAGAAGAAATTTTTTTTAAAAGGCATCCAAAGATAATCATAATCATTATCAAAAATCTCATCTATGTTGTGCGGAGTAGTCAAAGCTATTCTCAATTTTTTCATTTATAATTTCCTATTCCATTTTACATTTTATATCACTTGCTTGTATATTTGTTTATATAAACAAATATACAAGCAAGTGGTATAAAGCTCCCATAAGATTAAAATATTACAAAATCCAATTCATTAAATATACTGAATTTTTTTGGTAATTTATAACTTTGTAAGAGCAAAGAAAAGAAGAAAGAAAGTGCTAATATCTTTTAGTAACTTTTAAATATTCTTACACATATTTTAATTTTAATTTTCTTAAAATAATTTTAATTCTTAAAAGTATTTAATTTCAATTTATATTATTCAATGTAATTTCAGTCAGATCAGACGGTCCAAATGTCATTTCAGTCAAATCAATCAGTCCAGTTAGGTCAAATCTATTCAAATCAGATTAATTCAGTTCAAATAATTTCATCTTGAACATTATCTTCTTTCCATGGGTTTAGCTGATCGGTCTTCCGATCTCTGGCGGGCCCAAGACAAGAGTTTATCCTCTGTCCTGGTGCTTCTTGACCTCTCAGCGGCTTTCGATACTATCGACCATGGTATCCTTCTGCGCCGGCTGGAGGGGTTGGGAGGCATTGTCCTTCAGTGGTTCTCCTCCTACCTCTCCGGTCGATCGCAGTCAGTGTTAGTAGGGGTCAGAGGTTGACCTCTAGGTTTCTCCCTTGTGCGGTGCCTCAGGGGTCGGTCCTCTCCCCCCTGCTATTTAATATCTACATGAAACCGCTGAGCGAGACCATCCAGAGGCATGGGGTGAGATATCATCAGTACGCTAATGATACTGAGCTGTACATCTCCACCCCATGTCCAGTCAGCGAAGCAGTGGAAGTGATGTGCTGGTGCCTGGAGGCTGTTACGGTCTGGATGGGTGTCAACAAACTCAAACTCAACCCTGATAAGATGGAGTGGCTGTGGGTTTTGCCTCCCAAGGACAATTCCATTACCTGGGGGGGGATTATTTGTCCCCTCAGAGAGGGTCTGCAACTTGGGGGTCCTCCTCAATCCACAGCTTACATTAGAGAACCATCTTTCAGCTGTGGCGAGGGGGGCGTTTGCTCAGGTTCGCCTGGTACACCAGTTGCGGCCCTACTTGGACCAGGACTCACTGCTCACAGTCACTCATGCCCTCATCACCTTGAGACTCAACTACTGTACTGCTCTCTACATGGGGCTACCTTTGAAGACTGTTCGGAAACCACAGATCATGCAGAATGCAGCTGCGAGAGCAATCATGGGCTTCCCTAGGTCTGCCCATGTTACACCAACACTCCGCAGTCTGCATTGGTTGCCGATCAGTTTCCGGTCACAATTCAAAGTGTTGGTTATGTCTTATAAAGCCCTTCATGGCATTGGACCAGAATATCTCTGGGACTGCCTTCTGTCGCACAAATCTCAGCGATCAGTTAGGTCCCACAGAGGTGGCCTTCTCTGGGTCCCTTCGATGAAACAATGTCGTCTGGTGGGACCCAGGGGAAGAGCCTTCTCTGTGTAGGCCCCGACCCTCTGGAATCAACTCCCCACGGAGTTTAGGACTGCCCCCACCCTCCTTGCCTTTCACAAACTGCTCAAAACCCAGTTCTGTCATCAGGCATGGGGGAATTGATTCCCCCTGGGCCATTTCCGCTTGATTCCCCCTGGGCCATTTCCGCTTTGTATGGGTTTGTATGAGATGTATTTTTGTTTTTTATATTAAGGGTTTTAAATTTGTTTTTATCATTGGATTTGTATTGTTTCTTGTGGTGAGCCACTCTGTGTCTTCGGAAAGGGGTGGCATACAAATCTAATCAATTAAAATAATAATAATAATGCATTGGTTGGTCATTCTTCTCTAGAGTTCTGTATTTAAACCAGTAGCAAACTGCTGTATTTCCTCCAGCCACACAATGTCGCTAGGTGATCAATTCTCCAAGTCTTCTCTATGTAACTGTTCTGTGAATAGCATTAAATGACTCTTTGGCTGTTACTTCCTGTTGCTGTCACTTCCTGTTTTATTCTGCTGTTGTTATTTGTTTATACAAGAAAGGAAAAATAAGAATTCCAAAACAAAAGTTAAAAATTCCAAGTTCCAAATGGCGAATTTCAAAGAGAACCAATTAGGTAGTTGAAAATAATCCAAATGATGGGCAATTTCGCTATTTTAGAAGCTTCCGCTGAAATGCCATGTTGCACAGTTAGCTGCCTTCTTCAATCTCAGGCCATTTTAACTCTGTCCAGCAACCAAGCGAGAAACAAAGGTCTAAAATCCCAATCAGTCACTCTCTGCTTACCATCATAGACAGAAAATTTCTCCTTCCCCTCTGCAAGTAAGTACTGTACCTCCAATTCTCTTCCAGATTGAATCATTCGGTTATCCTCCCCAGCAATGGGTAGTCTCTGCAGCTGTGTCGGAACAGGCATGGCTGCCTGTCTGGCTTCACTGCAGCCGGTGCAACACAAGCCAGTTTGCCCCTGGCAGCATCCCAAGCGTCACTCTCCCTACAGGAGAGATCCGGTTTGGTCCAAAAGGACCAGAACTCCTGGGCAATGGGACTTGGGGACATTTCCCAGGAGAGAGGGAAATATCCTGGTACTGCAGTCACGAGACCCTGCCTCCTTCCGAAAACTGAAACTTTTGTGGTACAGGGGTTAATAGCAATTATCAGAAGGAGGGGGGGGGGCTTCTAGTCTAAACCTGGTAAAGCTGTAATCTCTAACCAAAAATTATGTTCTGATCTTTGGATCCTCCAAAACAGACTGATTTTAAAGTCACCTTCTTTCAACATCTGTTCAAAATTCAGCCTGTTTTTCAGTTTTCTGGATTCGGTGGGGAAAGTTGGCTCTTTTATGACTTGTTGACTTCAAGTCCCAGAATTCCTGAGCCAATCATGCTAGCTCAGGAATTCTGGGAGTTGAAACCCATAAGTCATAAAAAAGCCAGCTTTACTCATGTAGAAGAAGAGGAAATCCACTGGCTGCTACCTTTTGAGTTTGCCTCCATCCCCAGGTAGCATACCAGCAGGCAAATCAAGAAGTTCTAATCACGTCAAATATTCCCTTGCAACTTTCACCAAGGGAAACATCTTTGCAAGGCATCTCTGAGACCATTCATTCTGTAACAAGATCACAGACTTTACCCAAAGGCTTGCATAACCTGAGGCTGGTAGTATCTGCATCATCATCAGACAAGAGGGATAAATCGTTTCTTGGGAGTAATTTTGCCTCCCCCAAACCTTCTACTAAAGGTCAACATTTCCCCCACACACCTTTTTATTCTTCCACTATGTGCACAAATCCAGGCAGCAATGTTCCCAGTAGATTCTGCCAAATTAAACTTCCAGGACTTAATTGTTTACTAAGCACTTCATGCTTAGTTCCCAGGGAAAAAAGAGTGGAGGGGGGAGGGGAGAGGGAAATAGAAATATTGTAATCAAACAAAGTCAGACTTTCGGCCCAAGGGACGCATATCCGGTAACTGAAACTTAATTCTCCACTTCAATTCCAAGGTTGATGCTGTGAGACACTTTTCCCCAGGAATTCAGACTTTTGCAGCACAAGAAGGTATTCAAAGCCCTCGCCAACTAACCTTCTTGCTGTGGGTCGCCTTTCCTACTTGGTGATTTTTAAAGCGTCTCTGGTAGGGGTGGGGAAAGTTTGCTTTTTTATGACTTGTGGATTTCAACTCCCAGAATTCCTGAGCTAACATGATTGGCTCAGGAAATTTGGGAGTTGAAGTCAACAAGTCACAAAACAGCAAACTTTCCCCACCCCCGCTGACAGGGAATGCTTCATTCCTGCTTGCAAAAAAAAAAAAAGAAATGCCCAGATTCCTGCAAAAGGCTCAGGAGATCCCTTGCTCAGCTCTTAGCTCGCTCACCCAAAATACCACTTTCATTGGAGGAGGCTGCAAGGCTCACACTTCACGAAACAGTTCCTGGGCATGAAAATACTACATGCATGCCTGCATGTTGAAGAGCCACAATGTAGGGGCCAAGGAGTCACATGTGCTCAAGAGCTGTGTTTTGTTGACCCTTGTCCTAGAGACTCACAGCTAAAACTACACCAACAAAACTACACCTAAAACTCAAATCCTATGGCATCTCAGGATCCCTCCATAGCTGGATTACAGCATTACTGTCAAAAAGACAACAAGTGGTCAAAATAGGAAGCACCATATCCACCCCCATCCCAGTTAAAAGTGGTGTTCCCCAAGGTAGTGTACTGGGACCAATGCTCTTCATTCTCTACATCAATGACCTTTGTGATTACATCACAAGCAACTGTGTCCTCTTCGCCGACGATGTAAAACTCTTCAACACCACCAATAACACAACTGCTCTCCAAAAAGACCTTGACACTGTTTCTGAGTGGTCTAACACATGGCAACTCCAAATCTCAACTAGCAAATGCTCTGTCCTACACATTGGGAAGAAGAATCGGAACTCCAAATACAAACTGAATAATCAAATTATCACAGATAATCCCCACTCGGTTAAAGACCGTGGTATACTAATAACAAAAGATTTAAGTGCCAAAGCCCACTGCAACAATATAGCCAAGAAGGCTTCAAGAGTTGTAAACCTAATCCTACGTAGCTTCTGCTCTGGCAATCTCACACTACTTACCAGAGCTTACAAAACTTTTGCCAGACCCATCCTCGAATGCAGCTCATCTGTTTGGAACCCATATCGCATCTCAGACATTAACACCCTTGAAAATGTCCAAAGATACTTCACCAGAAGAGCCCTTCATTCCTCCACTCGAAATAGAATACCCTACGAGACTAGACTTTCAATCCTAGACCTAGAAAGTTTAGAATTAAGACACCTTAAACAAGATCTAAGTATTGCCCACAAAATCGTATGCTGCAACGTCCTGCCTGTCGGCGACTACTTCTGCTTCAATCACAACAACACAAGAGCACACAACAGATTTAAACTTAATATTAGCCTCTCCAAACTTGACTATAAAAAATATGACTTCAGTAACCGAGTTGTCGAAGCGTGGAACTCATTACCGGACTCCATAGTGTCATCCCCAAACCCCCAACACTTTACCCTTAGATTATCTATGGTTGACCTATCCAGATTCCTAAGAGGTCAGTAAGGGGCGGGTACAAGTGCACTAGAGTGCCTTCTGTCCCCTGTCCTATTGCTCTCCTATATCCCCTATACCTTTCTTCTATTCCTATATCTCTTCTTCTATTCTTTCATTGATATGTTCTATTACTATATCTTCTTTTCTATTATTTCTTAGATATATTTTACTATGAGTATCTCCTCTATAACCTTCATCATGTATTTTACTATGTGTATATAGATATATACCCACTAAAACCCTCATTGTGTATTGGACAAAATAAATAAATAAACAAACAAATAAATAAATAAATAAATAAAAATTTGAGAGCTGTAGTTAAAGGGACCTTTGCATAAATGCACCTTGTGCACCAACTATGACCCTATTTGGATCAAGAGGCACTCCTTACAGTCAGTCATGCCCTTGTCACCTCATGATTGGATTATTGCAACGCATTCTACATGGGGCTACCCTCGAAGAGCACTCAGAGACTACAACTGATCCAGAATGCAACTGCATGAGCTGTTGTGGATGCATTTATGTACACCCACATTACACCAGCTGCACTGTCTCCCTCTTGGTCTCTGGACGCAATTCAAGATGTTGGTCATTACCTTTAAAGCCCTACATGGCTTAAGGCCAGGTTATCTTCAAGAATGCCACACAACTTCTAGTGACTGGTGAGATCCCACAGGGTTGGTCTCCTCCAGGTCCCGTCAGCTAAACAGTGTCGGTTGGCGGGCCTGCGGGGAAGGGCCTTTTCTGAGGCTGCCCCAGATCTCTGGAACCAGTTACCTCCGGAGATCAGGATTGTCCCCACCCTATTGGCCTTCCAAAAAGATCTGGCTTTTCCAGCAGGTCTGAAGCTGTAATCAGCGAGAGCTGGCCATATGGAATGATAGATATGGATCATTGTTTCAGAGATATTTTCACTATTGAAATGAATCCAAGAGAAGTAAGGCATGTGTCCTTGGTTCAGGAGTGAGTCGAAAGAGGGGGTACTGAGGAACAATGGTGCTATTTATACCTTTTTCAGAGTCAGTCCTGATTGGTTAAGGACGGTGTCTTTCTTGGAGACTAACTCTACCAACTATGGAGAATGACCACAGGTGGGCAAAAAAGCAGTGGGAATGAGACCAGCTTACAACTTCCTGATGGCTCCCCCCTTGAATTTTCTTGTGGGATGCTGGTTTAATTGTTTTAAGGTTTTGGATGTTTTTAATTTTTATTCTTATGTTAAACTACTCAGAGTCCTTTGGGAGTTGGGTGGCATATCATGCTGCCTTGATTGCATCAGCAGAATCCCGCCTGGCCGCTCTGTTTAGGATGCACCAGTTGCGGCCCTATCTGGACGGGGACTCATTGCTCACAGTCACTCATGCCCTCATCACCTTGAGGTTCGACTACTGTAATGCTCTCTACATGGGGTTACCTTTGAAAAGTGTTCGGAAACTTCAGATCATGCAGAATGCAGCTGCGAGAGCAGTCATGGGCTTACCTAGGTATGCCCATGTTTCACCAACACTCCGCAGTCTGCATTGGTTGCCGATCAGTTTCCGGTCACAATTCAAAGTGTTGGTTATGACCTTTAAAGCCCTTGGACCAGAATATCTCCGAGACCACCTTCTGCCGCACGAATCCCAGCGACCGATTAGGTCCCACAGAGTGGGCCTTCTCCGGGTCCCGTCAACTAAACAATGTTGGCTGGCGGGCCCCAGGGGAAGAGCCTTCTCTGTGGCGGCCCCGACCCTCTGGAACCAGCTCCCCCCAGAGATTAGGACTGCCCCTACCCTCCTTGCCTTTCGTAAGCTCCTTAAAACCCACCTTTGTCGTCAGGCATGGGGGAACTGAGACATCTCCCCCGGGCATATACAATTTATGCATGGTATGTTTGTAGGTATGTTTGTTTAGTAAATGGGGTTTTTAAAATATTTTAAATTATAATTTAGATTTGTCATGAATTGTTTTGTTTTGCTGTGAGCCGCCCCGAGTCTGCGGAGAGGGGCGGCATACAAATCTAAATAATAAAAAAAATATATATATAACTATAAAGAAACAAACAAACAAATGTGGCACAAAAGATAAAAGCCATGAGCTAAGCCATTTTCTTGAGGCTATTGTTTTCATTTCCCTATGCCTGCTTCCTTTTCTACTGACACAAATGTTTTTCAAGGCAATGGTTCTATAATTCTCTTTTGTGGGATGTTGTTAATCTTATTTCAGCAAGAAAAACCACATCATTTATTCATGTTAAGAAAGATTAGATTACTGTATTTTTTGAAGTATAAGACGTTCTGGAGTATAAGACACACCTAGATTTTAAAGGTGGATTACAAGGGATAAAATATTCTGAACCAAATGGTCTAGTAATATATTATTTAATAAAATTCCAGTGTAGGAGAATACTTTTTACAAACGTGTATACTTTTTACAACCATGTACACCTTTTACAAATTCCAAACTTGACATTTTTAAGACTTATAAACTTCAAATCCCAGAATTCCTTCTCCAGTCATGCTAGCTCAGGAATGGAAATTGAAGTCCACAAGTCTTAAACTTGTGAATTTTGAATATCCTTGCACCCTTAATCCCTAACCCAGGGGTCTTCAAATTTGACAGCTTTAAGACTAGTGGATTATGTTCCCTCTAAGCTGTGCGGCCAAGAGAGAAAAAAGAGAGGAAGGAAGAGAAAGAGAAAGGGAGAAAGGAAGAGAGAGAGAAAAAAAGATTTCCATTTTTTTGTCCACCCCCTGTATTTTCGTTAGATAAGACTTGGGAGCAGTTTGTGTTAAGTATGCAGAGTGTTTCTGAAAGTTCATTGAATTTGGACTTTGTGACTTCCAAGTTGTTAGATTGTGATGCACAGTTGTCAAGCAGATTACATGTAAAAGGTTGAACGTTGTTTACCTTGTTCGGATTGGCTCCCGGGTTTTGGCGCCAGATTTGTATCAATGTCAGAAGTTGCTTGTTGCCGGGCTGAAAAGTATAAATAGGAAGAAGCCACTGTGTTACATGCTCTCTCTATCTCGCATACAGCTTTAACAGTAACCACGTCTAGTTAGTCTTCCTGTCAACAATAAAATGTACAAAATAGCTACCGAGTGAGAGTCTTATTACTGGCGACGAGGGTTTGAAAACCCAGAATTTACCATGACGACCCCGTCTGCTGTACAGCTGCCTGAATTTTTCGATCCTGAGAGGACGACATGGGCAGCCTATATGGCTAAATTTGAAATCTTCCTAGAGGCGGCTGGCATGAAGGATGCGGACAGCGGCCGCAAACGAGCACTCTTCACTCTTCACTCTTCAAACGAGCACTAAATCAGCTAGCGGTACCTGAACACACTTGTAAGTGGATCACAAGCTTCCTAACAGACAGGAAGCAGCAGGTGAAGCTAGGAAAAATCACATCAGATATATGTACAATTAGCACAGGTGCCCCCCAAGGCTGTGTACTCTCACCACTTCTCTTCTCTTTATACACTAATGACTGCATCTCATACGATCCATCTGTTAAACTACTGAAGTTTGCAGATGATACAACAGTGATTGGACTCATTCGAGACAATGATGAATCTGCATACAGACGGGAAGTTGAACAACTATCCTTGTGGTGTGACCAGAACAATCTAGAACTGAACACACTCAAAACTGTAGAAATGGTGGTAGACTTTAAGAGAAACCCTTCCACCCTTCCACCTCTCACAATACTAGACAACACAGTATCAACTGTAGAGACCTTCAAATTTCTAGGTTCTATCATATCTCAAGACCTAAAATGGTCACCTAACATCAAAAACATCATCAAAAAAGCACAACAAAGAATGTTCTTTCTGCGCCAGCTCAGGAAGCTCAAACTGCCCAAGGAGCTGCTGATTCAGTTCTATAGAGGAATCATTGAGTCTGTCATCTGCACCTCTATAACTGTCTGGTTTGGTGCTGCAACCCAACAGGACCGACACAGACTTCAGAGGATAATCAGAATTGCAGAAAAAACAATTGCTGCCAATCTGCCTTCCATTGAGGACCTGTATACTGCACGAGTCAAAAAGAGGGCGGGTAAAATATTTACTGACCCCTCACATCCTGGACACAAATTGTTTCAACTCCTACCCTCAAAACGTCGCTACAGAGCACTGCACACCAAGACAACTAGACACAAGAACAGTTTTTTCCCGAACGCCATCACTCTACTAAACAAATAATTCCCTCAACACTGTCAGACTTTCTACTAAATCTGCACTTCTATTCTACTAGTTTTCCTCATCATTCCTATCACCCATTTCCTCCCATGTTGACTGTATGACTGTAACTTGTTGCGTATATCCTAAGATTTTTATTAATATTGCTTCTTCATTGCTTATTTGACCCCTATGACAATCATCAAGTGTTGTACCACATGATTCTTGACAAATGTATATTTGTACGTTGAGAGCATATGCACCAAGACAAATTCCTTGTGTGTCCAATCACACTTGGCCAATAAAATTCTATTCTATTCTATTCTATTCTATTCTATTCTTCCTCAACTATTGTGGATCTCAGATTTTTGACCTGGCAGAAACGCTGACAGATCCAGAACCGGCAAATTTGGTTTCGTGGGAAACTCTCACTACAAAGTTGGCTTCCCATTTTAAGCCAACAAAGCCGGCCAGAGTTTTCCGCCATCAGTTCTCCCGAATGGCTCAAGCCGAGGGAGAATCAATTAACCAATTTGCCACCTGCTTGCGCACGGTTCTTTCCAAATGCCAGTTTGACAACCCGGAGGCTCGTCTGACAGATGCCATTATTTTCGGCATGCGCAATGTCTCTATCAGAAACAAACTCCTGGTGGCAGATGACTCCTCTCTCCAAGATGTCATAAAAGCCGCTCAGACAGCGGAGGTGGCAGAAGCGGCGGCGGCGGACTTGAAAACCAATGACAAATTTTCTACGGTTTTTAAAGTAACCGACTCTGCGCTCACCATCTCCGTGCCTCAAGAATACAGCTGTCCTGATTACGAAGCCTACGAGGACACTGCTGCCAACTGAGAGCCCCACCGTTCCGCAGCCCACATCCATCATTCCCTGCCAACGCCTGTGCCGGATGCCGGGGACATCATTCCCGCTCACGTTGCCCCTTCAGAGAAGCTTTCTGCCACCGTTGTGATAAGAGGGACCACATCGCTGAAGTGTGCCACGCCATCCTACCAGATGATGTGCCGCTTTCCCAAGGGTCCCAGCGCCCATACCAGCCTCAGCAGCAACAACGCAACTACCGGCCATTTCAGCCGCAATACAGAGGGAACCACCGCCAGCCAAATAATCCTTTTCGCGAAGGAAACCGAGGTAAACAGTCAACCAGAAACACAGACTCCTACCAGTTGGCCCCTAATAAATTGGTCGTCCTGTTGTTCCTCAACCAGCGACCGTGCCAGATGGAACTTGATACGGGGTCAAAGTTTACCCTAATGCCCTGGCATAAGTTGAAACTTTATTTGCCTGCCCTATCTCTGAGTCAACTTAAACCAATTGACACTGCTATAAAGGACTTCCAAGGGCACCCAATTCAAAGTTTTGGGTAAAATGTGGGTTCCTGTTACCTTTAGGAACATTAGCTGTTCCTAAAGGTAATAAAGGGGGCTAATCATTCCCTCTTGGGGCTAGACTGGATGGCACCTTTGGGGTTGGCTGTCACAGGGTTAAATAAGGTGTCACATATGGTTGAACCCAACTTTGTTAAGGAATTTCCGGCTGTGTTTGATTCAAAATTAATAATAATAATAATAATAATAATAATAATAATAATAATAATATATTAGATTTGTATGCCGCCCCTCTCCAAAGACTCAGGGCGGCTCACAACAACGATAAAAACAATATTATACTGGCACAAATCTAATATTAAAAAAAACTAAAAACCCTATTATAATTAAAAACCAAACAGCACATACATACCAAACATAAATTGTAATATGCCTCAAATCCCCCATGCCTGGCGGTATAGGTGGGTCTTAAGTAGTTTACAGAAGACAAGGAGGGTGGGAGCAGTTCTAATCTCCAGGGGGAGTTGATTCCAGAAGGCTCTTCCCCTGGGCCCCGCCAGACGACATTGTTTAGTCGACAGGACCAGGAAATGGCCAACTCTGTGAGACCTTATCGGCTGCTGGGATTCGTGCGGTAGCAGGCGGTTCCGGAGGGCACTTACAAGGGGCCACCCATCTCTTTTTCATTAGATCCTGCTGTTCCTCCCTTGCGTTTGAAGCCTCGCAGAGTGCCATTGCCTATACTCAATAAGTTAGATGAGCAGCTGGATAAGCTGTTGGCACAAGGCATACTGGTTCCAGTGGACCATGCCCCCTGGGAGACACCCATTGTCACACCACTTAAACCAGATGGTTCCCTTAGGGTATGTGCTGACTATAAATCTACTCTAAATAAGGCCCTGCAGCACAACTCCTACCCAATATCGGCGGTACAACAATTACTACACACTCTGGGTACTGGCACTATGTTTGCGAAGTTAGATTTGGCGCAAGCTTACCAGCAGCTGCCCGTCGATGAGGCCACTGCCCTCGTGCAAACCATTGTTACCCATAGAGGGGCTTTCAAATGTACCCGGCTCCAGTTTGGAGTCAGTGTGGCCCCAGGGATTTTCCAACGCCTGATGGAACGCTTATTACTAGGTATTAAAGGGGTGGTCCCCTACTTTGATGACATACTTATATCAGGGGACACACCAGCGCAACTACATGCCAGGATAAGGGAGGTATTAACCAGGTTACAAGACAAAGGCCTCAAATTAAGGCCTGATAAATGTGTTTGGGGCACTCCCTCTGTAGACTTCCTGGGGTTTAGGATTGATAAAGAAGGAATACACCCCACAATGGAGAAAGTCAAGGCAATTAAGGAAGCCCCAGCCCCCACATCTAAAGCTGAGCTGCAAGCATTTCTAGGCCTGTTAAACTTTTATTCTGTTTTCCTGAAACAGAACGCCTCCGCAGCTGAGCCGCTACATCGTCTTCTTCACAAGGGAGCGACGTGGAGATGGGGAGACATTGAACAAGCAGCATTTCTCCAAATAAAAAACCTTCTAACTTCACAAAGTATAGTGGTGCAATACAATACCACGTTGCCACTAAGGCTCACCTGTGATGCCTCCCCGTATGGGGTAGGAGCAGTCCTTGCCCATATCCTACCCAATGGACAGGAAGCTTATTTTTCCAGGACCCTCTCAACCACAGAAAAGAATTACGCACAAATTGATAAGGAGGCATTAGCCCTGGTGGTGGGGGTTAAAAAGTTCCACCACTACCTATTTGGAAGGCATTTTGAGCTTGTCACAGACCATAAACCCCTATTGGGTCTGCTGATGGAAGGCAAGCCAACACCACCTTTTGTATCCCCTAGAATGAGTAGATGGGCCATTTTCCTAGCTGGGTACGACTACTCCCTCACATATAAAGGGGGACCCCAGATTAACCACGCAGATGGCTTGAGTCATTGCCCATTAGCCCAGGTGGTGGAGGACCCTGCTCCTGTAAGTGAGGTCCTGCTAATTGACCTAGCAGACCCAGCCATTATTACAGCAATTGAAGTGGCAGAGGAAACAAAAAAAGATCCAATTCTGCGCATGGTAACCCAATTTATATTAAAGGGGTGGCCCACCAATGGGAAGACAGGCTGGTCACGGAGTACAAAAGTAGGAGAATGAAACTATCAGCAGTAAGGGATTGCATCCTTTGGGGGGATAGGGTAGTTATTCCCAAAACCTTGAGGTATAAGGTTATGCAGATGCTTCATCAGGGTCACCTGGGAATAGTCCGGATGAAGGCTCTAGCCAGGGGTCACTTGTGGTGGCCAGGGTTGGATTTGGAGATAGAACAGTGGCTGGCCACCTGTGCCCCCTGTCAGGACTCAAGGTCTAATCCTCCCAAAACAACCCCTATGTCATGGGAAACGCCTAAGGCCCCTTGGTCTCGTATTCATATTGATCTGGCAGGCCCAGTGGGCCCACATACATTTCTAGTCATAGTGGACGCATATTCAAAATGGGTAGATATTACACTAATGGGATCTACTACCTCTTGTGCAATTATACAAGTTTTACGCAGATTGTTTGCCACGCATGGATGCCCAGATGTGCTGGTTTCAGACAATGGGTCTCAGTTTACATCTAGGCAGATTGAGTTATTCCTGGCGCAATTGGGCGTCAGGCATGCCCTGGTCTCTCCTCATGCAGCTTGGGCTAACGGGATGGCGGAGAGATTTGTTCGTGTGGCCAAAGAAGCCCTGAAAAGGTCTCAACCAGGTAACATCCAGGAACGCCTGGATACCTTCCTTTTGTCACAACATATAACACCTAGCACAGTCATGAACAAAAGCCCGGCTGAACTTTTAATGGGGAGGAAGCTAAGGTCACCATTAAACAGGTTACATCCCTCATACATAGAGGTCAAACACAACTGCTCTGAATCCCCCGAAAGGTCAATGTGGGGCAAGCTGTATATGTAAAGAACTTAGATGGGGGAAACCAGTGGGAGAAAGGGAATATCGCAGAAAAAAACGGTCCAAAAACCTACCATGTACTATTGGGTGACGTCCGCCTTTGGAAAAGACATATTGATCACATAAGGAGGCGGCTGGAAACAACCAGCCTCCGGCAGGGGCTGCCAGATCAAACTAACGGAGCCTTTGAATCTTCACTCCCCACAGGGAGTTCCAACCGAACCAGCCATGGCCAAACGCAAACCAGACAAGGGGACATTGATTGGGACTTACCGTGCCACCAAGACCGCTCCAGCGTTGAAGACTCAGCCGCTGGGGGTGCTGCCCGGGGTCTGCCGGATTCCTCACAGGGAAGATCGCTGCAAGCGGTGCTGGTAGCTTCCCGCACGGACTGTGAGGAGCCATCCTCCTCCTTGGATGTTCAGGAGTCAAATGAACTGCGCAGGTCTGAGAGAACAGCAAGGAGACCTCCCCGATTGGAGGATTTTATCACATGCCTCTCCGAGTGACCTGTAACTGATCCAAAAGGGGAGGGGTGTTATGTATAATGCACAGTTGTCAAGCAGATTACATGTAAAAGGTTGAAAGTTGTTTACCTTGTTTGGATTGGCTCCCGGGTTTTGGCGCCAGACTTGTATCAATGTCAAAAGTTGCTTGTTGCTGGGCTGAAAAGTATAAATAGGAAGAAGCCACTGTGTTACACGCTCTCTCTATCTCGCGTACAGCTCTAACAGTAACCGCATCTAGTTAGTGTTCCTGTCAACAATAAAAGGTACAAACTAGCTACCGAGTGAGAGTCTTATTAGGAAGAGAGAGAGAAAAAAAGAGTGTTTCCATGTTTTTGTCCACCCCCTGTATTTTCGTTAGATAAGACTTGGGAGCAGTTTGTGTTAAGTATGCAGAGTGTTTCTGAAAGTTCATTGAATTTGGACTTTGTGACTTCCAAGTTGTTAGATTGTGATAAACAGAGACAATTTATGGCCAAGAGTCAAGAAGGAACTGTTAAAAAGAGAGCTGAGCACATTGCTGTAAAAAAATGCTTCACGTGTGGTAAAAAAGGCCATGTACCTAGGAATTGCTTCAGCAAGAAAAGAATGCAGCAGTTTACAACCAAGAAGGGGCACGTCGACACAGCCACGGAAAGTTCAGCGATGCTGGTGACTAGCAGAGATCTTCCAGAAGAAGCGAAATGTATCTTGGATTCTGTATGTTTTAAACATATTGTTAATAATAAAAACTGTTTACATGGTGGTTTAAAGTCTTAGCAGATAAGCCATGTTAGCTTGGCAGATGGAACTGAGTCAAATGTACAACTATCAGGATCAGCATATGTTTCACGTTAAGATAAGATAATTGACAATGTAATTTGTGTACCTACACTTAAATTTTGTCTGCTAATTGTAGGAAAACTGGCTGCTGAAGGTTATGTAGTTAACTTTTCTGAAAACAAATGTACAGTATTATGAAAAATAACGTAGTTTGTGCTGAAGGGGAATTGCAAGATGATTTGTATGTAATGAAACATAAGAATAATATTGTTAAAGGAAAAGCTACATGTATTGTAAACCAACCTTTACATGACAATTGTTTACACTATTATCATAGAATGTTAGGTCATGTTAATTTTGGTGCTGTGAAAAAAGTAACAGAGAATTGTGGTTTAAAGGTAAAAGACTGCAGAAAATTTCTAGACTGCTCAGTTTGCAGTAGGATTGTGAGGAATTACCTTATTCCAGAGTTCAGCACATGCGTAACCAAGAAGCCATTTGAATTGGTATATGGAGATTTGTCTGGTCCATTTAAAGCCAGTCAAGGTGGTGCTATGTATGTATTTGTACTTGCAGATGACTTTACTAGATATACATTTTGCATCTTATTAAAATACAAGAGTGAGGTTTTTGGAAAGTTTAGGGAAAGGGTGAATAGAATGAAAAACAGTTTAATTACAAGGTTGGAAAGCTGCAGATGGACAGAGGTGGTGAATTTGTTAATTTACAGTTTAAAAGATGGCTTGAAGAAAAAGGGATAGTTCATAGAATGACTAATTCCTACTACCAAGTTGAGAATGGGGGTTCAGAGAGAAAAGTAGGAGTGTTAAATAGTATGAGACGGTGTTGTGGTTGGCTCTGCCCCAGCTCCTGCCCCAAGGAATGTGGAGGTGAATGTAGGGGAAACATCCACATGCCACAGGCCTGTTTTGCTCCCGATAGAATCTCCTGATGAAGGCTCCTCTGACGAAGGAAGCATGAGTAGCAGGGAAGAGGGGAGTTTGGCAGACAGCCCAGGAGGATATCAATCATCCTTATCATCCCTGGATTCTAAACAAGAACTTATGATGGACCCACGCATGCGTAGAGTGATGCATAGGAGAGAAAAACTGCAGGATTATTACAGGAGATAAGTGAGGCCACCTGTGGTTGGGTGGGGCTGCTGTAATTAGTGCTACAGATAAAAAGAGCAGCATGCTGGTTTAGCCTTGTGGAAGTTTATCAGATTCATAGTTTCATTTTGTCAAGATTGTGGTTTTGCTGTTTCCCTGTTCAAGACTGTGTGTGGACTTTCTGGACTTTGGAATTTGAATCAATTTCCCAGTTACTTGGTGAAATTGGATTACATTTAACCTGTGCCTTGTGTGTACCAGAAAATCCCTTTGACATTTAAAAAGGTTTTTTTTCCTGCTTTTCTGTTGATAAAGACTTTTGGTTTTCCTTCTATCGTGTGGTGTGTGTCTTTTTGGACTAATTACCCTGTAATTATGGGTGGTTGGGACACGCCAGCAGAACAGATGCGTTATTGGCAGACACGAATTTGCCGTTTAATTTCTGGGGTGAGGCTGTGGGCAGTGTTTCCTCTAATGTGAGTTGTGCGCTATAGCGCAGGAGATTTGAGATGTCTGCCCATGAGTTTCCAATTCCAGCATGGAGGTCTGACCTCTGCGCTGGAATTGGCAATTAGAATAAGGTTACCAGACCTTGATCATTTGTCCCAACTCAAAAATGCAGCGTGACTTTAAAACTGACTGGATTGGATTTCCACCCTCAAAAGAAAAGCCCAGCTGGCTAATTTCCCCCCTCCCTCCAACTCCAAAATGTGGTGTTACTTTAAAACTGACTGGATTGGATTTCCACCGTGGGGAAGGAGAGGGGAAGAAAGAAGGAGAGAAAAGTATGGCTTTTTCTAATTGGATATTGTATTTTTAAAATTCTCATTGAAGGCATTTGTAATTGCTTCTAAATGATGTTGGTTTTGCTTTTGCAAAAAAAAATAAAAATCAAAACAACCTCCTTAGGTGCAAGTCAGCTGAAAGTCCTAGAGAGACTGAAGGTAGATAATTCATTTACAATCAAGGCATGTCAAACTGATCTGTGTTTCCTGAACTAGATACTGGATATTGGATACTAGATGTAGAAGTTGTTTATGGTTATTCCCAGTTTCTGGAAGTATTGTCTACAAGGTGGGAAGATTTTCCTCTAAAGAGATGTCTCTTATGGCTTGTACAGATATTTTAAAATGTGAAACATTTTTTTACAACCAAGATGGAAGGGACCTTGGAGGTCTTCTAGTCCAACCCCCTGCTTAGGCAGAAAACCCTACAGACAAGTGGGTATCCAACATCTTCTTTAAAACTTCCAGTGTTTGAGCATTCACAACTTCTAGAGGCAAGTAGTTCCATGGATTAATTGTTCTCACATTCACTCCTTGCTTCTGAGTTGCTTCTCTCCTTGATTAGTTTCCACCCACTGCTTCTTGTCCCACAGGTGCTCTGGAGAATAACTTTGACTCCCCCTTCTTTGTTGTACCCGCTTATTTGCATTGTAAATAAGCTGTCTCAGACAGTTCTCTTAAAACAGAACTCTTATAAAATTGAACATTAAGTAATATCCTAATATACATTTTGAAACTTTGAACTAGAGGAATCAGCAAATGTATGATACTTTAGTGACTGGACAGATACTTAGCAAGATATTTAATAAATTCCACTGCTGGTTGGAATTTATAGCCAAAGAAACATGCAAACAATTGTAGCCTTCTGTTAAAATGAAGCCTTCTGTGAACATAATATACTAATTGGGAGCAAATATACCTTTGTATTTCCACTCATAAATTAGTTTGATTAACAAAGAAGATAAAAACAAGGTTTTATCATGGTTAACATGGTTTCTTGATGGTAAAAGACATATTTAGGCAGGGGTCCCCAAACATATTTAGGCAGGGGTTTTACACAGGGGCCAGTTCACTGTCCCTCAGACTGCTGGAGGGCCGGACTATAAAAAAAAACTATGAACAAATCCCTATGCACACTGCACATACTGTACCTTATTTTAAAGTAAAAAACAAAATGGGAATGTACTATTTAGAGGGAGGGGGAAGAAGTCTGAAATTCATATATGTTTATGTTTTGTTTTGTTTTTAATTTTGTTGTTTAATATTAGGATGTATTAATTTGTAAAATTGGATTAGAATTTTAGAACTATATAGAATTACATAGGTAAAATTAATGGAAGATACATAGGATACATAAGGGGTTTATGATATGTACTGTATGGTTTTATGAGTTTGCATTATGAATTTAAAATATACTTGGAAATGTAGAGGATTGATGAAAGTTAATAATAGTAAATGCTAAGTGCCTGAAAAGTAATTGAGCTTGGAAATATTGAATGAAATTATAGATAAGTAAATATGGAAATATATTAATTGATGCATTGGTGTTCAGATAGATTTTCATAGTATTACTAGATTACTATAATACTATGATAAATATTTAAGAAATGAAGATTTTAAAGCATGGATTTATTAATAGTTGTGTTTTTAGTTTTGCTGGTTTTTTAAGTTTTAATAGTAATAGATTTTGGTTTTGTTTTATTATTAATTTCTTTCAATAAAAAAGAAGGAAATTTTTATTTATTTATATATATTATTTATTTATTTATTTTGACTTCTATGCCACCCAGTCCCAAAGGGACTGCCGCTCAGACACTATACATTTCCGCCTACACCGAAAAAAAATTAGAGGGAACACGGGCTGTGGGTACAGCCTAGTTAATAGGACAGTAATTGATCAGACTCCATTTTTTAAAAAACATATTTTTATTGGTTTTGCACATAAGGTTACATAAAACAAACATAAAACAGTGCACAGTGCATGTGCCCATCACCCGACTGACAATAACCATCACCGCCACCACCAATTGCGGGGGGTTCAAATATTTACTAGTTTATATATGTATGTATGTATGTATGTATGTATGTATGTATGTATGTGTGTGTGTGTGTGTGTATATATATATATATATATTTCCTTAGCTCTACTTTGCATTTGTTATTATTGAAAGAGTGATTGGAGTTTATTTTTCACATTTTCGTCACAGATTCTACTCAGCATATAACCTTTCACCTTATTCCATCATGCCATCAGCTTCTCCAATTTATTTTCATCAAAGTTGTTTAATCTTATTTCCATGATTTCAAAATGAATGTGATCCACCATGTACCAGTACCAGTTCTGTAGTGTCCATTTTGATCAGACTCCATATTATAGATTGTTTAGAAAAACATCCCAATTTGCAACACTTAAAGGTTTTTTATTCTTATGGTTATGTGTTGGTGCCTGAAGAACAGAGAATAAAAGGACAGAAATGGAAGAAACTCAGGTTTGTGGGATATGACGAGCACTCCAAAGGTTATGGATTCTCCTCGACTTATGACAGAGTAATGATTACTAGAAGTGCAAATTTTGAAAAGCACAGTAATTGGGATAGGATTCATTCCAATATAGAGGTATTTTTGGAGAATAAGCCATCAGAGGTTAGGCAAAGTGAGATTGATGCTAATGATGCCACTGGAGGAAGTGGAAGAATGGCAAAGTGCAATGAAGGATGAATTGGAAGAATTGCAGAAGCAAAATGTTTTTGATATAGTTGATGTACCCAAGGACAGTAAGGTAATTAGTACAAAATGGGTATACAGGTTGAAGTCAATGCCTGATGGGAGTAATAAATTCAGAGCAAGACTTGTAACAAAGGGATTTGTACAGAAAAATTCATCCATTGCAAAAGAGGAAACCATTAGAAGTATGTTAGCATTAGAGATGCAAAAAGGTTTGCAAAAAAGTGAAACAGTTTGATGTAGAATGTGCTTATGTAAATGCTGATGTAACAGAAGATGTGTATGTTAAACAAGCACCTGGTTTCGAATGGAAAGATAGGTCAAGAGTGTATAAATTGAACAAAGCTCTATATGGGTTAAAGAAGTTCCCTAAAAGTTGGACTGTATGTATAAATGAAATATTAATCCGAATGATGTTTAGGCGCAGCACTGCTGATGCATGTACCGTATTTTTCGCTCTATAAGACGCACCTGCTGATAAGACGCACCTAGATTTTAGAGTAGGAAAATAGAAAAAAAATATTTTGAGCCAAAAAGTGGGCTAAAGAAAAGTTTGGACAAAAAAAAATCTCTCTCTTCCTCCCTTTCGCTCTGTTTCTCCCTCCCTCATTCTCTTTCTTCCCTTCTTTCTCCATCCCTCTTTCTTTCTTTCTTCCTCTCTTTTTTGCTCTCTCCCTCCTTCCCTCCCTCTATGTCTTTCTCTCTCCCTTGCTCTCTCTCTCTCTGTCTCTCTTGCTATCTCTTTCTTGCTTTTTTCTCTCTCTCTCTCACTCTCTTCCTTCCTCACTCATCTTTCTCTTTCTTTCTCTCTTTCTTTCTTCCTCTCTCACACTCTCTTCCTTCCTCTCTCATCTCTCTTTCTTTCTCTCTCTCTCTTTATCTCTCCCCCTCTTTCTCTATCTTTCCCCCTCTTGCTCTTCTCTATTTTTCTCACTTTCCCTCTCTTGTTTTCTTTCTCGCTCTCTTGCTTTCTCTCTCTTTCTCTCTTGTTTTCTTTCTCTCGTTCTCTCTCTTGCTATCTCTTTCTCCCCCCCTTTCTCTCTCTCATTTTCTCTTGTTTTCTCTCTCACACTTTCTCTCTCTCATTCTCTCTCTCTTGCTATCTCTTTCTCTACCCCCTCTCTGTCTCTCTCTCTCTTTCTCACTTTCTATCTTGCTCTGTCGCTCTCACTCTCTCGTTCTCAGGAGGCTAGCGAAAGTGATTTTTCCAAGGGTGCACCCGAAGCCGTGGCCGTCCCCCTGCCCCGCGCCTCTAGCCCCCTCGCGCCCCTGGCCTCTCGCTGCTGCCTTCGCCAAAAGCGCTTTTCTCCCGGGCTCTCAGCGAGGGGGCTGCAGGAGAGGCGGCAAAGGCGATCTCTCTCATTCTCCGGAGGCTGGCAAAAGTGATTTTCAATGTCGGAGGCGCGGTCCGGCGTGCGCTCTCCCCCTCCCCCTGTCACATTCAAAGTAAGCCGGCAGGGGGATGGGGAGAGAGAGCACGCCGGACCGCGCCTCCGACATTGAAAATCACTTTTGCCAGCCTCCGGAGAACGAAAGAGATCGCCTTCGCCGCCTCTCCTGCAGCCCCCTTGCTGAGAGCCCGGGAGAAAAGCGCTTTCGGCGAAGGCAGCGGGAGTAGCCAGGAGCGCGAGGGTGCATCCGACTAGCTCCTTTCGGCCCAGCATCCCGGGCCAAGCGGCTGCCTTCCGTCACTGAGCCTGGCTCGCCCGGAAGATCGTAGCTGGCTTCCTTCGCCGGCGCAGGCAACACGCGCTACGATCTTCCGGGCGAGCCAGGCTCAGTGACGGAAGGCAGCCGCTTGGCCCGGGATGCTGGGCCGAAAGGAGCCGGGCTTGAAGATCGCAGCGCGCATTGGCTGCGGTGGCGAGGGCTTGCGATGGAGGGTGGAGGAAGCGGCCATGGGAGGGCGAGCTGCCTCAGGGAGGAGGATTGAGCGGGAACAGGTGGGGGCTGGAATTTCTCCGCTGGGAAGAAGCGGCGATGGAGGGGTTCGTATCTTCGCCGCCCCCCCTCTGCTCCAGCGCCTCCCCCCCCTCCCTGCCTGCATCTTCGCTCCATAAGACGCGATTGATTTTTCATCCTACTTTGGGAGAGGAAAAACTGCGTCTTATGGAGCGAAAAATACGGTATATATAACAAGGATGGTGATATAAAGATAATTGTATATGGTGATCACATTTATGTACGTGCAAAAGATGATGGATTAATCATGCAGGTGTTTAATGACCTGAACAAGTCATGTATGGTAAGAGACCTGGGGTATGTAAGGCATTAAGAGAATGTTGATTTACATTATACAAGCTTCGTTTCCTGGTTTTTACATTAAACCAGGAAACAAAGCTTGTATAATTGTGGAAATAAATGAATGTACAGGAAGCCAATGAAGTGAAAGCTGAGCCAGCGGAGGAACCGGACGGTTGGTGTGGAGCCAAGCTCCGTTAACAGACTTTGCGATAAAAGGTCTGAAGGACGGGGGGTGCTGTTAGTCTGATTTTTGGGGCGGCAGCCGGATCGACGAAACAGAACATCCCCTGGGAAAATTGAGTGCCTGTAAGCTAGGAGCGTCATGGCGGCCTAGAGTGTTCCCAGCTGGAGGAGATTAAGCCGAGACCAGCGAGGGCGACCAAGACGGTGGAGTTGGTCATAAATATACCGGAATTAGATGCATCGTGAGATCTAAGTTTAAAAGTGAGTTTATCCTCGGGAATTACGTTACATTCCAATTTAACTTACAGACATTTAAGATCTAAGAAGGAAGGAAGGGGGAGATGCCATCTCCCCCCCCATTGGCGGCGAGCTACAATTCAAGACAAAATAAACACCTTAAAAAAATGTTTAAAGCTTTTACCCCTCACCAAGAAGATCTGACGCCTCCCGAGGAAAATCTAAGCTTTCCCCTTTTCGGACAGCGGATTTAGCTAAACACTGTGACTCTTTCGCTTTTGACTTGCTGCTTCCTGCTTGGTTGCTGCGTCACACTCTGAATAATGGTTTGGATGGCAGTTTGAATAGCGCTTCGATTTATCCGCTCTCAAAAAGGGCCGGAATGGAGATTGGACCTGGAGATTACAACTCGGAAAGGTCCCGGGAAGTCTGGGCTGTCGGGTCTGCCGTGGATACAGAAAGAGAGGAAGAGGTGACTTGAGAGACCTGGATACATTTGGAGAAGACGTGTAGCTGAACGAACTGCCTTTCACTTGTGGAGGGAAGTATAGCTCGGTGAATTTTTGACAGGAATCTACAGCGTTGCCCGAAATAAACCTAAAGTCTCCGAATTGACCAAGTGCTTAACTGTTGGACTGGTTGAAGGGAGAAAGAGTGACTTGTAAGATCCTGGCATTTTCGGAGAAACTACGTAGAGAAGCGTGGAGACGTACAGCTGGGCAATCTGTCAATCACCCACAGAGGAAAGAAGACACGCAGCGCTGTTCAAAGCGATCTCAAAGACCTAAACTGATCGATACTTAAACTGTCCTCTACTACTAACTTATTACATCTTATTACATCTTGGAAACCTGAGCTGAGTCTACAGATATTGATACGAAGAAATTGAAGAAGGGTCTGATTTAAATAATTAACTTAATCGAATATTAACTTAATTCATCCTAAATATTTACTTGCTGTAAGGATACTCTTATACATAACATAATTGACAGTATATCTATGTACCTATATTAATTGATATTTATATAATATATTAGCTTATTAGATTATTAGATCATTAGATTACTTTATTATATTAGATAAGTAAACTATTTTATTATTCCTATTAATTATTAGATACTATTATTAGACATTAGAAACATCACTTAACCCTGCTGTTCTGTTCGGGTCTGTGAGACCCGAAATCAAGGTTTGAGACCCTGTAAAAAATTTTCCCTGCATATCTGAAACTTGAAATTTCATGACTTTTCATCATTTCAGGGGTTCTCTCTATGAGAATTTTTTTGGGGGGGTGGGAGGTTTCTTTCTTGCTGAAAAAAAAAACTCCCTAATGTTATGTTCCCGGGTCACCCTGACCCGGACCGAAAACTCTTCATTTGCAGTGCTTATGTTTGGTCTTTTTGAAAGCTTTTTTCACTTGGAAAGTAGTCTGAACATTTCTTCACACAATGGAATGAAAATTGAACTGAAAAAATTAATCCTTATTGGTTTATTTTGCCCATAAATGTGCCTCCCCCCCCGTTTTTGTGAAAGTTTTTTCAATTTATGGATAGTTTTGCTTGCAAAATGCAGTCTATTTTACTGGAGTTGGTGTGGGATTGGTACCTTGAACATTTCTGAATATAAGAAAAATATAAAGGAACTGAAAAAAATGATTCTTACTGTTTTTTTAACATCAGAAATAAGGCCTCCCCCCCCCCCCTGGCTGCTTGCAACAATTTTCACTTTTTATTTTTTTATGCTCCAAATCCGAAATATTCTTTAAAATCTTACGCATTCATTTACTCAATTTAACAATGCTGATCATCAAAAAAATATTTGTGGGGGTGGGGAAAAAAATTTTTTCTTGGCAAAAAAAAAGTCACATTTACTCTGTTCGGGTCATATAGACCCGGATCAAAATGATTTTTTTTAGGTACTTGAATTTGGTCTTTTTGAAAACTTTTTCCACTGGAAAACTAGTTTGAACATTTATGAACATAATGATATGAAAATTGAACTGGAAAAATTGAGACTTATATTTTTATTTTGATCAAAAAGCCCCTCCCCCCATCCTTTTTGAATTTCGTGTCAATTTATATTTTTTAAGGCTACAAATCCCTAAGGAATTTTCCCCCAAAAGGTTTGATATACTAAATTGAACAATCCTGAACATAAGAAAAATATAAATGAACTGAAAAAAATGACTCTTATTGGTTTATTGTTTTATACTCGAGTATAAGCCTACTCGAGTATAAGCCTATTTGAGTATAAGCATGGGGGCCCATTTATGAGCAAAATAAACCAATAAGGATCATTTTTTCAGTTTAATTTTCATATCATTATGTTCAGAAAGGTTCAAGCTACCAATCCCACACCAAAATAGAATAGTAAAATAGAATGCATTTTGCAGGCAAAATTATCAATAAACTCAAAAGTTTTGATATACTAAATTGAACAATCCTAAACATAAGAAAAATAGAAATGAACTGAAAAAAAATGATTCTTATTGGTTTATTTTTGAATATAAGACCATATCATTTTATACTCGAGTATAAGCCTACTCGAGTATAAGCCTATTTGAGTATAAGCATGGGGGCCCATTTATGAGCAAAATAAACCAATAAGGATTAATTTTCTCAGTTCAATTTTCATATCATTGTGTGCAGAAATGTTCAAGCTACCAATCCCACACCAACTTTAGTAAAATAGAATGGATTTTGCAAGCAAAACTATCCATAAATTGAAAAAACTTTCACAAAAACGGGGGGGGAGGCACATTTATGTGCAAAATAAACCAATAAGGATTAATTTTTTCAGTTCAATTTTCATTCCATTGTGTGCAGAAATGTTCAAACATGTTTCCAGGTGAAAAAAGCTTTCAAAAAGACCAAACATAAGCACTGCAAATGAAGAGTTTTCGGTCCGGGTCAGGGTGACCCGGGAACATAACATTAGGAACTTTTTTCGAACAGAACAGCAGGGTTAATTAACTAATTAACTAATAAGTGCTATAGAGATATAGATTAAATATTTACTAGCCTTTTCTAGCCTTTATATATAAACTGTGTTCATAACAACAATATATCGCCTACTTAACTGTTTAACCTATTATTAATACTTACAATACTATCTTAAGACTCTAATGAATTTTGAATGAATCAACTATTTCTTTTTTGCCGGTTTATCATATTTATATAAATATAAAAATTAATCCCATTGTATATATATATTATTGCAAAGTTTGATTAATTTTCTGATAAGACCTACTCTTACGAAATTAATAATTACTTAATGAAATTGAAATCATAATATTGTCTGCCTTACTAGTCATTTTTGATTATTGTTTATAATATAACCAACTGGAAATATATATATTTAGATATCCATAGAGATATTAAGGATAGTAGTATCATACTAGCTAACTATACTATTGATTGATAATCCCTTGATATCCCAGATATAGAGCAATAAGGATTTCTCTAATTTGCCTGATATAAGTAATATTCCCTTCCTTCTTTTCTAAATTATTTTTCCCATTTCTACCCAAAGGTAGACCTGAAGATCTTTAAAATTAACTGTAAGAACCTCTCCACCTGAGCTCTCTACATTTAATTCAAGTGTACCCTTCTATTTAATTGTGGAAGGGATCGTAAAAGATTTATACAAGTGGTCTAGCTGGTGGAATATTATCAAAACGACAAGCCTTTCCAACTTGACTAGACTGGGAACAGGGAAGAGACCAATTAACCAATCCACCTCGGCCATACCTAGCCCCTCTACTCAGAGATCGTTAGAGGATATGTTACCCAGAGAAAGGTCCAATTCGGATAAAGATCTACAAACAATGCTGATGCAGATGCAGGAATTAATGCTTAAAAATCATGAAGATATTAAAAAAGAAATTGGTGAAGTTAGAAATGATACATCTGAGTTAAAAGAAAGAATGCTTTCCAACAACAGATGCTAAAACAAGAACAAAAAATTCAAGATTTGGAAGACAGGATAGACCAGGACCATAGACAAATGGAGGACCTGACTGAAAAACTAGTTCAAGCTAATAAGGAGTTAGAAAATACTGTAATCCAACTAGAGAGCGAGAAAGCCAACCACTTCCTCAGATTCCAAAACCTAAGGGAGGATAAAAGTGAGGATTTACCAGATATTATGGCAGACATTCAGTCAAAGGCGCTGGGCATTGAAAAAGATACAATGCTAAACGAAATAGATGAAATATATAGAATCAATACCAACTACGCCAGACACCACAATCTCCCTAAGGAAGTCCATATTAAATTAGTTCAAAAATCAGTCAGGGATGAAATACTTCACAAAGCTCGTGAAGATCCTATAGAATATAAAGGGAGACAGCTGGTTATCTTAAAGCAAGTTCCGAAACATGTAAGAGACCTGCGTAAGCCATATACCTTCCTATCTGCCAAATTGACTAGGCATAACATAAATTTCAGATGGCTAGTCCCAGAGGGAATGCTGGTGACCTGGCAGGACAAAAAAATAAAGATAGATTCGACCGACAAGGCAGAAGAATTCTTTGAAAAATACTTTACCAATGAACAGACAATTGAAGCTAAAAATTATAGTGAAATAAGAAATAAGAAACTCCTCCAATTACAGAACAACCAGTGGACCAGACTCTAAATAGAACAGAAGAGGCATTGGCTACTAATAAAAATACTAACGAGAAAATTGGCTACGCAGAAATACCAAAAGATACCAGAAGCACTAGGGCAACTAGACCCAAATATAGATAAACCAAACTTGGCACAAAGAACGATTAATTGGGGAATTGAGATATATTCAATCAATATAAATGGTCTGAACTCGCCAAACAAAAGAAACAAAATTCTAAACAAATTTGTTAAATTGAATCTAGATATCATTGCTATGCAAGAGGTACACATTAAAAATAAATTTGAACACTTACTTCAAAGGAACAAACTAGGAAATCTATTCTCATCCTTAGCGCAGGAAAAAAAGAGAGGAGTAATTTGCTATATCAATCCAAATATACAAGCTAAACTGAAATATAAAGATAGAGATGGCAGAATTCTAATAATAAAAAACCAAAAAGAATCAGAAATAATAATATATGCCCCGAATGAAGGTCAAGAAATTTTTTATTAAAAACTACTAATTACTATTAATGAATATGCTACTGACAATATTTGCCTGTTAGGGGATTTTAATGGAATAATCGATAAGGAATTAGATTATAATAATGATGGAAGGAATAAACAAAAGAAGAGAATTCTCCCTAAATCTTTTTTTGAACTAACCAAAGAACTAAAACTTAGAGATAGTTGGAGAGATAGAAACCCAAAGCTTAAAAAATTCACTTTCTACTCAGATAGACATCAATCTTGGTCAAGACTAGACATGGTTTGGACAACAACAGAGCTTAATACAAAAATACAGTCGATTGAGATAGAACCTAATCTCATCTCAGATCATAATGCTCTTAAAATAACGTGGAAAGGAACAAAACAATGCCAAAGATGGACATTTCAAAAATAAATTTTAAATCAGGAAAATTTTAAATAAAAACTTCAATCGGAAATTAATTTTTTCTTCCAAGAAAATATCAAAGAACATACAAACGTACAAAACTTATGGGATACAGCCAAAGCAGTAATTAGGGGAATTGCAATTTCATACATGGCCAAAGAACATAAACTTAAAAAACAAAAAATGGGAAAATTAGAAGAAGATTACAAAATACTAGAAGAAAATTTACAAAAATACCCTCAAAAGAAAGAAATAAAACAAAAAATGTTCAATTTAATGGACAAAGAAAAACTAGCACAACAAATTAAAAGTAGCAATCAATATAACTTTGAAAATGCAAATAAGCCTAGCAAATGGCTAGCTAATAAGCTTAAAAAACAAAGAGAAAAGAAACTTATTAATTGTCTTAAAACAAATAACGGGGAACTATGCCACGATTTAGAAAAGAAAAAACAGATCGCTAGAGATTTTTATAGTAATCTTTATGACAATGAAGAAAATATATCTAAGGAACTACAAGACAAAAAAATACAAGAAATTCTAGAACAGGCCGATCTCCCTAAGATACCAAAAGAAAGACTTATTAAACAAGGAAATTACCATTACTGAACTAAAAGAGGCAATTAAAAGACAAAAAATTAACAAAGCCCCTGGCCCAGATGGCCTTCCATCGGAACTTTACAAAGACCTTCCAATTGCAATGGAAAAGACTCTGTTAGAAATTTTGAACGAGGCCTTAGAAAAAGGTATAATTCCAATGTCCTGGACCGAAGCAAACTTAGCTTTAATAGCCAAAAAAGACACCGATCCCACAGAAATAGCCAATTATCGACCCATCTCTCTACTTAATGCAGATTACAAATTTTTTAGTTCCATCTTAGCCAACAGAATTAAAGGTTTCTTAAATCAATTCATACACCCTGACCAAAATGGTTTCCTCCCAGGGAGACAACTAAGGAACAACATAAGAATGATAATGGATACTCTCGAAAATTACGAGCTTCACAATGAAAAACAAGTGGCGCTAATATTCTTAGATGCCCAGAAGGCCTTTGATAATGTGTCTTGGAACTTCATGTTTAAACAACTTGAGTATATGGAATTTGGCCACAAATTTATAAATGCAATCAAAGCCATATATACTTATCAATCTGCCTATATTATTCTCAACGGAGACGTAACAACAAAAATACCTATACAAAAAGGTAGAAGACAAGGCTGTCCACTGTCCCCCTTACTTTTTATCTTGACACTAGAAGTTTTAACTAGAATCATCACACAGAATGAAGAAATAAAAGGTTTAAATTGTAAAAATGAAACATACAAACTGCAAACATTCGCGGATGATTTAGTATTTATTCTAGAGGATCCGCTAGATTCAGGACCTAAACTACTGGCTATTTTAGAGAAATATGGTACAGCAGGGCTAAAAATTAATAAATCAAAAACTCAAATTTTAACTAAAAATATGAGAGATACACAAAAAGCTATTTTAATGTCCAAATTAGATATCCAAATAACCAAAAAAATTAAATATCTTGGTATTAATATGACAGCTAAAGTTTCTAGCCTAAAAGAAAATAACTATGACAAATTAATTGACAAAGTACAAAATGATTTGGTGAAATGGAAGAAATTACAACTTTCACTATTAGGGAGAATAGTGGCTATTAAACTTAACATTTTACCAAAAATATTATTTTTATTTCAAACTATCCCAGTCTATCTCAAAGAAGAATTTTTTATAAAATTGAATAGAATCACCAGTAGCTTTACTTGGCAGAATAAGCGCTCCAGAATCCGTTTAAAGTATATGCAGGATAGAAAAGAAGGAGGAGGCCTTGCCTTACCAATATGGAAGGACTATTACAATGCCGCATCCTTAACATGGATAAGAGAATGGATGCTTCTATCCAATACTAGGCTATTAAATTTAGAAGGACACGACCTTCATTCAGGCTGGCATTATTACCTTTGGGAGGAAAAATCTAAAACGCACAAATATTTCACCAATCATCTGATTAGAAAATCCCTGGTACAGTGATCCCCCGGTTATTGCATCCCCGACCATTGCGAACAGGCTAATTTGCGATTTTTCAACCCGGAAGTCAAAACACCATCTGCGCATGCGTGCCCTTTTTTCTATGGGCACGCATGCGTAGATGGCGTCGGGCAGATCAGCTGCTGGGCGGCTTCCCTGGGTCTTCCCCCTCTTGCTGGCGGGAGGGCGAAGCCCCCCCCAGCACCCGCTCGCCCGCCATTCGCCCGGCCACCCGCCGTTTGCCGCTCGCCCGCCCTTCGCCCAGCCACCCGCCCTTCGCCCGCCCTTCGCCCGCCCTTCGCCCTTCGCCCGGGAAGTTCGCCAGGTCAGCGGAGAAGCCGCGCGCCTGTTTTAAAACGATCGGAGCCGGCCTGGGAGGGCTTTCCAGCAACCCCCGAGCCCCCAACCCGGGCTTGGGGGTTGCTGGAAAGCCCTCCCAGGCTGGCTCCGATCGTTTTAAAACAGGTGCGCCGCTTCTCCGCTGACTCCTAAAGCGGGGAAGTTCACCAGGAGTCAGCGGAGAAGCCGCGCACCTGTTTTAAAACGATCGGAGCCGGCCTGGGAGGGCTTTCCAGCAACCCCCGAGCCCCCAACCCGGGTTCGGGGGTTGCTGGAAAACCCTCCCAGGCCGGCTCCGATCGTTTTAAAACAGGCGCGCCGCTTCTCCGCTGACTCCTAAAGCGGGGAAGTTCGCCAGGAGTCAGCGGAGAAGCCGCGCGCCTGTTTTAAAACGATCGGAGCCGGCCTGGGGGATCGGAGCCGGCCTGGGGGGGCTTTCCCTTTCAGGGCGGGCGAGCAGCGGGTGCGGCAGCAGCGAGGAGTTTGCGTGGGCGGCGGGGAAACCCCAATCTTCGGCTCCTCGCTGCTGGGAAGTAAAAACACCATCTGCGCATGCACAGATGGTGTTTTTACTTCCGCAGCGCTACTTCGCGAAAACCCGCTCGTTGCGGGGGGTCCTGGAACGGAACCACCGCAATGATCGGGGGATCACTGTATATACTTGGAAAAAAATCAGGAAAAAACTTTATAAAGGAATTCCACTCTGGTATGCCCCATTGGAAGCTTATGTACATCCTAACTTCCACAAAAAAAACAATATAATAAGATATAAAGACATAATAAATACCAATGGAGAAATCAGAACCAGAACAGAATTAGAAACTATGGGTCAAAAAACAGAATGGTGGGAATACCTACAAATTCAATCCAAATTTAACAAAGATAAAAATATACCAGGAATAGCAAAAAATGCTCCTTTAGATAAATTCTGTACAGGATCCCAGGAACAACTGATCAAAAAATTTTATTGCTATCTAACCTCTAATGAATTTGATAATACTAATACAAAAATAAACATTAAACAATGGAACCTTGATCTTAAAACAGTAATGAAAGATGAAGAATGGCAATTATTATGGAACAGAAACTATAAATTAATTATAGCTACATCCTATAAAGAAAATTTAATTAAAATGTTCTATAGGTGGCACATTACCCCGATAAAATTAACAAAATAAAATAACTAACTATCACCTTACTGCTGGAAATATCATCAAGAATTAGGTACTTACTTCCACCTATGGTGGCAATGTAAAAAAGCACAGAACTACTGGAACATAATTGGACTCTGGATTGATGAAATACTAAATTTGAAAATAGAAAAAACTCTGGAATGCTTCCTTCTGGGTATCCTTAGACAAAACCTGCCTAAAATTCAAATACACCTAATCATCCATCTAACCACTGCAGCCAGATTAACATTTGTGCAGTGGTAGAAAAACGAAAACATACCTCCAAAATATGCAACAATAAAGAAAATTAAATACTGTGCAGAGATGACTAAACTAACCATGGCAGTCAGAAATGAAACCGAGTCCTCATTTAATAACTGTTGGGATTCCTTCTACAGATGGCTAAAAAACAAAAGAGAATAATATGCTGAAATAATGGAAAGACCTGTATAAATTAGCCTAGACACAAATCCAGTATAAAATCTTTTTCTTTTCTTTTTAATAGTTACAAGAGATATTAGATATATAAATATGAAATTTTTATTTTTAGTTCCAAAATCTCTATATTTCGATTAATTCAACGCTTGCTTCAACTCATCTATATGACTAATCTGACCCAAGGTAACGAGCTCGAGCTAATAAATTTGAAATCAGTTCATATTCTCAACACAGCTCCACTGTACACTCGCCCACCCTCTTTCTTTCTTTCTTTTTCTCTTCCTTTCTCTTCTTGCTTTTCCCCTTTCTCTTTCCCCTTCTTCTCCTATCCATTTTCTATTTTCCTTCTACCCTCCTTTTCTGTAAGTCTATATGTTTACTAATTGTTATACTTTTTACATCTAGACATATTGTATTGTACTAAGACTCAATTGTTAATTGTTATGATTATCTTTTATGTTTTGTGTATTTGTAAATAAAAAAAATTAAAATAAATAAATAAATAAAATAAGAAAAGTTAAAGTACAAAATGTAATACAACTTATAGAATCCAGATGGATTTAAAAGGGATGTATATATGTATATGAAGAAGGTAAATGCAATAATGTAAATGTATGCAAATGTAACATTTTGATAAACAAGTTGTGTGGCGCTGCATTAAGATATTAGAAGGGGTGTCAGGAATTAAAAACCCTGAGGTAATATCATAATGCAGAAAGTAGGTCTCAGTTAAGAATGTTCAGTCATTCAGAGGCAGTTGAGCGTGCAGCAACCTAGCAATTATGTGAAAATTTGGGAGATTTAAACATGGCAAACTTAAGAGATGAGCTACCAAAATACTTTCAACTTGTAAATTGTCCCAACAGAGGCAATAATATCTTAGACCATTGCTATACAACAGTAAAAAATGCTTACCTAGTGTTACCAAGAGCAGCTGTGGGCCACTCTGATCATTGCATGATTCACCTTGTACCTGCTTGCAAACATTGATTTAAAGCCACAAAACCAACAATTAAATCAGTGAGGACTTGGACTGAGGAAGCAAAGTTAAAGCTACAGGCTTGCTTTGACTGCACAGACTGGAATATTTTTAAAGACATCTCTGCAGACCTAGATGAACTAACAGATACCGTAACATCATATGTCAGCTTCTGTGAAGACCTATGTGTACCAACCAGGAACTTGCAAATATACAGTAACAATAAACCTTGGTTCACAGCCAAACTCAAGCAGTTACGTCATTCCAAAGAGGAAGCCTACAGAAAAGGTGATATAATGCTGTACAATTAGGCCAGAAATATATTAACAAGGGAGATCAGAGCAGCAAAAAGAAACTACTCTGAAAAGCTAAAGAATCAATTCTCAACAAATTAACCAGCAAACGTGGAAAACTCTCAAAAACATCACCGGCTACAGCAAACCACCTTCTCAAACTGAAGAAGATCAGCAATTGGCAGATGACCTGACTGTGTTCTGCTGCACGTTTGAAAAGAAACCACAACCATTTATCTGCACAACCTCCATCCCAGACACACCAACAACAGCTAAATCTTTACAACTGAACCCATCGGTTTACAACCCCTAGTGATCACAGAAAAGGAAGTGAAATACAGTGGTACCTCGTGATACGAACCCCCTGTGATACGAACATTTCGAGATACGAACCCGGGGTTCAGAAATTTTTTCGACTTACGAACCTGAGCCCGGGTCCATGGGCTCTCTTACTGTGCCTGCGCTCTCTGACTGCTGAAGGGATTCCCCTGCCTTATGACTGTCACCACCGGGATTTCCCATTTGATTACAACCCTGGTGGGATTGCGGGGGGAGAGCTGCACCTGAACCTGGAGCCCGCTTAGGAGCCGCCCTGCTCGGAGGAGAAGCCGCAGCTGCCACTGCTGCGGCAGCCACGGCAAAGCGGCTGTGAGAGCGCTTTCTCAGGATTGTTGCCGGCCGAAGCGCCTGGGGTTTTTCCTTTGCTTTCCAGCGGCTGGGCGAGATCCCCCCTCCTCCTCCGGGGACAGAAGTGCGCTCCCCTTTGTCTCCACGGCCAAAGAAGCGGTGGCCAGTTGAAGTAGCAGCTGCTTCTCTTCCCTCTAATCCTGAGCAGCCCCGTCCAGGAGAAACTGCTCTGAGTCCTATTCGCCCCTCCTGCCCATCGGAAAGAGAAAGAGAAGGAGAAAGAGAGGAAGGGAAAGAGAGAGGGGGAAGTGTGTGTGTGTGTGTGTGTGAGAGAGAGAGAGAGAGAGAGAGGCTGACTGCCTCTCCTTTGCAATGACAACCAGAAGCTGCCTGTCTGCTGTGCTGGGCTCGCCCTCTGGACGTGCCCGGCGGCTTTGCCTGATGATGAGAGAGCAGCGGAAGGGCTGGCGAACAAGGGTTTCTTTCTTTATTTCTCCACCCTTCAACCTTCTTAGAGGCTTCCTCCCATATGTGCCACATGTTTCCCTGGAGGGGTTTGTGTGTGAATGGGGGGGGGGCTTCCCTGTCTTTATTGGAGCTGTTGCCCCCCCTTCGACTGAGCGTGTTTTCGTGTTTTGGGATGGCAATGGGATGGCCCTCACGAAACCCGGGTGGGGGCTTTCTATCTATCTACCGTGTTTCCCCGAAAGTAAGACAGTGTCTTACTTTCTTTTTACCCCCAAAAGCCCCACTACGTCTTACTTTCGGGGTATGTCTTATATTGGAGCTTCCCTAGCGGTGACGGCGTGAGCTTTTGGGGCCCCGGTGGGAGGGCACCGGCCACTGTTGCTTCTAAGCGGCGCTGTTGTTGTCCTCACGGCGCAAAGCCACGCAGTCCTGAATCGCTCCCTTCTCCGGCCAGCAAAATCTGCTGCCTAGGAAAGCAGCACATTCTGGCCGCTTTCCCAGGCTTTCTGCAGGAACGGGTGGTGGGGCGCCACGAAGGGTAGCGCTTGAAAGCCACCACGGCGCCGTTGTTGTCCTCATGGCGCAAAGCCACACAGTCCCGGATCGCTTGCTTCCCCGGCCAGCAAGCCGGCTGCCTAGGAAAGCAGCGCATTTGAAAAATGCGCGTTTTTCAAATGCGCTGCTTTCCTAGGCAGCCGGCTTGCTGGCCGGGGAAGCAAGCGATCCGGGACTGTGTGGCTTTGCGCCGTGAGGACAACAACAGCGCCGTGGTGGCTTTTAAGCACCGCCCTTCGTGGCGCCCCACCACCCGTTCCTGCAGACGCAGCGACGTATGCGACGCTGCCTTGCGCCTCGTTTCCTCTTCTCGCCTCTCAGGGCGCAGATCCCGGAGATTACGGGACTTCACCGAAATCCGCGCTGCGAAGAACTTGGGGGACTTTAAACCGAGGGGGATTACAAACGATCGGCTTTGTTGGAAGGGTTTTTTTTTCCCACGGAAGGCCAAGCTTGGAGGAAGCAACCGAGGGAAGGGGCCTCGCTGGCGTCAAAGGTACCGAAGAGGTGGGGACAACCTGAAAGACGCAGCTACGAGAGGGAGGCGGCAACCCCGTGTTTCCCCGAAAGTAAGACATATGTCTTACTTTCGGGGTACGGCTTATATTAGCCGACCCCCCTGAAACCCCCGATACGTCTTACAATCGGGGGTGTCTTACTATCGGGGAAACACGGTATCTATCCATCCATCCATCCATCCATCCATCCACCCATTTATCCATCCATCCACCAATCCACCTATCCATTATCTATCTATCTATCTACCTATCTATCTATCTATCTATCTATCTATCTATCTATCCAGCCATCCAGCCATCTATCTATCTATCTATCTATCTATCTATCTATCTATCTATCTATCTATCTATCCACCCATTTATCCAGCCATCCATCCACCTATCCACCTATCCATTATCTATCTATCTGTCTGTCTGTCTGTCTGTCTGTCTATCTATCCATCTATCTTTCCATCTATCCATCACCTACCTATCTATCCACCCACCCACCCATCCATCCATCCATCCATCCATCCATCCATCCATCCAGAGGCTTGCCTTAGAACGGAATAGAAACAGTTTGATCCTCGGCAGCCGGGCAAGTCTAAGCGGCTTCTACACAGTCCTCCTCACTCCTCTTGCCCATCAGAAAGACAAAGAGAAGGGGAAAGAGGGGAAGGAAAAGAGAGGTGTGTGTGTGTTTGTGTGTGTGTGTGTGAGAGAGAGAGAGGGAGAGAGAGAGGGAGAGAGAGAGAGAGAGAGAGGCTGACTGCCTCTCCTTTGCAATGATACCCGAAGCTGCCTAGCTGTTTCAGTTTTATTCTTAGGCAAGCCTCTAGATGGATGGATAAATGGATGGATGGATGGGTGGGTGGGTGGATGGATAGATAGATAGATAGATAGAAAGATAGAGTGAAAGATAATAGATAGATGGATGGATAGATAGATAGATAGAAAGATACATTGATAGATAATGGATGGATAGAAAGAAAGAAAGAAAGAAAGAAAGAAAGCCCCCACCCGGGTTTTGTGAAGGCCAGCCCACTGCCGGCCCAGCACACCACGAAAACATGCTCAGTCAGAGGGGGGGAACAGCTCCGGGAAAGACAGGGAAGCCCCCCCCATCCTCACACAAACCCCTCCAGGGAAACACGAGGCTGCGAAGCTGTGTGAGGCACATATGGGAGGTAGCCTCTGAGGAGAAGGTTGAAAGGTGGAGAAATAAAGAAAGAAACCCATGTTCACCAGTCCCTCCGCTGCTCTCTCGTCCTCAGGCAAAGCCGCCGGGCGCACGCAGGGGGCGAGCCCAGCACAGCAGACAGGCTGGTTGTCATTGCAAAGGAGAGGCAGTCAGCCTCTCTCTCTCTCTCTCTCTCTCTCTCTCACACACACACACACACACACTCCCCACTCTCTCTTTCCCTTCCTCTCTTTCTCCTTCTCTTTCTGACGAGCAGGAGGGGCGAAGAGGACTCAGAGCAGTTTCTCCTGGACCGGGCTGCTCAGGATTAGAGGGAGAAGCAGCGGCCGGATTAGTACTCCGGATCGTTACTTCAATTGGGCGCCACTTCTTTGTCCGGGGAGAAAAAGGGGAGCATGTGGCTGTCCCCACGGGCTCCAGAGGAGGAGAAGGAAGGGGTCATCCTGTCAAGGGAGCCTTGTCTGAAGCTGAAGCGCCAGGATTCTCCTTTGCTGTCACCAAAAACTTCTCCCCCCTCCTCCACACATAAGGATCCTTTGCGTTTTATTATTTCAGCCACCCGTATTCTTTATGTGCCAGGATCCCTTGCCTTTTACTCTTTCAGCCGCCCGTATTCTTTACTTTCCAGGATCCCCTGCCATTTATTCTTTCAGCCACCTTCATTCCTCATGTTTCCAGGAATCCCCCCCATCATTTCTTCCTCAACCTGCCCCCTTTCGCTGCCCCTCCCCACCCTCTGTTCACCTAGCTTCTAAAATTTTGGATTTTCCTATTGGCTTGCACGCATTTTTCGCTTTTCCATTGATTCCTATGGGATACATTGTTTCATCTTACAAACTTTTCACCTTATGAACCTCGTCCTAGAACCAATTAAGTTCGCAAGATGAGGTATTACTATCTATTTCACAGACACAAGCCTGGAAAAGCACCAGGCCCAAATAAGATAACTCCTTCTTGCTTAAAAGTCTGTGCTAACCAATTGGCCCCCATCTTCACCCAAACCTTCAACAAATCACTAGTATTGTGCTATGTTTCTTCCTGCTTCAAACACTCAACTATAATCCTAGTGCCGAATAAGCCCTCCATCAAGGAACTGAATGACTAAAGACCAGTTGCTCTAACATCTGTAGTTATGAAAACCTTTGAAAGGCTAGTGATGTTCCACTTGAAAACCATCATCGATCCACTGTTAAACCCCCTGCAATTTGCATACAAGCAAATAGATAACAGATGATGCTGTTAATATGGCTTTACACTACATCCTTCAACATCTTGAATCTCCAATGACCTACACTAGGGTCCTCTTTGTAGACTTCAGTTCAGCATTCAATACCATCATACCGGACATTCTCTTAACCAAACTAAATCAGCTAGCGGTACTTGAACACACTGGTAAGTGGATCACAAGCTTCCTAACAGAAAGGAAGCAGCAGGGGAAAAATCACATCAGATACATGTACAATTAGCACAGGTGCTCCCCAAGGCTGTGTACTCTCACTTCTCTTCTCTCTATACACTAATGACTGCATCTCAAACGATCCATCTGTTAAACTACTGAAGTTTGCAGATGATAAAAAACAGTGATCGGACTCAATCGGAGACAATGATGAATCTGCATACAGATGGGAAGTTGAACAACTATCCTTGTGGTGTGACCAGAACAATCTAGAACTGAACACACTCAAAACTGTAGAAATGGTGGTAGACTTTAGGAGAAACCCTTCCACCCTTCCACCTCTCACAATACTGTACTAGACAACACAGTATCAACGGTAGAGACCTTCAAATTTCTAGGTTCTATCATATCTCAAGACCTAAAATGGTCACCTAACATCAAAAACATCATCAAAAAAGCACAACAAAGAATGTTCTTTCTGCGCCAGCTCAGGAAGCTCAAACTGCCCAAGGAGCTGCTGATACAGTTCTACAGAGGAATCATTGAGTCTGTCATTTGCACCTGTACAACTGTCTGGTTTGGTGCTGCAACCCAACAGGACCGACACAGACTTCAGAGGATAATCAGAACTGCAGAAAAAACAATTGCTGCAACCTGCCTTCCACTGTATACTGCACAAGTCAAAAAGAGGGCAGGGAAAATATTTACTGACCTCTCGCATCCTGGACATAAGCTGTTTCAACTCCTACCCTCAAAACGTCACTACAGAGCACTGCACACCAAGACAACTAGACACGAGAACAGTTTTTCCCTGAGTGCCATCACTCTACTAAACAAATAATTCCCTTAACACTGTCAGACTTTTTACTAAATCTGCACTTCTATTCTACTAGTTTTTCTCATCATTCCTATCATCCTTTTCCTCCCACTTAGGACTGTATGACTGTAACTTGTTGCTTGTATCCTAAGATTTTTATTAATAGTTTCTTCATTGCTTATTTGACCCCTATGACAATCATTAAGTGTTGTACCACGATTCTTGACAAATGTATCTTTTTCTTTTATGTACGCGGAGAGCATATGCACCAAGACAAATTCCTTGTGTGTCCAATCACACTTGGCCAATTAAATTCTGTTCTGTTCTATTCTATTAGTATTTAATTAGGCAAGAGCTCCCTGCTCTTTCTTTCTGCCTGTTCGCTGTTAGCTGTGTGCTGTTCATGGAAGTATGCTTTTAAGAAGCTGTAACACTGTAAAAGTTGGTTCCTGTGAGCTATTGAACTAAAATAGTTGTAGCAAAGTGCTAGTAAGATACTAGTTTTTTTATGTATAGTATAGACAGTAGTAGTAGTAGTAGTAGTATAAAGAAGTAAATATATTTTTCCACAACTTCCTACTGCTGCTGTGTTTCATTGAAGATTTCAACTTCATTTCTACTGGTCTGTGGCTGGCTGGTTGGGTTGGTAGGCTGGCTGGACTGGTTTGCTGCTTGGGCACAAACAGGCTAGTTTCCACAAATGCAAGCTCTGATATGCACATTTTTGCAGACTAATCTTATTTATTCTGTAGGTGTTTCCTCATTTTTCCAGTATTGTGCAAATACAATTCTTGCTACTGTCAAAACAGGTAAACCATGTAATGTATACATGTAATTTGATTTTTAGTGATTTTTTAAGGAGGGCTTCGGTAAACAATAAAAAGTACACATACCAATAATATAATTTAATGAAAGAGAGAAAGGAAACTACTAGAAACAAAAACATTCCTATCCCTAGTTATTGGAGAATATGTACATGAACAAACAACAATAGACAGATTTTGATATAAAGAGGGACAGCTGAGGGGAGAAAGGGCGAACTCTATCCATGCCCTTCAAGACCCTCGATGAACGGCAAGCAACAAGACGAACGTAAAAGGGAAGTCCGGATTGTAAAGCCAAACCTCGCCGGCTCTGCTTCAAAAACATCCTATAGGCTGCCGGCCGTCAGTAAATGAAAGACTGGTGCGCACGCGTAGCTTGGCTCTTCCTACTTTTGTCGGAATAATTACCATCAGTTAGACGGAAAACCCTAACTGGATAACAGGAGAGGGAATGGCATTATGCATTTGTTTTATTGTTCTAATGAAAAATGGTGGTGTAATCAAACTAATAAGGAAAAAGAAGCAAACCGCGTTCTATTTGTTCATAATTACATACACTCGAATTTGTTACTCACTGTAGTGTGCAGGCGATTGCATATTTTTGCTAAACAGTCGGTCTTCCCTACGCTGCCCCACCCTGTCGGAATTTGAGAAGAGCAGCAAAGGGGGGCTTAATAGTGTGACTGTGGGAGGGACAAAGAGGTCTAGCCTTCCACCCCACTTTCGAAGCGGGAGCAGAAAATAAAGGCTGGCAATGGTGGTGCATTATTAACTAAAGATTACTATTGTCCTTCAAATTTAAGACGCTGGCGTTGCAATTGCAAAACATTTTTTTCCCTTTCCGTCCCATTTTTTTCCGGAAGTAGTGATAACAACCACTAGAAGACAAACATTCTGTTGGATCCAGCTTAACGTCCCTGTATTTCTAAATCTACGACCGCTAATGTGCATGTAAATTGCTGGGCCGTTTTTTGTCAGGCTAACATCTTTGCTTCCTTTTATCTAAACCAAGAAGAGGATATCGGCAGCATCGAGGAGAAAGGAAGGGGAAATCTGAGAAGGCCTTTATGCACAGAAGCCTGGTAACATACATGCATATATATTTGTGTTTATTTAGAAGAAAAAAACCGTTTCAGAGAAGCACTTTAAAATCCTCTCTCTTTCATTATCATTTGCCTTAGGCCATGCTTAAAATGTTTTATAGATAGACGCAGATTTATTTATTTCTTTACTGTCCTCAACATTATATCTCTCAGAAATCACAAATTCTCTTTGAACTTCTGTGAATGCTCTACTCCTCTGCTTTTCTTCAAGAAGGATTTATAGTATTTTGAGGGAGAAATTCCCCTTTACGTAGTAAATCACATCAGAGATAGGAGCGTCTAGAATGTCTGACGCATGCACAATCATCCCTATTTGATATTGAAAACTATTACTAAGAACATTTTTTACCTTAAATGTGCCTTTATTTGAGGTCAGTATTCCAACAGCTAGGGTCTACATGACAAAACATATAGGGTCGGCTCCTCACCATTTAGAGAATGAGCTAATTACAGTTCCCACCCCAATAGCAGCTAAATATCTTTCACCTGTTTCTCTGAACATTATAGTTACCAAAGTTCTTAATTTGTTTTGCTGATGATACATTGGAGCACAGTATCTAAACACAGTACAGTAATATGCTCCCTCAAAGAAGCAAGTTTACATCTTCAGCTAAAAAGGTTACTTTGATTTAGCAATCTTCATTTTGAGCACGAAGGAGGTTTCTCTATTGAAGATGACTGCATAAAATATTAATTTTATATTTGTAAGTTCTTCAGTATTTTAAGTACAATTTTTATGTTGCTGAAATGTCAGGAAGAGTTGGAATATAAATAAATACTTTTAATTACAACTTGTTAGAAAATTCTTTGAGAAGTTCAGGAAGAATCATAAAAAAATACCTTAAAAAGTTTTTAATCCATATCTTATATTATTGAAATTTGATTATCCTAAATTTTAAGTGATACCAGAGATTCAGAAAAGGAAAATATATTTGAGTCAGCTGATGATTCAGGAGATGAAAACAAATATACAGTACTGCAGAGTATACTCATCAGTTACTCATGCTAATCTGTCTCCCATATCTGTGTCTTAACCTAAGATGTAAATTTAAATTCGTAGGCTTTTACTTTATTTTATATTCTTAATTTGATACTCCTCCAGTTTTCATGATGACACTAATATCTTATAAAAGTGAGGAAAATACTAACAATGCAGAGTCTATATGCTCATCTCACCTTCCAATAGTGCATAATTTTTATCAACCACCATGGCTCAGTTCTCAGAGAGGAGCGGCATACAAATCTAATAAATAATAATAATAATAATAATAATAATTATTATTATTATTATTATTATTATTATTATTATTGATGCCTTGATAGATTCCAAATTCCAAGAGTAGCAATGAAATGTAAAATAGAGGCATCTTTACAATGATTGTTCTTTCATAATTGTTGTGAATGAATAAATATTAGCAGACTTACTGATTTCAGTCCACCATATGGCAATAAAGAAACAAATCCATATGAGTTAATGTTTCAAATGTTTGTGAAATAACTTCCAATAACAATATGAATGCAACCAACCCTTATTAAACAGATTACAGTGGTCGCTTGACTTTCGCAGGGGATACGTTCCAAGACCACCCACGAAAGTCAAATTTCCACAAAGAGGAGACGCTCCCTTCCTTCCTCCCCCTCCCTCTTCCATTCCTGGTTTTACTTACCCCTAGAACCTGCAGGGGCAACGGGGACGCAAGCTGGGGGCTTTGCTGTGCGGCGGTGGGTGGCAGTAATGCTTGGCTTCACGTGGAGCATACCAATGCTCCGAGAATTAAAGGGGAGGGATCGGGAGGCTGGAGCGGAAGCGGAGCTTTTATTTAAAGAAGCAGGATGGCTGGGGTGGGGGGGGAGGAGGAGGAGAGTTAAAACGCACAGTATTGTACATCAGGCGACTGCGGGAAAACATTCAAATGTTCAAAAAACCCAAGTATTTTTTATTAATATTTTTTGAAAACCTGTGGTATAACCTTTCCGTGACAGTCGGACCTGCGAAAATCAAGGGACCATTGTATAGGATCAGTGGTTAAAAATCATAGTGTTTCCTATTTTTATTTTAAAATATTTTTTATTATTTTCAAAAAAGGACAAAGACATACAACATTGAACATTGAAGGAGCTGCCATTGCTCCGCCGTAGAAGTCTAACTAATACAGAATATAAAAAACTCTAACTATTACCAGATCTATGCAGAAATACCACACTTGTGAATTACATTGTTATTAAAATTTAATTCTATATTTTTAAGATTAAAATTATTGATTAAATTTCTTTATGTTTTAAAAAATGATATACTTGTATATGTATGTATGTATGTATATATATATATATTTATCTAAAGAGCAATAAACAAATTATTAGTAATACAAAAAGAAGATAACATAAGCACTTCTGAGTTAGTTATAATATAAACTACCGTATTTTTCGCTCTATAAGATGCACCTGCTGATAAGACGCACCTAGATTTTAGAGGAGGAAAATAGAAAAAAAATATTTTGAGCCAAAAAAGATATAACGATATTTATATACAGGATACTAGTAAGAAAGACTATAAAAAATTTAAATATTTTAAATAATATTTAAGACAAAATAACAATTGGCTCAACAATTCAGGCTTATAGTCTCTCAGATTTATTTTAAAATAGGCAGAGGGTCGAGGGGGGAAAAACCTCAATGGTGAAGCTGTGCCCCAAATGTACCCCAGCACTTCTACATGACACCCAAAGGACAAGGGGCTAAGTGTGCAAAAATTGATCCAACCTCGCAGCAGCAGCAGCAGTCGGGATTTGGAAAAAAGAACTCAAAGACTCAAAGGCTTCCGCTCCCTTGCAGCCTCTCACCTCTTGATGCCTTTATCCATGAGGCTGAGCTCCCCGGGAGTTGCGCAGACCTCAGCCATGCCTCCGCCTCCGCTAAGCGACCTCTTCCCCAGCCCTGAACCGTGGCGATTGCCGCCCTCCGCTTTGAACCCCGCCCACCTGGTCCTCCTCTTCACCTTCCCAGCGGCTGCGAAATGGAGGCGCTGCGTTTGCGAGATAGACGCGGACAGTCCGGGGGGCGGAAAAGAGGAAAAAACCGGCTTAAAAAGTTCAGCAAGTGATTCGCATTTGTGGACGCGTGACACGAAAAGAGTTAAAAGTTATGAGCAAGGGACCGCCTGCCGGTCTTTTCAGCTGTACCTGCGAACACGCCTCATGTACTTGCCTTTTTAAATATTACAAATAAAAAACCCGGTCAGCCAAAGCAATTCCAGACCATTATTTTTTTAAAGATGTGAACCCGAAATGGTCGGTGATTGGCTATTTTTATTGGGGGGGAGGGAGGCAAGAGCACTAAGAAACTACCCTCTGCTCCAGCGCCTCCCCCCCCCCCCCCGCCTGCATCTTCGCTCCATAAGACGGGGCTGATTTTTCATCCTACTTTGGGAGGAAAAAAACTGCGTCTTATGGAGCGAAAAATACGGTATTTAATTCTATCTTATGATTTTTCGAATAGTCATTTATTCTTGTATATTTAATTTTTAGTACTACAGTGGAACCCCGACATAAGAGCTGCTCTACTTAAGAGCAACTCGAGATAAGAGCTGGGAGGGGAGAGATATTTTTGTTCTACTTACAAGCCCAAATTCGAGATACAAGCGCCAAGGAGCTGTCTCCTGAAGCCAAACGCTAACTTCCGCGTTCGGCTTCAGGAGACAGCTGCGAAGCGGCGCGCGTGTTTTAAAAGGTTGCAGCCGGCCTGGGGGGCTCGGGGGGGTGCTTGCAGCTTTCTTTCTTGCTCTTTTTCTTTCTCTCTTTTACCTTCCCTTCCTCTATTTCTTCTTTTCTTTCTCCTTCCCACCTTCTTCCCTCCCTCCCTCCCTTCACTCATTCCTCTCTTACTCTCCCCTTTCATAAGTTTCCTTGCTTCCTTCCTCTGTTCCTGTCCCTTCCCCCTTTCTTTCTTTCTTTCTTTCTTTCTTTCTTTCTTTCTTGCTCTTTTTCTTTCTCTCTTTTACCTTCCCTTCCTCTATTTCTTCTTTTCTTTCTCCTTCCCACCTTCTTCCCTCCCTCCCTCCCTTCACTCATTCCTCTCTTACTCTCCCCTTTCATAAGTTTCCTTGCTTCCTTCCTCTGTTCCTGTCCCTTCCCTCTTTCCTTCCTTCCTTCCCACCCTCCGTCCATTCATTCACCCATTCCTCTCTTGATCGCTTCAAACCGGTCCCTGGTGCAAAAAGGGTTGGGGACCTCTGTCCTACAGGATTGGGTGGCAGAGAAGTTGAACATATGTAAATTTAAAAGTTTAAGAAAGTTTACAAGTTAAGTGAAAGAAACTTCATTATTCATTTATATGTACATGTACATTTCTTCATTAAAAACATGTCTTTCTGCATAATTTAGACTAACTTTGTGAGTTTTTTGAGGGCTGGAACCAATTAAAATTATTTACATTAATTCCTATTGGGAAAAGTCGTTCGAGATAAGAGCTGCTCGACTTAAGAGCCCAGGTCCGGAACGAATTAAACTCGTATCTCGAGGTACCACTGTATTTTTAACATTCCACCAATCATATACTTTATCCCAAATTTTGTAAAATTCTGTTTCGGTTTGATCGTTCAAACGTTTAGTCATCATGTCTAATTCTGCACATTCTATAATTTTTTTGAATACCTCAGTGTCTTTCGGTATCGTCTTTTCTTTCCATTTCTGTGCGAATACTATTTGTGCCACCGCCAATATATGTACTATTAAATAGTAAATTTCTTTTTTATACTTTATATTTGAAATACCCAATAAGAAGAATTCAGGAGATTTTTTAATCTTCTCCTTTGTTATTTCATTTATCCAATTCTCTACTTTATTCCAAAATATTTTTGTCTCAGAACAGGTCCACCATGCATGGTAATATGTGCCAACTTCTTTTTTGCATTTCCAACAAATAGGTGATACAGATGGAAACATTTTAGAAATTCTATATGGTGGAAGGTGCCATCTATAAAACATCTTAATTTGGTTTTCTTTAAAAGAGATTGATTTTGTTATTTTCCAATTATACATCCATATCTTTTCCCAAGTATCTAAATTGATCTCTTTACCAAAATTTTTGCACCAACTGATCATATTATCTTTCAATATCCAACCAATCGTTCTATGGTTTAGTAAATATTTATAAACATTTCCAATTGTCTGTTTGATTTTGGAATAATAATTTGCTCAATACATTGTTTTCTTTTTTAAAAATATAAGTCTTCACGTCTATTTGATATCTAGAACTAATCTGCATATAATGCCACCACTAACTCGTATAACTCTTGTTTTGTTCTTAATTTTAATTGATTATCTAACAAGTCACTATATTTCCAAATCTTACCTTTTCCTTTGAGATTCGGGTGTACAATGGCTTCAAAGGGTGAAACCCATTCTGGCATTACTAAAAAGTGGTTTTTCTTTATTTCATTCCACACTTCTATCAATGCTTTTCTAATAACATTATTTTTAAAATATGAGTGAGTTTTTAATTTATAATTACCATACAAATGCGTGCCAACCGACCATCAAGTCGTGACCTTCTAGATTGAGCAATCTTTGATTTTCTAATGTCAGCCATTCTTTTATCCATGTCAGGGCCGTGGCATGATAATATAGTTTCCAATTTGGGAGACCTAGGCCTCCTCTTTCCTTACGATCTTCTAATGAAATTTGTTTTATTCTTGATTTTTTACCTTGCCAAATAAATTTTCTTATTATCTTGTTCAATTCAGCAAACAATTTCGTTCCTGGATTTATTGGGATCACTTGGAAAACAAACAATATTTTTGGAAGGATATTCATTTTAACTGTGGAGATTCTTCCTACAAGTGATAATTGTAGATTACCCCATATTTCTAAATCTTTTTTGATCTGACTTAATAATTTTAGATAATTGTCATTTTTTAAAGATACGGCTTTAGAAGTCATCCATATCCCTAAGTATTTCACTTTTTTCGTGATCTTCATGTTTGATAGATCTCCTAAATATTTTCTCTGTATTTCGGTCATATTTTTTGTTAATATCTGTGTCTTTTCGTTGTTTATTTTCAATCCTGCAACTTTCCCATATTCTTTGATCACATTTATTAAATTTAAAATAGATTCTATTGGGTCATCCAAAACAAACACTACGTCGTCAGCAAATGCTTGTTTTTTATAAATTTCTTTTCTAATTTTCAATCCTTTTATTTCCTTATCTGCTCTTATTTTTATCAACAATGCTTCTAAAGTTAAAATAAATAACAATGGTGATATTGGGCAACCTTGTCTTACTCCTCTTTGTATAACTACTTTTTCTGTCTGTTCACTGTTTATTATAATTTTGGCAGTTTGTTCGGAATATATAGCATCTATTATATTAAAAAAAATTGTTCCTACTTCTGACGAGACGCGATCCCCGCTGGACGGGGGTCTCGACAACCCTGTGATGGTTCACTTTACGAGGCCCGATCCTGAAACCATTACTAGTGCTTACCAATGAAGCACGGAGTCAATGGTCTGGGTAAAGTGACAAAGCTTTATTGTTACAAGTATGTCTCTTTTATACCCTTCATATGCAAATGAAGGGGTTTCAACTAGTAATTTTCTATTGGCTAAATACAAGTCTAATTTTTCCTAATATACGTTTCTTATAGGCTACAAATATAAGGTTTTTCAAATCTATAGGCTAATAATAAAGCTTTTGAATACGCAAGTTTTCATAGGCTATATCTATATGCAAAATTAAGGCTTCTAAGCACCCAACTGTTCATAGGCTATTTCTATTAAGCTTCTAATTGGTTATAAAAGGTATCATCTACAGCTTATGATAGGCTACTAAATTCTCACTTTATGCACCTATCGGTAGCTGAGTTGCCAGCCAATCACACTGTTAGTGTCTTCTCGTGCCAGGAGCGCTGTTGAGGGATTTTTCTTACTGTGTCCAAAGTTCATGGCTATTGTATGACTCACTGTCTCTGGGCAAATTTTCACCATGCTATTTCAGATAACTGCTTCTGTGTATATCCTAGAGCAGAGGTCCCCAACCTTTTTTGCACCAGGGACCGGCTTTAAGCTAGACCAGTTTTCCACGGCCCGGTGGGGGGGGGGCTTTGGTCAAATGGGGGTGGGGTTATGGAGGGGTGGAGCTTAGTGACGCAGCCCTCCACACTTCTCCACAGGGTGGGGAGAATCAGGAGGCTCCTTTGGCGGCTGGGGGCTGCCTGGCTTTGTGATTTTGGCTGGGGGGGGGAGTTAGGAAGGTCCTACTTCTCCCCCCCAGCCAAAAATTCAAAGCCTATCTGCTGGATATGGGCGATGAGTGGGACAGAGCGGCGCAGAAGCCTCTTGCAGCAGCTGCCACAGCCACCGGCTTTGGCACCGCTCGTCCCGCTCATCACCCGTATCCAGCAGATAGGCTTTGAGTTTTTGGCTGGGGGGGGAGAAGTAGGACCTTCTTAAGTCCCTCCCCAGCCAAAATCACAAAGCCAGGCAGCCCCCAGCCGCCAAAGGAGCCTCCTGATTCTCCCCTTTGAATCCCGCCGGCCAAGAGCACTCAGGCAGCAGCTTCTGCCAGACATGGGGAATGAGCGGGATGAGCGGCGCCGAAGCCGGTGGCTGTGGCAGCTGCTGCAAGAGGCTTCCGTGCCGCTCTGTCCCACTCATCGCCCGTATCCAGCAGATAGGCTTTGAGTTTTTGGCTGGGGGGGGAGAAGTAGGACCTTCCTAAGTCCCCCCCCCAGCCAAAAACTCAAAGCCTATCTGCTGGATACGGGCGATGAGTGGGACAGAGTGGCGCGGAAGCCTCTTGCAGCAGCTGCCACAGCCACCGGCTTCGGCGCCGCTCGTCCCGCTCATCACCCGTATCCAGCAGATAGGCTTTGAGTTTTTGGCTGGGGGGGAGAAGTAGGACCTTCCTAACTCCCCCCCAGCCAAAATCACAAAGCCAGACAGCCCCCAGCTGCCAAAGGAGCCTCCTGATTCTCCCCGCCCTGCCCGACGCCCCACCCTGTCCTGCGTAATGTCCTCTGCCGGGAGGGCAGCGCCGCCGCGGACCGGCTGGAAAACCCCAACGGCCCGGTCCCAGTCCGCGGACCGGCGGTTGGGGACCTCTGTCCTAGAGCATAGCTAATATTTGGCTTACACAATCCCTACATCTCCTCCTTTCTTTTTAAGTATAGAGGGGACTGGGAACGTGGGCAGTGACTTTGGCAGTTGGTTCATCATAGGACATCCTGGGATGAAAAGGTCTTCCTCTGGACACTTAACAACACTCATGACAGAATGTTTTTGAACAACAGACTCAGCTACCGACTGCATAATAGTTTTCAATATAGGTATTAAGCAGGGTAACATAATAATAGCAAGTAAAATCATTCCTGCAAAAAATATAGCTTGCTTCCAGTTACGGAATATTCCACCTAAAAATCCTCCATCATCCAAGATTCCTGTCCATTTCTGAGGAGGTACGTGGATGATCCTTCGCATTTCTGCCGTTAAATCAGCGACAACCTTGCCTACGGGATTTATCTGTAGACAGCAATTGCTTAGGTTAAATTTCCCACAAACGCCTCCCTCTGCGGCTAAAAGATAATCTAAAGCCAATCTATTCTGGTAAACTGCTGTCCTAAGTTTGTCTTGTTCCGTTGCGATGTTATTTAACGCAGAGTCAATATTCCTTCCTGCTATTTCTAAGATAGCTTGTAAACGTATAATTCTGTTAAGCATATATATTGGGGTTCTATATCCCCAAGACCCATCCTCTGCCCATGTAGCAGGATCGTAGTAAGCAATGATTCTCTCAGGTGTCCAAATATCATCAGTTTTTTCCCATTACCTGCAGACCTCCTATCCCTGTGTTTAAGTCTCTTTTATTTTTATTGTGTTTCCATGCGTCATAAACTGGGGCTCCCAGAGTTTGGGCGTTACTTAGAGGAATGAGGAAAAAGGAAGGTCTTATCCATGCCAAAATACACGACCCCGACCAGTCGCTATCTAGTTGAGAATAAGCTCTGTTCCCACATACCCAATACATACCCTTTGGGGTAGTCCATGGTTTACCTGATGTTACATTGGCTATGTTGTTAAAATTGTGTTTTTCTGGTTTTGACAAGTTCGAAGGAGAAGTCCAATTATCATTTTCCCAATATCCTAAACACATTAAATCTCCCACATAATTCCCATTGGTCAAATTTCTCTTGTAACATTCCACCCCTACTATGTTAGTGGTAAGAGCCCATGTCACAATTTGTTCATCTGTTAACAATTGACCTTTAGTGATATTTCCCGATTCTTTCATGCTGTTAAACACATGGCCGTGGGCTTCTGTAGCTTCCCATGGCCATTGATTACCCATATTTGTTCCCCCACACACAAAACAATTTTTTATCCCTAGAGTGGTGGCTACATCACTGGCAAATTCTACAAACAAATTTCTGGCTTTATCGGTAACTATTTGTTGCTTTCCTGCTTTTTCCAATGTCTGATATACTTACCATTTTATTTCAGAATTATTTCGTAAAATCATTCGTTTAATGGTGATATATGTTAGGGGGTCTGAGCCTGCTCCATCTATGCCCAAACCATAGGTGCGGGTAAGTGAGTTCTTACTAGAAACTTTCCATTGGATGTTAATCCGGTTGGAAGCAGAAAGCCGTGTGAATTCTGAAATGTCTGGGCAATCCTTACCGGAGTAGCCCCCTCCCGTATGATAGCATACACATCCCCAGCCTTGACAGTGCCGTCCATGACATGGGCTAGGTGCGAGGGAGAAAAAATCATCCCGACGGTCTCCTGATGAGACCACTCGCTTTTTTCGCATGATGTTGACTGCTTGTTGGCCGGTATCTGCTTTACACAAATATTTATGATCAAAGTGATATGATGATTTCCAGCTGTTGGATCCGCATTTAATAGTTCCGGGAGATACGGATCTGGACATGGCATTACATGCATCAATGATGAGGGAAACGGTAGTGGGTTTTATAAAAATGATACTTGTTGAATTTAGAAACGACAGCCATGTAAAATGTGAATTGCGTACACCTACATCCCCTGCGTAAATAGTGATGTTAATGGCCACTGGTGCAGACGGTTTAGAGCACCATAGCTTGTCCTTTGTTTGATATATATCGTATTGAATTCCCTCATGAATACACACACCGTCTTTTTTACCTCCTACCGGGGGGATGTTGGTATGTAATAAAGTGTATTGGATGCGTGTTTCCAATACGGTCTTTACAATGCATTGAGCACAAGTCTGTTCTATAGCGTCATTGGCTCTTTTCTTGCGAGTAAATTGCTGTTGTCTAAAAGCCTTTAACCAAGGATCATTAATAGGGAAATTAAAACTATATTGGGAATGCACCTGAGCCAGGATATAATAAGTTTGCCATTTTTGGGATTGAATACAAACATAAGTTCCTGTGGTTTCATTGCTAATTATAAATTGTATAACATTGAGACATCCTTCGTTTTTGCCAAATTGGGTACCTTTTAAAAATTGTACGGGTTGACTGCTGTTAATAGGATAAAACATCCAGTTAACGTGACAGGGGAGCGAAGTCTGGTAAGGGATTTCAGTTGCTTCCCATAGACCACATCTAATAGTGGTATATTGCCCTTCTTCTTTAAATTGTTTGGGGGGGCCGATCCATTGAAGAAAAGGCGTATCAGATTTCCCATCTAATGACACCGATCTAGTGTGTCGTGAATTGGCATGGGTATATATCATAGCCAGGTGCACTCCCCCTCCTACAACCAACAAACATATAATGAAAGGCAAAAGGTGATATATAAAGTGTTTAAGGGACATCGGGTGCATCAAAAGATCCCAAAAGGTGAGGCGATGTCCTGGTGCAGGTCCCCTGAATATTGGACACCGAGGAGGAGAAGTGGGACGGGGTTCACAAATGTGGCAGCCAATAGGGCAAACGTTTGTATGAGTCGAAAAAATCTTCATTCTGTGTGGTAAGGATTGTAAAAGGGGTGAAACAAAGAGTACAATACCATGGGTGTGAGAGTCAAAGTTGTACAGCGTTCGTGTGGTGTCAGAGAAATATATTCTTCCAAGAATTGGTCAATCACGACGACGTCACAAGGCACTAGACAATTAGTACATAAAACACAAGCCGGACAATGTGAACAGCAGCAAGCTGCGCAAGGGCAAAAGCAGAACCAACACATTTACTGGAATAAAAAATGAATATCCTCTTCGGGAGGTGTGGCAGGTGTCTTGTTGGTCACCTGATACGGACGAACAAAGCAGCCCGGCACCCACAAGATCCGATCAGTGTCCTGGAGTTGTACAGCAGCGTAGCCGCGTTCCCACGTAATTAGCTGGGCAGGTCCTTTCCACTCTGGGTCGGGGAGTTCTCTGTAATAAACAGGGGGGCGGGGAGAAACTACACTAGGCTGAAACAGCCGTTGGGCGGCTGTTGTTGGGTTATGGGTGCCTGTAAGATTTAAAAAATTTAAAGTATACAGAGCTTTTGCAATGGCATTTTGAACAGCGGGCAGCGATGTTAACATCGGCTACTTTTGTTTATCAAGCATATTTTTTAATGTTAAATGAGATCTTTCAACTATAGCCTGAGCCGTCGAATTAAAAGGGAGGCCAAACTTATGAACAATTCCCCATTTATTGCAAAACTCCGAAAATTGTTTACTGACATATGCTGGACCGTTATCTGTTTTTAATTCAGCGGGTTTCTGTAATACTGAAAAAGAGCGTATACAGTGATTAATAACATGTTTTGCCGTTTCTCCCCGCTGGGGGGTTACAAAAAGAAAGCTAGAAAAAGTATCTATAGATACATGTAAATATTTCCATGGGGCAAAGGGGGGGTATTGGGTAACATCCATCTGCCAAATTTGCGCAGGACTAAGTCCCAGAGGATTAACCCCCATAGGGAGGGCGTGTGCTTGTTTGCTACAAGTGGGACATTGTTGAATAATAGTGGAAGCCTCTGTTTTTGTAATCTTAAACTGTTTACTAAGGCTAGACGCATTCTGGTGAAAAAAGGAATGGCTCTCCCACGGTGTTTCAAGAGAAAAAATTGCTCGGGATGCCTCATCTGCTTTATTATTACCTTCCGTTAACATGCCTGGAAAAGGTTGATGGCTCCTTATATGAGCAACAAAATAGGGGAAAGCTCTTTTTTCTATTTCATCTTGTAGTGTGTTAAACAGAACCGATAAATTTTTGTCCACAGAGGGAGATATATAACTCCCAAAAATATTCTGAATGGTGTGATAGACATACAAAGAGTCAACTATTAAGTTAAAGGGCTCTTCTGGCTTTTTCTGAAATGCCAGAGTTGCTGCAGCTAGCTCCGCCCTTTGGGCAGAAGTCTGAGGGTAAGTGTGATGTACAATCCATTCACCTTTCTCCTTATATACACATGCTCCCATGGTTTTTGATCCATCTGCAAAAACAGTCAAGGCTCCCTTTATGGGCATGGCTTGCTGTTGTGACTGTATAGTTATAGGTAAAGTAGTGACAAGGGCAAATCGGGGATCAACAGGCAAATGATATTTTACAGGGGAGACAAAATCTGCAAGTGCCAATTGAAGATCATCTGACACTTTAAAATGTTGCTCCCAAACAGGTAAGGGGAATGGAACATATAGGGTGGAGGGATCTGCAGCGGCCAGCTGGCGGCAGCGTAAGCGCAATTTAAAGATTAGTTGAGACACTAAAAAAGGGCGAGTAGATATACAGTGATCCCCCGATCATTGCGAGGGTTCCGTTCCAGGACCCCTAGCAATGATCGGGTTTTCGCGAAGTAGCGCTGCGGAAGTAAAAACACCATCTGCGCAATGATCGGGATCGCGATACCCGGGGGATCACTGTAGTTTTCTTTGGGGTATTTGCTAAATGGATCCATTCAATAATATACACTTTACTCTCATGACATTGTAATAAACAACCAGTAGGAAGGCGTGAGGTATTAAGTACTGCTGCTGCTATAGGCACCTTATCTATCTTTCTATCCACCCATTTATTAGAAACTGCCTGTTGAATAGTACGAAGACATTGTTCCTGAGCAGGGCCCATGTGAATAATTGTGGAGGGTTCTTTGGAGCCTCCCAATAAAGCAAACAATGGTTGTAATTGTTCTGTTGTTAAGCCCATATAGGGGCGTGCCCAATTTAATATGCCTAAATATTGTTGTAACTCTACTAGGGTGCAATTCTCAAAAGGGTCAATATGTGGCAGCACAGGAACAGATCTATCAAAGAACATTTTGTGGCCGAGATACGAACAGGGGGGTAAGAGCTGAATTTTTTCTTGGGCTATCGTAAAGCCTTGGTTATTAAATAACTGTATTAGTTCTTCAAAAATAGTCTTATAAAATCTAGATTGTTCTACGGCCAAGAGGATGTCATCCATATAATGATATAAAATAACAAAGGGATATTTGTTACGAAAGGGTCCTAAATTTTTGAAATATAATATTGACATATGGTTGGACTATTTAACATCCCTTGGGGTAAAACTTTCCATTGATACCGTTTAGTGGGCTTATCATGGTTTTCTACTGGCACCGTGAATGCAAAAAGTTTTCTGTCTTGTGGATAAAGAGGGATTGAGAAAAAGGCATCTTTTAAGTCTATTACTACTAATTTATATTTTTGGGGGATCATATTGGGGTTCGGTAGCCCACACTGTAATGCACCCATGGGTTCTAAAACACTATTAATCTTTCTTAAATCTTGTAACATTCTCCATTTCCCTGATTTCTTTTTAATTACAAATACAGGGGTGTTATATGGGCTATTAGAGGGTTCAATTTTGTCTTCTTCTATCAAATTAAAAATTATATCCTGGAGTGCCAAATATTTATCGTATGGGAGGGGCCATTGGTCAATCCAGACCGGGGTGGTATGTTTTAAAGTTAATTTCATTAAGGGGTCCATTGCGCTCAGTCCAGCGTGAGGGTGGTTCGAAATTGGGATAATAAGTCCCTTCCCAACAAATTTACATGCAAGGGTAAAACAACGGGGCGAATACGTGCCGTTTGTGATGAGCCCGGGATAGAAGCGTCCAACCACTGGGCACTGGACTGAGCCAATTGAACTTCTCCTACTCCTTTAACGGCTGGGGACGATTGAAGCGGCCAGTCACAGGGCCATTGCTGAAGGCTTATTACAGATACATCTGCTCCTGTGTCTAGAATTCCTGAAAGGGGTACATTATTAATAACTATGGTCAAATAGAGTTTAGAATTTGATACGTTAGTGGTAAACCAGGCACTTACATCTTCCTCAATAAAGTCCTTAAAGGGGGCAATACAACAGTGGCGATCACCATTGCGTTCATAGGGATCGGATGTCAGGTCTACTGATATTATTATAGCAACATCCTCCCCCTTTTGAATTGTCATGGGGCTATCAGGTATGCAACCTAAAGCTAGGGAAGCTAAATCTTCTTCTTGCAAAATATAGGGTGAGGCCAAAATGCCTTTGGATAAATGATTACGATTAGGGTACATAATAAGGGGCTGGCCTGGGGGGAGGTGAAGTTCTTCTATATTTACAGGGAGGAAATACACAAGTCCCGGAGTTAACATGTCTATAGTCTCTGAAGCCTGCACAATAATAGACTGCACATAAGAAAGTTCTTTTTCATCATGAGAATTTAAAACTGCCATGGGTTGGGGTTTTTCTGGGGGCACAAGCATATTAGATTCATATCTTTGGGGTTTATATGGGGGAATATTAACCACATTTTCCTCCTTAGTGTCCAAAAAATGTTTTACAAATGTTGTGGCTTCCTTTTGTTCGGGGCTGGAGCCATGCCCCGCATCTAGTTTCCCTGAGGCTGATGAGACCATTTGGCTTCTGGGGTGTCTCGGGCGTCCTTGATCCGATAGTGGCTTCTACATTCTCTAGCCCAGTGACCTATTTTTTGGCATACTGGGCAAGGGCTAGTAGGACGCTGCCCACCTCTCGCGGGACCTGCCCCTCCCCCCGGGGCCCTACATTGGCTCTTGTAATGACCATAGCGGCCGCAATTATAACAGGTGCCCGTTCGTGGGCCCCTTACACGGTTATTCTGATGGTTATCCCCTGATTGTACTACTGCTATAGCCTGTGCCATTTGTTCTGCTTGATATTTTATTACTGAGCCAACTGTAGCAGCAGCCTTCACATAATCAATCAATTTTTTAGAGGGGTCTGTACGCAGAGGACCCAATACACGTTGACAATCCGCATTGGCATTTTCAAAGGCTAGTTTAAGCGTAAGTTGTTTTCTTGCTTCCTCATTAGTAATTTCCCTGTTGATAGATTGTTGCAATCTCTCAACAAAATCCCCAAAACTTTCCCCATTATTTTGTACAATTTTAAAAATGAGGAGGAGGTTTGATCTCCAAAGTTGCCTATTTTTGAAAATGCAGTCAAGGCGGCTTGGGCAGTGTAATCTAGGGTGGCTTGAGGAATGGCCATTTGTTGCTGCTGGGTTTGAAAATTCCCCACACCCCTCACATGGGCATCGGGAACCCCATGTGTATTAGCTTTTTTTGCAGCTTCTTCTTTAAAAACTGCTTTCCACATCATGAATTGGGTCAGATTTAGCAGCGATTTTGCCAGGGTGACCCATTCCACCGGCAAGAGTGAGTAACTTGTTCTTAAATTTCCCAATAAACCACATACATAGAGGGATCCCAGCCCATAATTTTGTACAGCATATTTTAGGTCCTTAATTAAAGAGAATGGTAGCGGGGTATATACCGGCGCTGCCCCGGCAAAATCCACGGGAAACGCTGACATAGTTTCTAAATCATCAATTGAAGTTGAGGGATCTTTTCTGGCTAGTTCTATTCCCGTCATTAACGCTCCCTTCTCTGTTTTAAGTGTGGTTACAGGGTATATGGTTTCTACCACCTCATTAGATCTATTCATCTTTTTAGCTTCTACTTCCTCATATTCAGGAGGTGCGCTAGGTTCCTTAACGGCTTCTTTATGGCTATCAATTGTTATAGTCTCCTCATCGTAATGAAGCCTTAGGGCTGTTAAAACAACTTTCCATGTTAATAAAATAGGTGGAGGCGCCCTTGGTTCTTTATGTAAATATTCACCTATTTTTGTCCATGCCTCAGTTTGTAATGTTCCTTTATGAGGATAACTTGGACATTCTTGCCAGATATATAATAATAATTTGGCCAATCCCTTCTTTGTGGGATATTGCCCTTTCTTTTTTAAATAAGTTTTATTAGCTTCAACTATCTGTCCTAATTCCCGAACATGAAGTTCCTGTACCAAAGACAGCCGTACTCCCATACTTACGTATTTGTGCACTTGGTAAGAGATGGGAGGTTGAGTGCGCTGAAATGCGTGATCCAAGCGTTGCCCCCTCAGCGATGTCCTTAAGGCCAATCGGTCACCGTCTGGGGTCACCACTTGACGAGACGCGATCCCCGCTGGACGGGGGTCTCAACAACCCTGTGATGGTTCACTTTACGAGGCCCGATCCTGAAACCATTACTAGTGCTTACCAATGAAACACGGAGTCAATGGTCTGGGTAAAGTGACAAAGCTTTATTGTTACAAGTATGTCTCTTTTATACCCTTCATATGCAAATGAAGGGGTTTCAACTAGTAATTTTCTATTGGCTAAATACAAGTCTAATTTTTCCTAATATACGTTTCTTATAGGCTACAAATATAAGGTTTTTCAAATCTATAGGCTAATAATAAAACTTTTGAATACGCAAGTTTTCATAGGCTATATCTATATGCAAAATTAAGGCTTCTGAGCACCCAACTGTTCATAGGCTATTTCTATTAAGCTTCTAATTGGTTATAAAAGGTATCATCTACAGCTTATGATAGGCTACTAAATTCTCACTTTATGCACCTATCGGTAGCTGAGTTGCCAGCCAATCACACTGTTAATGTCTTATCTCGTGCCAGGAGCGCTGTTGAGGGATTTTTCTTACTGTGTCCAAAGTTCATGGCTATTGTATGACTCACTGTCTCTGGGCAAATTTTCACCATGCTATTTCAGATAACTGCTTCTGTGTATATCCTAGAGCATAGCTAATATTTGGCTTACACAATCCCTACATACTTCCATCTTATTTAATTGTATTTTCATAAAATTCCAATCCACATTGTCAAATGCTTTTTTGGCATCCAGAAATATAAGTGCCATTTGCTTTTCAGGATGCTGCTCATAATATTCCAAAGTATTAACTATTATTCTTAAATTATTTTTAATTTGTCTTCCTGGTAAAAATCCATTTTGATCACTATGTATCATATTATTTATAATATTTTTAAGTCTATTAGCAAATATTGATATAAAGATTTTATAATCGACGTTCAACAATGAAATAGGTCTGTAATTTTCAATTTTTTCTTTCTTGGTATCAGCCTTATGTATTAAGGTTATTAAAGTTTCTGACCAGGTTTTTGGTAATTTACCTATTGTCAATATTTGATTATATATCTCAAGCATGTTTAAAAAAAATATTTCTAGTTCTAATTTATAAAATTCAGCTAGTATTGCGTCTGGACCAGTCGCTTTATTATTTTTTTGATTCTTTATAGATTGTTTTAATTCCATATCTGTGATAGGTCTATTTAATCTTTGCTGTTGTGTTTCGGTTAAAACTGGAAGTTCTATTTTTTCCAGATATTTAAAAATTAAATCCTCACTTATCTCTTCTTTCTTATATAATTGTTTATAAAATTCCAATACTATTTCCTTTTTATCTTCCATTCTATATTTTATTATACCTTTTGAATCTGTCAAATTTTTTATAATTTTATTTTCTCTCTCTTTTCTTAGTTTGTATGCCAGCCATCTTCCAGGTTTATTCGCGTGTTCAAAATGATCTTGTTTTGCTCTCTTTATCTTTTCTACAATTGGTTCTTGTTCTATTAATCTCAGTTTATGTCTTATTAATTCTCTCTGATTTTTTAATTTGTCATCCTTGTCCTCTTTTTGCATTAAAATTTCTAATTTTCTTAATTCTTCTACTAATGTTCCTTGATATTTTTTCTTTTCTTTATTTTTTTTTGCTATAAATGATATTGTTAGTCCGCGTATATATGCTTTAGTTGTATCCCATAAATTTTGAGGAGTGGTATCGGTATTTTTATTTATTTTTTAAAAAAATCTCTAGTTCCTTCTCTATCCATTTCTTATATTCTGGATCTTTTATTATTGTTCTATTCATTGACCAATTCTTTATTTTCCTTTTACCTTTCCAATATATGGATATAGGGTTATGATCAGCCCAAGTATTTGTCTCTATTTCTATTTCACTTATTTGTTCCATTATATGAATAGGAGCCCAAGCCATATCAATTCTAGACCATGTCTTATGCGGGTTGGAATAAAACGTATACTGTTTATCTTTTAAATGCTGTTCTCGCCATACATCTTTTAATGATAATTCTGAACTCATTTTCCAAAATGACGCCGGTAAAATTACCTTTTTTTTCTTTTCTTTTCTTTTCCCATTATAATCCATTTGGTCATCTGAGATTGCATTAAAGTCTCCTATTATTATCATATTTTCAATTGATAACTCATTAATTTTTTCGTGTAAATCTTTATATAAAATTGTTTTTGATTATCATTTGGTGCATAAATTGAGACAATTGTTAATGGTTTTGTTTCTAAATCTAGTTGTACTATCAAAGTCCTTCCATCCCCATCATTATATATTTCTTTTGATTCAATTAGTTCATCAATGTACATTGCTACACCTCTTTTCTTTTGATTGGCCAAACTAGTGTATAATTTTCCCAATTTTGAATTTTTAAGGAGACTTCTTTTTGATTTTTTAATATGGACTTCTTGTAGAATGTTTATCTGGGCTTTTTGTTTCATAAGTTTAGTTAATACTTGGTTTCTCTTCCTTGGGTTATTCAATCCATTTACATTAACTGAAAATATTTTCAGATCATGTGTCATCTTTATTTATAGTACCTTTTTGCTTCTTTTGGTTCTCGGAGTCGGGTATCCAAAATTAAGTCCTGTGAAATCTGTAGTTGTTTCTGCTTCACCACCAATGCTTCTTCCCCTCCACCACCTGTGGCCCCCATCATGTCGTCAGTACGCTTTGGTTGAATCTGAATTTGTGCAGTGCTGTCCAGTCCACTGCGTGCTAGGAAAGATCTTGCTTGTTCTACACTTTCTATTTTCACTCTCGTTGATTGCCATGTTAGAGTCAAACCTTCTGGTATCAGCCATCTGAAAACAATGTTCTTTCTAATTAAAATGCTTGTAAGAAAATAATATTGTCTTCTACTCTCTCGGACTCTCCTCGGAACTTGTTTCAGAATTGTGATTTCTTTCCCATTGCGTTGAAAGGACTCGTTTTTTGTCAATCTCAGTATCTCGTCTTTGACGATTCTTCTTGTAAACTTAATGTGGACTTCTCTGGGTAGATTATGGCGCCTTACATAGCCGGTCTGGACTCGGTAGACTTCGTCGATTTCTTTTATCAGTTCTGTTGGGTCTAACTGCAAAATAGCTCCCATGACTTCTGCCATTTTTGTAGGCAAATCTTCATCTCTTTCTTCTTCAATGTTTTGGAACCTCAAACCATGTAGTGCCGAGTGGAGTTCTAAATTGGTTATTGCTATATCAAAGTCTCTGCGGCCTGCATAGTTACGATCTTCATATTCTTCTACTCTCTGTCCCACATCTTGGATTTTTTCCGGGTGGAGCTCGATCGCGCCGGAGGTACGGAAGCCAAGCTCCGGCTCTGTGGCCTTCTTTCCACCCTGTAGGACGCCGTGTTGCGTTGTGCCGACACCCGGAGGGGTCGGCCCAGGACAGGGGGTCTCCTGGACCCCCCCGGGACGGATCGCCGCGACCCCGGAGGTTAGGGACAGCCCCGCAGCTACAGGAATGGAGAGCTGCAACCGGACGGCCGTCTGGGCGTAGCCATAGCGATCGCCGATAGCGGAAGTTTAAAGAAAGAACAGAAGTCTACAAACTAGCAGATCGGCAGAGAAGGGAGACTTACAGCACCACACGAAATCTTTCGGATCGGAGAAACTTTTTTCAGGAAAAGAGCGGACTTTGAAGGCGAACACAAACAGAGGAAAAATAAACAAACTGTAAGTGATATCCATACGCGGAGGAGAAACCTAGCCGGAACTACTTGCCTTTGTTAAACCCAATAGTATAATCCTTTTCCTTTTACAATTTTAAGATAGTGTGGTGCCTTTGTTTTCTATTTTTTCTCCCTTATTATTGTTTTTCCTTCAAAATTATATTTTTCCTTGACAATTAAAGACTGATTTGACACTACCTGATTAGATGAAGTAAAAATGTTTAAATGAATTGAAAATACGACCATATGGATTAAACTGAAATCACCCTATTATAATGGAATTTTACTGAGATCATCGAGATCATAATTACTTGGAGTAAATTTTGGATGGCATATCTTATTATTCTATTTTTATAATTTTTTCGATTCGATTTTTTCTCTTTTCTATGGACTAAGTGGGACTATTTTCTTTTCTTCTTAATATGAATTTGGAGGCGTAAGGATATTTTTTGTTCTTATTTTTTCTCTCATTTTTTCATCCTTTTTTTTATACAATAAGAAGACATCTATTTTAATTGGACATTAAATTGGACATTATATTGGACATTGGCTTGGAGCATTTCTTTTTTGGAGATTTTTACCAAAGTATAACTTATACAGTATTTGGCATTTTTGGACTCAACAGTTTCTTTTTTTTGGTCTCTTTTTTCCCTTTTTGGATTTTTCCTTTAGATTTTTTAGATTTTTCCTTTTTTCATCATAGTGTTTCCTATATGGAACAAAGTACAGTGGTACCTCTACTTAAGAACTTAATTCGTTCTGTGTCCAGGTTCTTAAGTAGAAACAATTTTTCCATAGGAATCAATGTAGAAGCAAATAATGCGTGCAAACCATTAGGAAAGAAATAAAAGCTCGGAATTTGGGTGGGAGGAGGAGGAGAAAGAAGAGGAGGAGGACAATTGCTGCCTAGAGTGAAGGGAGCATTTCTTTTCTCTGGGTTCTGGGAGAGGTTTATTCTCTCTCCAAGTGCCCAGAGAAAAGAAAACACTCCGTTCGCTCTGGACTGCCAAAGCCTCCTTAAGCACCACCGAAAGGCTCCTCTGGCAGCCCAGAAAACCCTGAGATGGCCGGGATTAAAGAGGGAATGGCAGGAAACTGGCCAGGCCTTCATGCCGCTCTCAAATTTCCTGGGAATTTTTTCTGGACTCGGGTTCTTAAGTAGAAAATGGTTCTTAAGAAGAGGCAAAAAATCTTGAACACCCAGTTCTTATCTAGAAAAGTTCTTAAGTAGAGGCGTTCTTACATAGAGGTACCACTGTATTCTAGTTAAGCAAGGAGCACTGAAAATAGTGATCTATGTCCTGTGTGTATAGAACACATTGAGCCAAATTCTATGTTTATATCAGAAAAAATATGTTAACCCTAGGATAAATAATTCTCAGTAAATGGAACCAAATGTTCCAGTCAAATGAGATGACAATAAGATATGACTTTGATTATAGGAAACTTCTTCATCCTTATGGACTTCTTGTGTAAAACAGAAAAAATATGAACTTAATCTACAGTTTTGACAAATAGCTTATATTATAGAAAAAAGAGAGTAATTTTAGAGAAAGAGCTAACTGTACAATTGTTCTCATAATTGAGAAAATAATTGTACATTCCTTACAAGGAAAAATGGATGCCATTTTATATTTTCTATTCTTTTTTCTTCTTTTTTACCTTTTAAGATTCTCTTTTATACGTTTTTCTTTTTTCCTTCCTATTGCTTTTAAATGTTTCAATACAATTATATTTTAAAAAGTCTATAGGGACCTTCCCCCTCAAACAAATGCATACACACATACAAGTTAAGTTTACTTTATTGTCATTGCACCTCGTACAAATTAAATGCCAACTTCAGTGGACATTATAAAATAAACACAAACACATATCCTTCACATTCTATACAATTGAATTGAAAACTCAACATTGCATTAGTATTGCACTACAAATACTAGTTGCCTTATAGTCTGCTATTTGCAACAGATTTCTGAAGAAATAACTTAATCCCCAATCCAAAGAGATATCCCAATTCAGAAAAATAATGTTTTGATTATCATGTTTTTTCTGTTGTGGTACTTGCCCTTTTACAATGCCATTCTGAGACTTTACTAACTCTAATCCTGTTAGTATTCAAGAAAGCTTTGAAGACTTGGCTATTCCCCTGGACATTGGAGCTAGGCCAGTGATGGCGAACCTTTTTTCCCTCACGCATGGGTGCGTGCTATTGTTCATGCACAAGTGCCCACACCCAGGTGTGGGCTGCTGCCCGGGGGGGGGACACAGTGGGGTAGCAAAAATGGAGCTCTACCCCAGAGCACTAAATTTGCATTGAAAAATGTTGAAAGAAAATGTAGGGCGTTCTGCATAAGCCATGCCCACAGTGTGGTAGTAATAATTTTGGTAGCCCTTCACTGCCCACACCCATAATTCAATGCCCGGAGAAGGCAAAAACAGCTTTCCACGCCCCTCAGAGGCCCTCTGGATGCCAGAAATAACCTGTTTCCCAACTTCTGGTGAGCCCGGTAGGCTCGTGTTTCGTCCTCCCCAAGGTACAAAGGCTTCCCTGGAGCTGGGAGAGGGTAAAAACACCCTCCACCATTCCTCCGGAGGCTCTCTGAAAACTAAAAATTCCTTCCCAAAAAGGTGATTTTTGTGCGAGCCAAAAATCAGCTGGCTAACACATACATACACGTTGCAGCTGAGCTAGGGCAACAGCTTGTGTGCCAGCAGATATGGCTCTACATGCCATCTGTAGCACCTGTGCCATAGGTTCGCCATCACTGGTCTAAAATATTAGCTTTGTAGCATAACCCTTTTTTTTGTACACTAGGTTGAATCACAGTTATGAATCGGCCAGCCATATAATTCATTTTAATAAGGCTGGGAATGGCTACAAATCACAGCCAAAATCTTTGGCCGCCTTTAATCCACAATCAGGCAGACAATGTATAAATGAAGAAAAGGCAAATTAATTGTTACACTTCCCAGAAATGGTGATGCAACAAAAATCACCCAAGTACAAAGTATGCAGTATTGTGGGAGGCTGTAGTATATAAACCTAGAATAATGCCAAAAAATCTTCAAACTATCTAATGTGAGTATTCATGAGTGTTTTGCAAAGAGGATATCAAACAAGAGTTGAATAATGGCAGGGGGGAAAATGCTCAATATTGCCACCATCCTCAGTTTGCGAAGAACCACCCAAATGACCTAGAAACTTTTATGAGTGCAATAAAAGCAATGTTTATGGCATGGATAAGAAATTACGAACAAGCTAAAAAACTATGTTCAAGCAAAAGAACAGTATCCCACTATGAAGCATGATGGTCAAAATCAAAGTAGCCCCCAAATATTGTTGGGAGCTACTTTGCAGACTCAGCAATTGGAGGAACAAGTCTGGATTATACTGAAAATTCTAAAAGAAAGTCAGAATATCCATATGTAGCACGAAGCCCAAATGAACATGAATCATGCACTATGACAGTAATTCTCAATATACAACCACATGAAATAGAATAAATGAATGAAACAGAAGAAATTTTATATTTTGGAATAGCCAATTCAAAGCCCTTAAACCAAGTGGAATATTGTAGTTAAACACAAGCAAAACTACCCCAAAACATCAATAAAATGAAGGAGTTCTCTAAAGTGGATAACAATATGCTAAACAATTATGCAGAATTGATCCATAAGTACAGGAAAATATTGGGCTGAAATTATTGCTGTTCTGGTTTTCCTAATTTTTGCAACAAAGTGAAGTCTTAACATATTCCTGCTATCCCATGTATGAAGAATATTGGAGGGGCAGAGCATGGAAGAAAAAGTTATGGTAAAATAGACAACTGAATCCGGACTGGACTAGGTAGGATTTTGCACCTACAGTGGTAATGATGAAATTAACATGGCAAAATATACCAAGGTTGGGTGAGGAAATCTTTCTGTGCCATGATAGTGCTTATTAGCAGACTATGCCTTTCCAATGACAACCCAGGGATGAAATTATAATGAGAAATAATGATCTATTAATTTGCAGTGTATAAATGGTAATGAGGCCTACTAATGGGCCTATAAATGATAATGGGGCCTACTAAGGACAGGCTATCTCCCTACTAAGGACAAGCATCTACTATGCTAAAAAAAATTGTCATTCAAAACCTCATTTGGATGAGAACAAATGCTATTTTTGACAGCTAGATAGATTTTAGAACTATCATAATAAACAATAGATAGATTTTACAGCTTTCAGTGTGTGGAAGGGGTGAGGTTTATGTATATATATCAACAACAGCTGGTCTCAGGACATAACTTTAATACTCAAATTCCATGATGAAAACTTAGAACTTTTATTTACCTGCAAATGAGTTCACATCATTTCTACTAAATTGCGGTGTATATCCTGCCACAAGCCTGTGTAAACAAGACTTTACAATTAGAGTATGGAGGCTGAAGCCAAATATCTAGCTTCACTGGCCATTATTCTAGGTGATTTTAACAAAGGTAACTTAAGGAAAGAGCTTCCAAAATATTTTCAATTGTCCCACCAGAGGCAAGACTACTTTAGACTACTGCTACACAACGCTAAAAGATACTTATCGGTCCTTATCACCAACAGTTGTGAGCCACTCTGATCATTGCATGATTCACCTTGCTTACAGATAAAGATTTAAAGCCACAAAACCAACAATTAAATTAGGATTTGGACTGAAGAGGCAAAGTTAAAACTACAGACTTGCTTTGACTGCACGGACTGGAATATTTTTGAAGATACCTTTGCAGATCTGGATGAACTCACAGATACTGTAACATCATATGTCAGCTTCTGTGAGGACCTATGTATACCGATCAGGAACTTGTGTATATACAGTAAACCTTGGTTCACAACTAAACTTAAGCAGCTATGTCATTTCAAAGAGGAAGCCTACAGAAAAGGTGATAGAATGCTGTACAATCAGGCCAGAGATGTATTTACAAGGGAGATCAGATAATAGGGAATAGGGGCTTGCTCCGTTCACTCCATGCATCAGCCTGGTATTGCAGTATCTACAGGAACGATGCAGAAAAAATATATATTTTACCATAAGTCTACTAGTCCAACTTCACATTTCTTTTCTTTAAAAAGCTTCCTAGAGGGTGGGAGGGGACACCCAAAGAGCCATCTGTGTAGAAAACCTTGTTTTATATTTATTCCAAACTCTTAGAATAGCATGTCTAACAAAGTATTTGTTGAAATCAACTTTTACTTTAACTTTCTTATATCATACCTAACCTTTCCATCCAAATCTTAATTCATAGTCTTCTAAATCAGGGGTTTCAAACTCAATATAAGTTGAGTTTCATATTAAGATTCTCCTCAGAGGGCCAGTAACAGGGTCACTGCAACTACATGAGCATGGCTGAGTGGACATGGCCACTTTGACACCAGTCACTGGGCTGTCTGAGAGCTGAGTTGGGACAGAAGAAGTTTCACTGGATGACGGGGGACAATTCGGTGCCCCACAAGCTCCTCACCTCCCCAAACTGCGTGCAGCCAAGCATGCACCTGCAGTTACATACAAACCACATTCCAAATTTGGGGAGTTTTATCCACAGAGGAAGGAGAGGGCCTTCTCCTGAGGCCCAGGCATGATTGGCAGTTTGTAAGCTCAGATGTGGATAAAAGCCTTTAAGCTTGGAATGGTATGTGCGTGCATAGGAAATGTTCTTCTCCCAACCTCGGACATCATTGGCATTTCCCTGTCTGGTACCCCCTGCCCATAAAGCAGGAGGTGGAGGACAGCATTGCTGTGTGGGGAAGGACAAAAGAGAAAGTTTGCAGGAAGCAGAGTCCAACTTCTGCCTTGACAGATTTCAGTCTTTTCATATCAGTGGCAATACAGCAGGGCATCGCTGCTGGCCTTAATCAAGCTCAAGCAACCACTGAAGGTAGCCAATGAGCTTGCTGAGCAATCCCGCTTTGTGGATCCCTCATCTGTGGGCGCTAGGGGTTCCTGTTTTTACCTTAGAGTATCATCATTTGAGGACCTTTCCCACGGGTCCAACTTGGAGAACCACCTGGACATGGAGCTGTCAGAAGATGAGGGATTCAGTCCAGATCTGCCACCATCCTCCATGCTGTTCAATCTGAGGCTCTTCAGCTCCCTACTCTATAAAGCCAAGCTGGGTGCAGGCTTTGAAGATCCATCTGCAACCTCCTCCGCTTCAGACTGAAATATCTGCTATTTGCCAAACCAATGCTGGAGATGGAATTGGCTTCTTCACCTTCTTTTTTCATCAACACGATCTAATATCAATGGTCTTCACCGGCTTCTAGGCCTTTGCCATCTTCCTCTGATGTTCCTTCTCAGCCTCTGGGTCCAGACAGTTGCTTTTCCACACCGTAATCAGGCCTGGATTTGCTATTACATCCCTCACTTCATTCTGCAAAGCAGGACTCAGTCAGCACTGAGTAAAGAGGTATTGACCCCTTCCCCTCCCCTAGTGAGCCCGAGTTACTTGTTGCAGATTTTGTCTGGGTCTTTCAAACACAGCCCAAACTTTATTCTGGAATTTGGGGATTGGAAAGTGGAGGGGCAATGTCGTGTTTGTAGGTACCAGCTGCACCTGTTTGAAAGCCTCCTGCTCCCCTCTCCTTCACAGCTACAGACACCAATTGTCCAAGTTCTCCCACTTAAAAAGATGAGAGAGGCCTATAATTGACATCATAGGTAGACCTCAACTTTGAGAGACAAAATGAGAAAATCACATTGTCTGATTTGGAATGAATTTATTTGCAAATTATGGTGGAAAATAAGTATTTGGTCACCTACAAACAGGCAAGATTTCTGGCTCTCACAGACCTATAACTTATTCTTTAAGAGGCTCCTCTGTCCTCCACTTCTTACCTGTAGTAATAGCACCTGTTTGAACTTGTTACCAGTATAAAAGACACCTGTCCACAACCTCAAACAGTCACATTCCAAACTCCACTATGGTGAAGACCAAAGAGCTGTTGAAGGATGCCAGAAACAAAAATGTAGCCCTGCACCAGGCTGGGAAGACTGAACCTGCAATAGGCAAGTAGTTTGGAGTGAAGAAATCATATGTGGGAGCAAGAATTAGAAAATGGAAGACATACAAGACCATTGATAATCTCCCTTGATCTGGGGCCCCATGCAAGATCTCAGCCCGTGGGGTCAAAATGATCACAAGAACAGTGAGCCTAAATCCCAGAACCACACGGGTGGGGACACCTAGGGAATGACCTGCAGAGAACTGGGACCAATGTAACAAAGGGTAGTATCAGTAACATACTACGGTGCCAGGGACTCAGATACTGCAGTGCCAGATGTGTCCCCCTGCTTAAGCCAGTACATGTCCAGGCTCATCTGAGGTTTGCTAGAGAGCATTTGGATGATCCAGAAGAGTATTGGGAGAATGTCATATGGTCAGATGAAACTAAAGTAGAACTATTTGGTAAAAACACAACTCGTCGTGTTTGGAGGAGAAAGAATGCTGAGTTGCATCCAAAAAATACCATACCTACTGTGAAGGGTGGCAACATCATGCTTTGGGGCTGTTTCTCTGCAAAGGGACCAGGACAACTGATCCGTATACATGAAAGAATAAATAGGGCCATGTATCCTGAGATTTTGACTGCAAACCTGCTTCTGTCAGCAAGGGCATTGAAGATGAAACGTGGCTGGGACTTTCAGCATGACGGTGATTCCAAGCACATTGCCAGGGTAACTAAGGAGTGATTTCGTAAAAAGCATTTCAAGGTCCTCGAGTGGCCTACCCAGTCTCCAGATCTCAACCCTATAGAAAACCTTTGGCGGGAGTTGAAAGTCTTATTTATTTGTTTGCTTGTTTGTTTGCTTGTTTGTTTGTTTGTTTGATTTGTATGCCGCCCCTTTCTGTAGACTCGGGCCGTGTTGCCCAGTAACAGCCCCAAAACATCACTGCTCTAGAGATCTGCATGGAGGAATGGACAACATACCAGCAAGAGTATCTCCGAGACCGCCTCCTGCCGCACGAATCCCAGCGACCGATTAGGTCCCACAGAGTGGGCCTTCTCCGGGTCCCGTCAACCAAACAATGCCGGTTGGCGGGTCCCAGGGGAAGAGCCTTCTCTGTGGCGGCACCGGCTCTCTGGAACCAGCTCCCCCCAGAGATTAGAACTGCCCCTACTCTTCCTGCCTTCCGAAAACTCCTCAAAACCCACCTTTGTCGTCAGGCATGGGGAAACTAAACATCTCCCCTGGGCACGTCAATTTATGCATGGTATGCTTGTGTGTGTGTCTGTTATCATATGGGGTTTCTTTTCTTAAATCGTTAAATTTTAATTAATTGGATTGTTGTGACTGTTTTTACATGTTGTGAGCCGCCCCGAGTCTTCGGAGAGGGGCGGCATACAAGTCCAACAAATAAATAAATAAAATAAATAAGAGTGTGTGCCAACTTTATAAGGACTTACAGAAAATGTTTGACCTCTGTCATTGCAAGTATTGAGATGAACTTTTGTTATCGACCAAATACTTATTTTTCACCATAATTTTCAAATAAATTTGTTCCAAATCAGATGATATGATTTTCTGGATATGTTTTTTCATATTGTCTCTCATATTGTCTCTCATAGTTGAGGTCTACCTTTGAGGTCAATCTCATCTTTTTAAGTGAGGGAACTTGCACAATTGGTATCTGACTAAATACTTTTTCCCCCCACTGTACCTCCTTCGGAGCTTTCTTGACCATGATAGCAGTCCCAGCAGGTGTGGCTGATACTACAAATGCAGCACATCCTCCTCTATTCTTAGATAGGGCTGCTGTCGTGTTCAGGAAGCCTCCAAAAGAGGTATCTGCAGGAGGGGGAGGAGGCTTTCCAGCAGGCGTGGCTGGTGCCTACAGATGCAGTGCAGTCACTCCACTTTCCAATTCCGAAATTCCAGAATAAAGTTGGGATGGTGTTTGAATACCCCTGACAAAATCTGCAACAAAAGTAATCCAGACTCATTGGGAGAGAGGAGGAGGCAGGGGTGAAATTCAGCAGGTTCTAGAAAAACTGGTAGCGGGAAATTTGAATACTTTGGGGAACCTGAAAAGCACCTCTTGCTAGCCCCAGAATGCAGAGGAAATGGGGATTTTGCCGTATCCTTTCCTTGCCATGACCACCAAACCATGCCCACAGAACCAGTAGGAAAGAATTTGAATTTCACCCCTGGTGCAGGTCACTAATGAATCTGAACCCTAAAGACTTGTAACCTCGGCTGCTGCTCCCTTTCTTGACAGGGCAAGATTGGGCTCTTGGCTGTTAGTCAGGATTCCTAACATGACAGTGGATGAGGGTGCTGACTGAGTTGCACTTTACAAAATAAAGTCAGTAGATGTAATGGCAAATCTAGGCCTGGCTATGGCAAGGAGCAGCAACTGCACCTGGGCCCGGGGCTGAGAAGGAACAGGAAGGGCACAGTGGCTAGGCTGCTTTCTGGCCTACCACATTTGGGTTTTTCCTTTGGTTGCTGACTGGGGTAGGTTGAGGCAGTGGGGGCTCTCTGTCAAACCCTCTCAGTCTTCAGGGTAAGCTACGGCCTAAATTTATTCACCTTACAGTAAGATCTGGCCTGCGAACCTTGAATTTGACGTGTCTGTAAAAAGGAATCACATGAAGCCCATGACACTGCAACCAGTTGTCAAGTGTATTTTGGTCGGGGACACTTCAATAGTTGTAAGTGTGAAAAACAGTCATAAGTAACTTTTTTCAATGCCATTGTAACATTGAATGGTCACTAAATGAAATGATGTAAGTCGGGGATTGTTTGTATTGATTTTATTCCATTCAGTTCAATTTCCACTGCTACAAATGTACCTCATTAATCTGATAAAAGTAAAATGTTTAGGGTTTTATAACAACTCCATTAACTCCAACAGATATAAATTGCTCCCCTAATATTTTATTAAATACTTCTTGTCTTGCTTCTTAATAAGTGTTTTTTGAAAAAAAATTATATTAACATTAAGTTTCCCTAAGTAATTAATTTTTAAAAATATTTATATGTATTCTGCCTGGCCTCTAGCCACCCAAGAGCAAAGTAATAAATCAAACACACAAATTTGTAATAATAAAACAAAAAGGTACCCTTTATATACAGAGGGCTGTATGCCTTCATGAATGCAAACACAATGCTGAGTTGTTATTAATAATAATAATAATAATAATAATTTATTAGTTTTGTATGCTGCCACTCTCCGAGGACTATCTTTTATACTGATAACAAGTTCAAACAGGTGCCATTACTACAGGTAATGAGTGGAGGAGCAGAAATAAAAGCAGAGAAAAGCAGAAATAAAAGGCAGAGAAAATCAGAGAGACAGAAGCTTTTCTCCATCTCGGGAAGGAAGGAAGGAAGGAGAAATGGAGGGAACGAGGAAGGAAGGAAGGGGTGGGCAATTAATTTATAATTATAATTATAATATAATTTATTTATTTATTAGATTTGTAATATAATATTATATAATTATAATTTATAATTATAATATAATTAACTCAGTTCTACCCAATAATATACAGTATTGGATAGAACTGAGTTAATTATATTAATCCGGCCCTCTAAAACCATCCCAATTTCTCATGCGGCCCCATGACAAAATTAATTGGCCACCCCTGCTCTTAAAGAATAGGTTACAGGTCTGTGAGAGCCAGAAGATCAGAGTTACTCACTCAAGTCCACACCGTTCTTGCAGGCTTGTGCCAGAGCAAAGCTGAGTTATTAGTCCAGAGGGTCAGAGTTACTCACTCAAGTCCACACCATTCTTTTAGGCTTGAGTGTCAGAAACTTCATAGAAATCCAAAAACCAAAATGAAACTACAATGCATCAATGTCTCTCTTCAAAGCTCAAACGATAATCTCCCACACAACTCACTCCGACCCTCCCTTTTTTTATCAAGGTTTCAGCAGTGTCATTAAGTCTTATCAGCTGTGTTCCATCTTTTGTTTCTACGCTTGCACAGCTGCTCCTGCTTCCCAACATTCTCCGCACCCGAGGAGTCAGAATAGGGTTACTCATTAATTTTCCCCCTTCTCATTTCAAGGAACCTCTGGCTGGAGGGCTGGCTGAATCCATTCCCCTCTCTGTCTGCTGTCCCTTCCTGTTCCCTGTCTCTGCCTGTCTCTAACTCTGGTTCACTGTCTGACGCATCTGGCTCGTGCTGCAGCCAGACTGGTCTTCTGTAAACAGATGACTCCCATTGCTCTTCGTCAAAATCTCCAGCCACGGGAGCTGGCCTGAAGCCAACCACAACAATATGGGATACTAGCCCCATTAATATTCCCTGCTATGAACTTAATCTCCAACCTTGGATAAAATAGTAAGTTCCTGTATGGGCATTTCACCCATATCTTCTTTAGTATTAACTTTTTAGTTCCAGTTATTTGTCCGCACAAATTTCTTCATTTGGATCCAAAATTAATTTATTTAATCAAGAAGTCCTTGGATTTTTTAATAGAATTCAGTCTAAATCTTTGCTCTTTGATAAGTATATACTGTATCATTCCTTCAAGTACAGTGGTACCTCAGTTCTCGACCACAATTCGTTCCAGAAGTGTGGCCGAGAACCGATTTGGTCGAGTACCAAATTAATTTATCCCATAGGAAATAATGGAAATGGGTTTAATTGGTTTCCAGCCCCTATTTCCTTTATTTCCTATGGGATAAAGATCTGAGGTCTAAGCACTCCAAGCTGTAGGAAGGGTGGGGGCAGCTGCAATACCGGCAGTTTCGGGGGGGGGGGGGTCCTTTCCTCAGTGGTTCGTCTTCTTCCCTTTAAGCAGCTACACCAACTTTCTCCTTCCCGACGGCGGCAGCGGCTTTCCTTCGAGCAGCAGCAGCGCCGGGAACATCACATGAGAAAGGGAAGCCGCTGACGTTCCCGGCGCTGCTGCTGCTCGAAGGAAAGCTGCCGCCGCCGCCGGGAAGGAGAAAGTTGGTATAGCTGCTTAAAAGGAACAAGACGAACCACTGAGGAAAGGAGCCCCCCCGAAACTGCCGGTATTGCAGCCGCCCCCATCCTTCCTACAGCTTGGAGCGCTTAGACTAGAGACTGGGAGGCTGTTTATTGGGCGGCCAGGATGGGCGTGTCGGATTCCGACTCCCATTCCGTCTCACCCCGTCCCCTCAGATCTTGTAGCATTTCGGATAATAAACAAAATTTTCTGTGGCTGTTCAGTATCCGAATTTTTGTTCAGATACCGAAGCAAATTTTTGCCAAAAATTTTGTTTGGTATCCGAAATGTACGAGAACCAAAGCGTTCGAGTACCGAGGTACCACTGTATATCACAATGGAAGAGAATTTTTTCCTTCTTCATGATATCAGTAAGGAAAGAATAAACTTCCTTTTTCTTCAAAATTCTGAAAAGGATTTCCTTCGAAACAATTATATCCACATTTTTCATTTTTACTTTAGATTTAAAGTAGCAATCCAAAGCATCTCTCTTTGTTCTTATATGATGGATTAAAACATCCCTTGGTAGTTTTCTCATTATTGCAAATCTGAAATTTATTCTATAAATTTTGTCTGTTTCAAGGTCGAGTATCTTCATCTGGATCTTTTCTTTTCAATTAATTAATCTAGCCAAGCCGTTAATCATCCTTGGTCCAATATCTTCTCCAGGCAATTCAGTAATTGCTGAAAATCTTAAATGGAGTTGCTTAAATTATAATTCCAAAAGAGATCTTTCATCCAAATCAGCTTCATCTTTCTTCTCCAATTTATGTTCCATCAGATTCATTCTATTTTTCACCTGTTTAATACTCTAGTCAAATGTTATATCTCCTTGTGAAGTTTCTTTGAAAATGCATCACGTATCTTTGAAATTATATCACGTTTTGATTCAAGTTTTGTTCTCATTCCTTGAAATAGTTCATGTGTTTTAGCTGTATTTAAATCGAAAAAAGATTTTGCGTCTTCTGATGTTTTTCTTTCAGTTTTCTTATGACGGATCATTTCTCTAAAATATAACCAAAGTTTTAAATGTTAAACTTTGAATTTATAAATTTTTACTTTGAACTTAAATTTTTTAAATCTTAAATCCAATGAGTACATAAAATAATGTATCTGGAAAGTTAGTTAATATTACAATCTTTTGGCTCCCTTGTGTGGTCAAACATCTGCAATGTGAGCTACAAAAGAAACCTACTTAACAACCCTAATGGCTGGTCCAAACAGAGGCAAATAAAATCAGAATTATTTCTCTCCCTCTTTACAACAGAATCAAAATATCAATTAGGCAATCATTGTTTTAAAAGCAAAGTAGTTCAGCAGAATCAATTAAAGTTAATAAAATCACTTCCACAGTAATTTCCAGCTTCTTTAATTAGGCTTGGATACATGAATTCCTCCCCTCCCTGCCATCTTAAAGTCATGAAGCTTCAGAAATGATGGTATTTCAACAAAAAGAAGAAAGTATTTCAGACTTTCTTAGGGAAAAAAAGGCAAGTATTAGTGACAAGAGATTCAATTCTAAAGGGAAAAGAAACCATAGTCTGCAGATCAGGCAATCAATCTAGGGAAGTATGATGTCTCCTTGGAGCAAAAATCAAAAGATGTAACTAAGGACCTTACTAAAATAATCAACCCCACAGATTACTACCCTTTTATTCCACATGAGGATGAATGGTACAACAATGAATCTGAAAAGAACAACAAGATCATGAACAGTTAAGAGAAGAAAGTTGAAGAATTAAGAACACAAGTGTTGTTTTCATCTATACTTCCAAAAAAAGGCCAACATTCAATGAGAGAGCAATGGATTTTAGAATGAACCACTGGCTTAAAAACTGGTGTTGTCAAGAGAACTTTGGTTTCCTAGACCAGGGTGTTAATTACCTAGATCAGGGGTAGGCAAAATTGGTTTTTCTATGACTTGTGGACTTCAACTCCCAGAATTCCTGAGCCAATCATGCCAGCTTAGGAATTCTGGAAGTTGAAGTCCACATGTCATAGAAGAGCCAACTTTGCCTATCCCTGACCTAGGTGAAGAGCTTTTTGCAAGGGATGGATCTCACAAGAATTGGAACAAATATACAGTGCTACTTCGTCTTACGAACGCCCCTTCATACAAACTTTTCGTGATACGAATCCGGGGTTTACGATTTGTTTGCCTTGTCTTAAGAACCATTTTTGTTTTACGAACCTGATCCCAGGTGCGTGGGCTCTCTTACTGCATGTGCGCTCTCGTACTGCGCGTGCGTTCTCTGACAGCTGCAGAGATTTCCCTGTCTTGTGACTATCACCGCCGGGATTTCCCATTTGATTACAGCCCCCGCCGGGTTTCCACGCTGGGAGAAAGCGCTCTCGCAGCTGCTTTGCTGGGACCGCTTTCTCCGAGCGCTTCGGGAATACCTGCCCCGCCCCTCTCACATCCCTTCACTGGGAGCGCTTTCGTCCAGGACTGTCAGCGAAGGGGCTGCAGGAGAGGCAGGGCGGGCGTTCCCAAAGCGCTCGGAGAAAGTGTTCTCGCAGCTGCTTCGTTGGGAGCGCTTTCTCCGAGCGCTTCCGGAACGCCTGCCTCGCCTCTCCTGCAGCCCCTTTGCTGACAGCCCAGGACAAAAGCGCTCCCAGCAAAGGGGCTGTGTGTGGGGGTGTTTCGGAAGCACTTGGGAGAAAGCGCTCCCAACAAAGCAGCTGTGAGAACGATTTCTACGAGTGCTTTGGGAACGCCTGCCCTACCTCTCCTGTAGCCCCTTCGCTGACAGCCCTGGACGAAAGCGCTCTCAGTGAAGGGGCTGAGAGATGGGCGAGGCAGGCGTTCCTGAAGCACTCGGAGAAAACCCTCTCACAGCCCCTTCGCTGGGAGCGCTTTCGCCAAGCCAGCCACTTTGCAGCCGCCCCTCTGCTCGAGCCCCGCCCTCCCAAAGGATGGGGCTGCCACGTCCCGGTGGATTCCATCCCTCTGGCCAGGACAAGAGGATAGTGGTGGCGGTGGTTTCCCTTTGAGAAGCAGTCCACAACCCAACCAAGCAGAAAAAATTAATGAATTTTTGCTAGTCAGGTAACCAATGTATATAGTAAATTCAGCACGATAATAATTGGGGACTTTAAACTACCCTGGCATCATTTGGGGGAGAAACTGCAACAAACGGGAGATCAAATACATTTCTGACTACCTAATTGACATCTTTCATCACCCAAAATTACAGGTGGCAACTAGGGGCACAGCTATACAGGACCATATTCTTAGCAATACAGAAGAATTGATAGAGGGGGTTGAAGTTTTAGGAACTTTAGGGGAGAGGGACCAGATAATATTAGAATTCAATATAAAACAGACACAAGCAGCACAACATAAACCAATGTTTTAAGCTTTAAAAGAGCTGATTTTAACAAACTTAGAGCTTTTAGTGTAGCACTTTATATTGTAGTGACTTGCCTGTCAATGTTGGTAGGGGTGGTCTTAGCAATTACAGTGATACCTTGTCTTACGAACTTAATTGGTTCCGGGAGGAGGTTCGTAAGGTGAAAAGTTCGTAAGATGAAACAATGTTTCCCATAGGAAACAATGTAAAACTGATTAATGCGTGCAAGCCAAAAAAAATTGGAAAAAAGGCACTCTGCTGGGTGCCGCCGCCCGGCTGTCACCTTCTGAAACAGTCGGGCACTTCACATTTATATATAACATAAAACAAACATAAAACAGTGCACAGTGCATGTGCCCATCACCCTATTGACAATGCCCACCACCACTACCACCAATTGGGGGGGTTCAAATATTTACTAATTTATGTTCTTTTATTTCCTTAGCTCTAGTTTGCATTTGTTTACTATTCAAAGAGTGATTGGAGGTTTTTTTTTGCATTTTTGTCACAAATTCTACTCAACATATAATCTTTCACCTTATTCCATCGTACCATCAGCTTCTCCAATTTGATTTCATCAAAATTGTTTAATCTTATTTCCATGATTTCAAAATGAATGTGATCCACCATGTGCCAGTATCAATTCTGTAATGTCCATTTTTTAGACTCTTTCCAACCCAATACCACTACTGCTTGAGCGCTTTCCAGTGCTGCAGTTTTTATTTCTTTGAAGTCTCTTAAATTCTCTTTGTTTAACTAATATTGCCATTTCTTTTGTAATTATCTGGTTAATATTTAACATTTTATTTATTTCATTCTGCACTTCCTTCCAAAATTTCTGAACTTCGACACACTCCCATAACATATGCATAAAGATTCCTTTCTTTTGGCAACCATGCCAACAATTACCTTTTCCTTTCCTCTGGAAGTGTGAAAGTTGTGCTGGTGTGTAGTACCATTTATGTAAAATTTTCCTTCTCATCTCTCTAACTCTTGTATTCTTAATTTTATATATGTTTTCTACTATTTCTTTCATTTCTCTTTCATCGATTTGTAAATCGTTTTGCCAGCATCTTGTCAAAACTTTTATTACTCCTTCTTCAGCGTGCAATAACATTCTATATATATTACTTGCCTGTGCTTTTGTATCATTAGTCTTTTCTTTTAATATTTTCTCTAAGCAATTTTCTTCTCTCAAAAAGGCTTTTTTATTCTCACTTTTGTTTAAATATTTACATATTGCATTAATCTGCAGCCATTTCTGTTGACCCAACCACCATTCCAACCAAGTTCTATTAATTCTTCCATCCTTCTCATATAATTGTTCTATTCTCATTATCCCTTTCTTATTTAATTCTTTTATAATTCTGCTTAAGTTAACATCATTATTTGTATTCAATACAAATACCCTAAACTATTAATTTCTATTTTACTCCATTTTTAAAATAATAACTCCTTATTATTTATATTGTTAATCTCCTTTTCCAATTTCGCCCACTTCCCCTCCCACAATAACTGTAGTTCCATTAATCTTTCTATTTGAAATGCTTCCCTATATAACTCTAAGCTCGGGCTCCCCCACCCCTCCTCTTTCTCATTGACAAACAGCCATCTTTTCCTTATTCTAGGTCTTTTATTTCCTTCAATCCAAAAATTTAGTTTGCTATCCCATTCCCTCAATTTTGCCCCTGGAAAGGTACCTGGCAAGACCTGAAATAAATACATCATTTTTGGAATAATCATCATTTTAAGAGCTCTAATTTTTGCCATTCTTCCCAACCTTTTTTCCTTCCAGTTTTTTATCTGCTTTTGGATTCTCTTCCATATTGAATTATAATTAACCGTCGCAATTCTATTAGGATTTTTAAATAACAAACTCCTAAATATTTCATTTTTTTACATCCTAATTTCAATCCTGAAACTTTTCGTATCTCGATTTGCTCTTTAGGACCTGTATTTAAACAAATTATCTCTGATTTCTCTATATTAACTGAAAGACCCGATTGATCTTTAAATTCCTGAAGTAAAACCATTATTCTTTTCATCATTTCAATTGGGGTTTCAGTCAATACTATAGCATCATCTGCAAAAAGATTTAATTTTAATTCAAGTTTTCCTATTTGGTAACCTCTCTAGTCCTTGTCATTTCTAATTTTATTTGCTAAGACCTCAATTGCCAATGCAAATAGCATTGGGGATAGTGGACAGCCCTGCTTAGTTCCATTTTGGATTTTAACCTTCTCTGTTCTATTTCCATTTACCCTAATAAAAGCCGTATTATCCTTATAAATTGCTCTTATAATTTGACAAAAATTATCTCCCATATTTAAGTCCTTACACAACTGAAACAAATAATTATGGTTAACTTTATCAAAAGCTTTATACACATCTAACTTTAAAATACTTAATTTCCTTTTGGTAGTGGTAGCATGGTGTAACGCATTAACGACGTTTCTAATTGGTTCATAAATCTTTCTTCCTTTAACAAATCCATATTGATCTTCTCCAATTATCTTTGGTAAAATATTCTCTATCCTATTTGCCAATATTTTCATAAATATTTTGTAATCCTGATTAAGTAGACTGATGGGCCAATAGGAACCTGGATCCATTAAATCGCGATCCGGCTTTGGGATAGTTATGATCTCCGAGGTCTTCCATGACTGTGGAATATCAAAGGTTTGGAAAACATTATTAAACAATTTCTCCAGATGCGGTAACAATTCATTCATATAAGTTTTATAATATTCACCAGTAAAACCATCTGGGCCTGGAGCCTTAAAGCAGGTTTTAGCCCTTTAATAAGTCTAGATATTTCATCATTTATTTTTTCATTTAATATGTCTATCTTCTTCCGTTAATTTCTCCTTAACCTCTATATTTTGCATTATGACTTGTTCTTTCTTATATAAATTTTCATTAAAATCTTTCATTATTTTTTCTAGTTCAATATTGCTACATTTTATTACACCATCCTTATCTTTTAAAGCAGGAATACAAGATTTCTCCTTTTTTTCAAGTAATGTACCAATTGTTTCATTGATTTGTTCCCCCATCCCATAATTATCTGTTTTACAATCGTCTTCATTTTATTCCATTGCTGCTCATCAAGAAATTTCAATTTCTTTTTCTTAATTTTTAATAGGTTGTTTCATTCTCTATTTCTTATAATTCTCAGACTCTCTTGGATTAAATATATTTCTTTAATTATTTTTCCTCTTTCTACCTCCCATCTTTTTTTAATATAAGTTTCAGTACTAATACAATTGCCTCTCATGAAAGCCTTATGTGTATCCCAAATTATTGTTTGCTTGATTTCTCCTGTATCATTTATATTAAAAAATCCACACAATTCTTTTTGCAATTTGAGTCTATCTTTTTCATTAACCGAAACAACTGCGTTATATCTCCAGATCCTTTGTTGTTTGCTTAGATCCATTTCTATCACTGCTAATAATGGAGCATGATCTGATAACCAGATACTTTTAACTTCAGCTCTCTTGAGATGTGTATTCCCCGTTTTATTCATTAGTATATAATCAATACAACTAAATTTATTATGTCTTGCTGAATAGAACGTATCCCTATTTGCCACGTTTGCGTGGAGGTCCAACATATTAATTTTATTTAAGTGTATTTTTTTCTTTTCCCCCTTTCCTGCTGTTAATTCCAAATTAAAATCTCCTGCAAGGATCACTATACCTTCTGCAAAGTTATCTAACTTACGTTTTGCATTTATTATGAATTGCTTTGTATTTACATTTGGAGCATAAATTACCCCTTAATAAATAACATTCTTCCATCTTTATCAATTTTAATATGGGTTAACTCAAAAGGAACTCTTTGATGAATAAGTATAGCTACCCCTCTGCTTTTTGTATTCTCCCGTGACTCATAAATCCATTTCCAATCACTGTTGTTAACTAATTTATCTGATCTTTTCCTTCCTTTATGAGTTTCTGATAAAAACAAAAAGTCAACTCTACTATCCCTAGCCAACTTCATAATTCTGTAACTTTTTTTTGCGACGCCATTCCATTCACATTTAGTGACATTAAAATCCTTTCACCCATTATACATACTTTTAAGTGTATTTAAGTGTGTTTCCCCCTTCTGCAAAACAGAGCCTAATGGAAAATTCTTTGTTAATTATCTTAAACCCCCACCCTAGTGCCCCTCCCCCTTCCCAAAAGGGAGTCAACGAAGAAAAATTCCGTTGATCGGAAGAGGCACTCATGGATTTGCTAACCCACTAAGCCTCCCAACATTTCCCCTTTAAGAACAGTAAAAGACCCCCCCCCCTCCGTCTTTGCTCCCTGCTAATTAGAAGAGAATACACAAAGAAGCAAATCAACTGAGAACAATTATAGCACTTTAACAATTCAGTTCTTATTTCTTCTTTTGACGCATGATTCTGGGTTCTTCTTTCTTCTCTTTCTCCTGGAGTAATGCCAATTCTTTTTGTAAAGCCGCGATCTTTTCATCTTTCTCACGTTGGTCTACGATGCAAATTGGTTGAGCTGTAAACAAGTCCCGAATCAGATCTTCAGTTTCTCTCCCCCCTTCCACTCCGACTATCTCCTTCGCTGACGATGCCTGCTGGTTTAAATTTGGATCGATCCCCAGTTGCTGGAGCATTTTTTCCCCTCCTCCAAAGATCTTGCATAAAAAACTTTTGTATCTTTAAAAACCATTATCGTAGCCGGGTGCTTCCAGGTAAAGTGAATTCTATTTTGAAATAGAAGATATGTGATAGGTCTCAATTGGTTTCTTGCCTGCAGTGTTTGAGCAGAGAGAACCTTTAAAACGCGTATTGGAGTGCCTTTATAATGTAGATTTGAAATTTGCTTCAATTCTCTGTAGATCTCAGCAGCCCTCCTTTCCGAAATAAATCTCACAATGATATCTCTCTGGTTGCCTGGATTCCGAGGGCCGAAAACCCAATGAGCTCTTTCAAATTCATTTAAATCAACTTTGATCTTATTTTCCTGAAGCCAGTGATAAATTGCTTGAGTAAGTCTTTTCCTTTCAGCAAAGTCTTGTTTAAAACCTCTTAGACGTAGATTAGATCTTCTTTGTCTGTCTTCCAAATTGTTTATACGTAACTCATGACGGCTTTTCCCCTCCTCCAATTTAGCAATCCTCCCATCCTGTGATTTAGACTGGCCTTTTAACTCCTTAACTCCTGCACTCACTACAGCTATAGCCATTTGCATCTCTTTAAGTTGTTGTCCCATATTTGCAAATGCCATTAAAAGTGAATCCATTTTTCCCCCCAGATCAGGAGTAGTCACCATTTTCTCCTTGTTCTCTTTTTTACTCACAGTTTAAAATGATAACTTTCTAGATGCTTCTCTTTCAAGATGATCCAAACACGTTTTCAAGATCTCGGTTTGATTCTCTTCCTCTCAATCCACTTTTCGCCAAGTCTGAGAGAGTTATCAGGGGTTAATATTTACTTTTTCTAATTCATATTTAAGAGCGTCCCATGGAGGCGTCTAGGTCAGGCGACACATGCACAAAATCCCCACCGGGCGCTTCTCAGCGTTCTCCCGAACGCCGAACCTGAAAAGTTTGGCACAGGTTCGGGTTCGGGAGAACACCGAAAAGTGCCACCGCCCGTCTGTCACCTTCCAAAACATCCGGGGGGCTTCTCGGTGTTCTCCCGAATGCCGAACTGGAAGTTCGGCAAAAGTTCGGGTTTGGCGTTTGGGTTCGGGAGAACACTGAGAAGCGCCACTGCCCGGCTGTCACCTTCACAGAAGAGCCGTGGAGCTGTCGGCCGGTCGGGAGGCTCAAATGGAGGTGGGGAATCCCAATAGGAAATTCCAGGGGCAGAGCTTTGACGTCTCGAAGACGTCCTTCCTGGAGTCCACGTTTCAGCTGACCAGGAAGGACGTCTCCGTGATGTCAAAACTTTGCCCCTGGAATTCCCTATTGGGATTCCCCACCTACGCTTGAGCCTCCCAACCGGCCGACAGCTCCACGGCTCTTCTGCAAAGGTGACAGCTGGGTGGCGGCGCTTCTCAGCATTCTCCCAAATGCCAAACCCGAACTTTTGCCAAACCTCTGGGTTCGGTGTTTGGGAGGACGCCGAGGAGCCCCTTGGCTGTTTCGGAAGGTGACAGACGGGCGGCAGCGCTTCTCGGCGTTCTCCTGAACCCAAACTTTTGCCAAACTTCCGGGTTCGACGTTTGCAGCTTTTTTCGTAAGAAGAGGCAAAAAAAATTCCGAACCCCAGGTTCGTATCTTGAAAAGTTCATATGACGAGGGGTTCATATCACGAGGTACTACTGTATTTGATTGGACTATTTATTGTTGGCTTCTTTGGCATTTCTTGATTGGGGTATTGTGACGAATGATCAGGGACTTTTTGATAAAATTGCATGGATATCCATTTTGTTCGAATATATTTTTTTAAAAAAAATATTTTTATTAAATTTCATAGACAAACATGACATACATCATTGTCACTATAAAGTTGTTTAACCTCAATCATTTCATTTATATAAACAGCTATCCCTCTTCTTTTTTTGTCGGCTAAGCTAGTAAACAAATTACCTAATTTTGAATTATGTAATAACTCTTTGTTTATCTTTTTAATATGAACTTCTTGTAAGATAATAATTTGCACTCCTTGTTTTTTAAGTTTGGAAAATATCTGTTTTCTTTTTCTTGGATGGTTCAATCCATTTACATTTACTGAAAATATTTTAACATCTGAGTACATTTCTACTTATAGTATTGTTTTGTTTCTCGAGGTTCTTGAAGTCTAGTACTTAACATCAATTCTTGCTGTGGTTGTGGTTGTTTTTTCTTTGCGTCTTGAACGTCTTCCTCCCCCTTGGAGGCAGCACCCCTTTCTTCTCCCCTCCTCTCTGATTTCCTTATAGGATAAGTCATGTTTGAACAGGCTGGATTGTTCGTAGAAGACTTTGGCTTCGTTGACAGTTTCTATCTTTAGTCTGGATCTTTGCCAATAGAAAGAGAGGCCTTCAGGGATCAACAAATGGAAAATTATTTTTTCTTTAATTAATATTCTTGTTAAAAAGTAGTATTCCCTCCGGCTTTCTCGTACTCTTCTTGGCACTTGTTTTAAAATGATGACAACTTTTTCTTTGTATTTTAATTCTTCGTCTCTTGACCATTTCAGAATATCGTCTCTTACAGTCTTTCTAGTAAATTTAATATGTACCTCTCTTGGTAGATTGTGTTTTCTGGCGTAGCTAGTTTGGACTCTGTAAATTTCATCGATCTCCTTGATGGCTTCCTGTGGGTTCATCTGTAGGATCTCTCCTATTATTTCCTCCATTTTCGAGCCCAAATTTTCATCCTTTTCTTCATGTACATTTTGGAATCTCAAACCATGTGAGGCTCGTTGTAATTCTATATTGGTGATGGCTTCGTCGATGCCTCTATTTACCACATTGCTGTGGTCTTCAAATTCATTCATTCTTTGTTCCGATTTTTCCATTTTGTCTTCAACTTTTTTCTTCCATTGTTCATTCTCTTTTAAGGTTTGCTGTATCACATCAATTTTTCCATCCAGTGTTTGTACACTTCCTTTTACATTCCATAGCTCGGCCTCCAAGTCACTCATTTCTGCTTTTATATCTGCTTTTATGGCTTCATAATGCTTTTGAGCTTCTTCATGTGCATCATCTCTGTTAGCATTCATGGAGGCTTGAAGTAGAGCCAAGATATCTTGGATGGTCTGCAAAGTTGGTTGTGTTGGGGTCTTTTCTTTCTCTTTTTCCTTCTCCTTGGCCAGCATACTCGTTATTGTTCTTTGTGGTAGAGGAGATGGTGACGGTGAAGGGGACCCTTGTGGAGTAGCCGTTGGTGTTGTAGTTGTAGTCTGTTTCTTTCAGGTTTTTATGATAGTAGAAGTAGTAGACATCTTAGAAGGTTTTCTGTTTCTTCTAGGACCTGCAAAGTTTAACTGTTTCCAAAATGGCATCAATTTAACAAACTTGTAATAACTAACAAGGAAAAGATTGAAGAAAAAAGAAAAAAAGAAAAAGCTAGGAAAAAAAGAGAAAGGCAAAGAAAAAGAGGGAAGGATCAAAGGTATTTATATGACTTATATATATAAAAAGACAAAAGATTTCCAAAACTATGCGGTTAAATCTTAATTGTAAAAATATGAGAGTATAGAATATGATATCAATTCATCAGGTCAATTAATATAATTATATAATCCAAAATATCAATTAATTAAAAAAATATAAAATACAAATACAAATTATTAAAGAGGTTCAATACTTAAACATTACTAATTCATTTAAAATTCGTTTTCAAGCAAAAGGGAAAGTTAAAGAAATAAAAGTTGTTAAATTCATTCAATTGTTTATAAGTCTATTTGGATACAAGTCTATACTATAAAAATGTATACTACTTATGCTATAAAAATAGAAGAACTTGAAGTATGAAAACAGACGGGGGTTGGGGGACTGCCTGACAAAGGGGAGGAAAATAAAGTTTAGCAATTCATTTCTATCAAATACAAGTTTAAAAGTTAAGAAATAGAGATAATAATAAAGGAATACTTCAGATACTTAAGTCCAATTTCAACATTATCCAAAGAGGTCACAAAATACCCAGTTGTACATCTCCACCCCATGTCCAGTCAACGAAGCAGTGGAAGTGATGTGCCGGTGCCTGGAGGCTGTTGGGGCCTGGATGGGTGTCAACAAACTCAAACTCAACCCAGACAAGACGGAGTGGCTGTGGGTTTTGCCTCCCAAGGACAATTCTATCTGTCCGTCCATTACCCTGGGGGGGGAATTATTGACCCCCTCAGAGAGGGTCCGCAACTTGGGCGTCCTCCTCGATCCACAGCTCACATTAGAGAAACACCTTTCAGCTGTGGCAAGGGGGGCGTTTGCCCAGGTTCGCCTGGTGCGCCAGTTGTGGCCCTATTTGGACCGGGAGTCATTGCTCACAGTCACTCATGCCCTCATCACCTCGAGGCTCGACTACTGTAACGCTCTCTACATGGGGCTACCTTTGAAAAGTGTTCGGAAACTTCAGATCGTGCAGAATGCAGGTGCGAGAGCAATTATGGGCGTCTCTAAGTATGCCTATATCACTCCAACACTCCGCAGTCTGCATTGGTTGCCGATCGGTTTCCGGTCACAATTCAAAGTGTTGGTTATGACCTACAAAGCCCTTCATGGCACCGGACCAGAATATCTTCGGGACCGCCTCCTGCCGCACGAATCCCAGCGACCGGTTAGGTCCCACAGAGTCGGCCTTCTCCGGGCCCCGTCAACCAAACAATGCCATTTGGCGGGACCCAGGGGGAGAGCCTTCTCTGTGGGGGCCCCGACCCTCTGGAACCAGCTCCCCCCTGAGATTAGGATTGCCCCCACCCTCCCTGCCTTTCGTAAACTCCTTAAGACCCACCTCTGCCATCAGGCATGGGGGAACTAAACATCTCCCCCTTGCCCATGTTGTTTTGCCATTTGATTGATTGACTGTGTGTCTGTTTTATATACATTGGGATTGTTTTATGAATTTATTAATTTTAAACTGTAATTAGATTGGTGGGCATTGGATTTGTTATTATGTACTGTTTTTTATTATTGTTGTGAGCCGCCCCGAGTTTGCGGAGAGGGGCGGCATATAAATCCAATAAATCTAATCTAATCTAATCTAATCTTCTTCTCACAATTAGAATAGAGCAGTTCAGTCTTGTTGTTATTTAAAATAAATCAAAGTCCAAATTAAAAATAAGTCACTGTCCAAATTTTAATTAATGTTCCAAGTTCAATTTCAAGTGTACCTAAAAATTCTTTATTGTCCAATTGAAAGAAAAAAATGAAATGAAACGAGATCCAAATTACCGTATATACTCGAGTATAAGCCGAGTTTTTCAGCCCAAAAAATGGGCTGAAAAACACAGCCTCGGCTTATACTCGGGTCATTGACAAAGTCACCACACGAGGGCGCCATTGCTTGAGCCAGAGCGAGGAGGCACCAGCTTTTGTCCCCTCTCGCACGCTGTAGTTCCTCTCCCTAGCTCAAGCAGAGGCAGCCATTTGCTCCAACCGAGAGGGGAAAAAAGCAATGGTGAGTAACTATTCCTTGCTCTCTCTGCATTGGTATTTTGTGGTAGTTGCTGTCCTTGCTTGGATAGGATCTAATAATGTGTTATGAGGCAGAGCTAGACAGGAATTATTTTTCTATCTGTCTATCTTTCTATCTATTTTTCTATCTAACTATTTTTCTATCTATCTATCTATCTGTATCTATTTCTATCTATCTATCTATTTTTCTATCTGTCTGTCTGTCTGTCTATCTATCTTTCTATCTATATCTATCTGTATCTATCTATCTATCTATCATCTATCTATCTGTATCTATTTCTATCTATCTATTTTTCTATCTTTCTATCTATCTATTTTTCTATCTATTTTTCTTTCTATCTATCTATCTATCTATCTATCTATCTGTATCTATTTCTATCTATCTATCTATCTATCTATCTATCATTTTTCTGTCTGTCTGTCTGTCTATCTATCTTTCTATATCTATCTATCTATCTATCTATCTATCTATCTATCTATCTATCTATCTATCTATCTATTTGGTTTTCTATGCTGATAACCTCACAGCAGCTAATGCTGAAGCTCTTCTTTGGATACACTTATTTATTTGTTTGTTTGTTTGTTTATTTATTTAATTGGATTTGTATGCAATCCCTCTCCAAGGACTCAGGGTGGCTCACAGCATATATAAAAACAGAACAATAATGTAAATCCAATTAATGATGAGAAGGAATCCAGTTTTGAAGGATTTTAACTCTTAGGTTTTAGCTTTGTTCCTGATCGAGCTACTTTTTTTACTTTTTAATTTATTGTTAATATTGTTAATTTGTTTACCCTCTTTTAAATTTACAAAGCTAGTTTACTGGTTTTCTTTAAAATAAATATTCTAAAACATGTCTCAATTAATGTAATTTTATTGTTTTCCATTTTTATAAGTTACCAGTAGCCACTGCATTTTCTAACCTCGGCTTATACTCGGGTCAATACGTTTTCCCAGTTTTTGTGGCAAAAATTGGTGCCTCGGCTTATACTCGGGTCGGCTTATACTCGAGTATATACGGTAAGAGTATATCAGTAACCAAGATCCTTAAAGTCTATAAAATATTTCAAATCCAGTAGCAAATAGCCAAAGTCCTTATTGTCCCGTTAAAAAAAATTAAATAAAAAGGTTTATATCCAATTAATTACAGTCCAAATATTTTGCGTTATAGTCCCAATATAAAAAAATCAAATAAAACTCCAAAATTTTCTAATCAAAGTTTGGTTCTATCAGAAAAAGGGAGCAAGGAGAGAGTGTAAACTGTAATCCAAACTTGAAAATCGCTTATGATATTTTAAAATGCTTTAGAAAAAGGAGGGAAAAAAGGATCCAATAAATCCATAGTCAAAGCTTTGTTCTTCATGAATTATTAATCCTCCATCTTGAATGTTATTCTCTTATTACTGCTGCTACGAGCTCAGACACCAGACAAATTCCACGTAAGAGGTAAAGAAACCAGTCGTTTTATATTCATTTGCCAAATTATAGTTCAATTAATCAAAGTAGTTAACCCCTTGGTTTCAATATATTAGGTAAACCTTCCAGAAATAAAGTTGTAGACAAATTTAAAACAATTTCAGGCTGACGTTCTAGTTTATAGTCTCTATGGTTGTGTGAGCTATAGCTGTTCCAGCTTCTTTAAATCCACTCACACCAGCAAAGTTCTTGCTTTCTTCTTTCTTCTTCGCCTTAATTGTTTTCAAAATATAGCAATTTTGTTTGTAGGAATAAAAGTCACTTTACCTTCTTTCTTCTTTCTTCTCTGTTATTCAAACGCTCAGTTCGGCTTCTTGACTTTTTTTCCTTTGTTCTTCCTCTCGTATTTGGCGTAGTCGTTGTGGCCGAGCGCCGGCTGCTGCCGGCCCTCAGATCTTTGCTCCTGGCACTGCGGGGCAATCCTGCACCCCGGGAGTATCGGCGGGTACCCCCTTGATGTCCGGAGGCCCCCTGTTCTGGATCGGACCCTCTGGGTCCGATCAAATCGCTACAGTGCGACCGCCAGGGCAAAAACGGAGGTCTGTTGATGGAGCCCCGTCTCCAGCCTCCCGGCGCGGTGCAGCTGCCACCGGAAGTCTTGTTCGAATATGTTATAGAGATGCTTTATTTCCTTTTTCTACTGTTCTGAGTTGCTGCAGTGTGTTTGGGTTCACCCAAATAAAGTCCTTAAACATTTTCTCTTGTGGGAGGTTGGATTGTTGCTTTGGCAGTGGAGCATCAGGTTAGTATGGGTAGTTTTTCTGTAGACTTGCATTTCTAGTTTGCCATTGTGGTTTCTGCTGATCATGATGTCCAGGAAGGGTAGCGATTTGTTGTTTTCTTTTTCTCTATAAACTGGATTCCTATTTTCTCTATAAACTGGAGGGGTGCCTCAGGGGTCGGTCCTCTCCCCCCTGCTATTTAATATCTACATGAAACCGCTGGGTGAGATCATCCAAGGGCATGGGGTGAGGTATCATCAATATGCCGATGATACCCAGTTGTACATCTCCACCCCATGTCCAGTCAACGAAGCAGTGGAAGTGATGTGCCTGTGCCAGGAGGCTGTTGGGGCCTGGATGGGTGTGAACAAACTCAAACTCAACCCAGACAAGACGGAGTGGCTGTGGGTTTTGCCTCCCAAGGACAATTCTATCTGTCCGTCCATTACCCTGGGGGGGGGGAATTATTGACCCCCTCAGAGAGGGTCCGCAACTTGGGCGTCCTCCTCGATCCACAGCTCACATTAGAGAAACACCTTTCAGCTGTGGCGAGGGGGGCGTTTGCCCAGGTTCGCCTGGTGCGCCAGTTGCGGCCCTATTTGGACCGGGAGTCATTGCTCACAGTCACTAATGCCCTCATCACCTCGAGGCTCGACTACTGTAATGCTCTCTACATGGGGCTACCTTTGAAAAGTGTTCGGAAACTTCAGATCGTGCAGAATGCAGGTGCGAGAGCAATTATGGGCTTCTCCAAGTATGCCCATATCACTCCAACACTCCGCAGTCTGCATTGGCTGCCGATCAGTTTCCAGTCACAATTCAAAGTGTTGGTTATGACCTATAAAGCCCTTCATGGCACCGGACCAGAATATCTTCGGGACCGCCTCCTGCCGCACGAATCCCAGCGACTGGTTAGGTCCCACAGAGTCGGCCTTCTCCGGGTCCCGTCAACTAAACAATGTCGTCTGGCGGGACCCAGGGGAAGAGCCTTCTCTGTGGGGGCCCCGACCCTCAGGAACCAGCTCCCCCCTGAGATTAGGATTGCCCCCACCCTCCCTGCCTTTCGTAAACTCCTTAAGACCCACCTTTGCCGTCAGGCATGGGGGAACTAAAACACCTCCCCCTTGCCCATGTTGTTTTGTTGATTGATTGACTGTGTGCCTGTTTTTTATATATACTGTTTTTATGAGATTATTAATTTAAATTGTAACTAGATGGGTGGGCATTGGATTTGGTATTATGTACTGTACTGTTTTTTATTATTGTTGTGAGCCGCCCCGAGTTTGCGGAGAGGGGCGGCATATAAATCCAATAAACCTAACCTAACCTTTTAAAAATATGCTAAAGAATGCCTGTCAATTCTAGACAGATTCAAACCACCAGATTCTTGTTATAGGCCAATCTCGCTGTTAAATACAGATTACAAAATTTTGGCCACAATAATACCGGAACAATTGAAAAATACAATCAATGAGATTATACATATACTAGAACAGATTCTTGCCAAATAGGAATATCAAAGATAATGTGAGAACGATGTTGTATATTCTAGAATACAACAAAATTCATCCAGAGAAACTTGTCGCACTTGTGTTCCTGGATGCAGAAAAAGCCTTTAACAATCTTAATTGGAATTTTTTAATGAATCAAATAATAAAAATGAACTTTGGGGAAAAATTTATTAGAATAATTCAAACCATTTATTCTAAAGAGACAGCTAAATTATTAACAGAAACTATAGAAAATATTAATATAGAAAAAGGAGTTTGACAAGGTTGCCCATTATCTCTCCTATTATTTATTACCACATTAGAAATATTACTGATACAAATGCACACAAACAGATAAATTAAAGTTCTGAGGATTAAAGGACAAGAATATAAACATTAGCATTTGCGGACATTTTAGTTTTCAACATAGACAAACCGTTAGAAGTAGGAGAAAAATTATTTGGAGAAATTAACACATTTGGAAAAGTTACAGGTTTAAGAATAAATAAGCAGAAAACTAAAAAATACAACCAAAATTTAACTAATATATAAACTCAGATTTTAGAAGGGAATCTTGGAATCCAAATAGTAAAAAAAGTTAAATATTTGGGAATAAATTTATCATCAAAATGCTCAACAATCAAAGAAGATAATTATTTAGAATTAATTAAACAAATAGAAAAGAAATTAGAGAAACGGAACAAACTGCTGATTTTATTAATAGGAAGGATTGCAACAATCAAAATGTCCATCTTACCACAAATACTTGCATCTTTTTCAAATGATACCAGTTTCATTAGACAGAAAATTTGGGGATAAATTAAACAAGGTGGTGAACAAATTTGCATGGGCAGGGAAAAGACCAAGAATCCAATTAAAATATTTACAGAATAATAAGAAACATGGAGGTTTGGGGTTACCAATTTTGAACTGTACTATCAAGCAGCAACATTAACATGGTTAAAAGATTGGATTAAGATAAAAAATAAAAGACTTCTGCTATTAGAGCAGACATGGGCAAGGGACGGCCTACGGGCTGCAGGTAGCCCACCCACTGTCTGTGACCGGTCCGCCTGCAGGCAAAAACCAAATGCCGCACAGAGTCTTCCACCCCCGCACACTGGAGCCGCCGCCGTTTCTCGCTGCCCAACAGCTGATCTGCCTCAGGGCAAACTTCTACGGGGGGGAAGCTAAGCACTCCGCCGGGAGCTTTAAAGAGAAAGGCGGAGGGAGGGCGAGGCAAGAGTGCCGGTTGAGCAGCGCCGCAGGAGTGTATGTGTGTGTGTGTGTGTGTGTGTGTGTATCATGTGGAGGAAAAGGGGCAGTTGCTCTCGTTGCTCAGTGACGGCGCTGCCCAAACCTGAGCTCTTGCCTCGGCCTCCCTTAGCCTTTTTTTTAAAGCTTGCGCTCAGCCTCCCCCCCCCCAGAGGCAAGAAAACGGCTCTTTGCCTGTCACCGCAGTCGCACCTTCACCCGAAATTAAGGAGGAGAAACAAATGAGAAAAAGAAGGAGGGGAGGGAGAAATACAAAGAAATGAGAGAGACCTGGAGGGAAAGAACGAGAGAGAAGGAAAAGAGAGAGAGAAAGAAAGAAAAGGGAAAAAGAGGGAGAGAAAATGTGGAGAGGAGGGAAGGGAGGAGCAAGAATGAAATGAATGGAGGGACAGAGGAAGGAAGGACTTTTGGGGGAGGTAATTTTTTTTTCTCCCAACTTACTTTCAAACAATACAATGTGTCATCTAATTTTCCATGAATAAAATGCGGTATTTCGTTAGTAACTAATATCAATCATCAAAAGAGTTGCAATTTTTTTTTCTAATTTTGTCATCCAGTTACTTTTAATTAAATTCCCTCCTTAATGTTCCTTCAAAAAGTACAACACCAATTATATTTCTAACTTATTAACCATTAAGCCAGAATGCTTCCTTCTTTCTTTATACATTTTTCTATAAACCAATAAAACCTTGTATAGCCAAACAGATTATAACAAAAGAAAATTAAAAACAAAAAATATATATATGAATTTCAGACTTCTTCCCCCCTTAAATAGTTTATAGTTTATTAGATTTGTATTTGTACATTTACCTAATCCTAAATTTAAAAATTATTTCAACCCATCTAACATTTAGCCAATTTATACTTATCTACATTTCTTACTTAATTATTAATCTTAAATTTCAGTCAATTTGAGGGGGGGGAAAAAGGAAAAAATTCTAAATATTCTCTATTTTCAGTCAATTAAAAATCATTAACATCATTAATCTCCCGAACAATTCTAAATTCAATTCCATTTATTCATTAATCCAAATCAGTATTACCTACTAAATATCTTATTAAAATCAATACTTCTAACTTTATTAAAACAGATCAGCAATTCCTAAATTCATATATCTAAATATAAAAAATAATTAAAGTCCGGCCCTATAAAACCATCCCAATTTCTCATGCGGCCCTATGGCAAAATTAATTGCTCACCCCTGTATTAGAGGGACATGATGTACAAGCTGGCTGGCACACATTCCTCTGGGATGAAAAATATAAAACACAAACATATTTTAAATGACATAAGATTAGAAAAGCATGAAGTCTGGATGAAAATTAAGAAAAATCACTACCCCCAAATACCAAGATGGATTTAATAATAATAATAATTGATAATAATAATTTATTAGACTTGTATGCCGCCCCTCTCCAAAGACAACATAAGAGCAATACAATATAAATACAAATCTAATGTTAAAAGCTTTAAAAATCAAATTTAAAATACATTGTTATAAAAGCTTATCTGCTACACAATCATACACACTCAGTCCGACTGAACATAAACATAATAAAGGTCAGCCAAAAAAAGGAGGGGGGAGATTAATCCCCCCCATGCCTGGCGGCAAAGGTGAGTTTTCAACATTTTACGGAAGGCGAGGAGGGTAGGGGCAGTTCGAATCTCCGAGGGGAGTTGATTCCAGAGGGCCGGGACTGTCACAGAAAAGTTTCTTCCCCTGGGTCCCACCAGACGGCATTGTTTTGTCGACGGGAGCCGGAGAAGGCCAACTCTGTGGGACCTAATTGGTCGCTGGGATTCATGCGGCAGAAGGCGGTCTCATAGGTACTCTGGCCAGATGCCATGTAGGGCTTTATAGATCATTACCAACATTTTGAATTCTGACTGGAAATTGATCAGCAACCAGTGCAAGCCTCGGAGTGTTGATGAAACATGAGCATATCTGGAAAAGCCCATGATAGCTCTCACGGTCCCATTCTGCACGATCTGAAGTTTCCGAACACTTTTCAAAGGTAGCCCCATGTAGAGAGCATTGCAGTAGTTGAATCTCAAGATGATGAGGGCATGAGAGACTGTGAGCAGAGACTCCCTGTCCAAATAGGGCTACAACTGGTGCACCAGGCGAACCTGGGCAAATGCCCTCCTTGTCACAGCTGAAAGATGGTGTTCTAATGTTAGCTATGGATCGAGGAGGACGCCCAAGTTGCAGACCCTCTCCCAGGGGGTCAATAATTACCCCCCAGATGGAATTGTCCTTGGGACGCAAAGCCCACAGCCAGGTGGTGGAACTCACAGCTGCAATGGCCTTCTCCACTTCATCAGGTGTCACCAGGTCAAACTCCTCCCGGACAGATGGACAAGGACGGGCCCCAGTCACCTCGGGTTTTCCAGGATGGAGGCCATGATATAACCTAATACAATTGATTTGAATAAAATGGTCACGTATTCCAAAATTTTAAAAGAAGAGAAATTGTAAACAATTTTACAATTGGAATAAGAGGGAATTAAAATAGACTGGGAGCCATATTTATAAATTAAAACAAAATTTGAAGAAGATAAAGGGAAATTTTTTACTAAATACAAAAAAAGAAATCAGATTTAGACAAGATACTATTAGGACAAGATAAGAAAATGATATCCAAATAATACATTTTTTATTAAAATACAAAAGGGGGGGATCAAATTGTAAAAATAAATATGATTAGCTGGATGAAAAACTGATTGTAATATAAATTTGGATGCATGGGATTTAATATGGCATAAAAATTACAAACTGACAAAGTCGGCAGTATATAAAGAAAATCTGTATAAAATATATTATAAGTGGTACCTCCTGCCAGCGAGATTGGTCCAAATGTACTCAAGTCTTGTGTCAGAGTGTTGGAGATGCAAAGAAAAAATGGGAACATACACTGCTCAAAAAAATAAAGGGGACACTCAAATAACACATCCTAGATCTGAATGAATGAAATATTCATTCAACTGAAACTGAATTGGCAAATAGGCAAACCTCCCCTTCCAAGCCTTCCCCTATGTCACTCACAAAGATATTAAAAAGAATAGGATCCAGAACAGGCCCTTGTGGCACACTTCTTGTAACCAGGCTCTGCTCAGAGTACTCGCCATTAACAACAACCCTCTGATATCTACGCTTCAGTCAACTGCAAATCCACTGAACTATCCAGGGATTAAGTCCAATCTTCACTAACTCTTTATGTGGAACCGTATCAAAGGCTTTGCTGAAGTCCAGATAGGCAATATCCATGGCACCACCTTCATCCAACACCTTTGTGACATAGTCAAAGAAATCAATGAGATTAGTCTGACATGATTTGCCCTCAGTAAAGCCATGCTGATTTGGATTCAATAAGTTATTTGGTTTTAGGTGCTGATTTATCCTCTTTTTGAGTAGTCTCCATCATTTTAACTATAACTGATGTCAAGCTAACTGGCCTGTAGTTACTAGCTTCTTCTCTCCTGCCCTTCTTGTGGATAGGCACAACATTGGCCATTCTCCAATCATCAGGAACATCTGTTAAAAGGGATTGGTTAAACAAACCAGTCAGGGGGGCAACAATCACATATCTGAGTTCTTTAAGAACTCTGGGGTGGATGCCATTTTGACTCATTGCCTTATTTGTCTTTAATCATTCAAGTTCTTCTAAGACATCGGCCTCTAAGATCACTGGAGTTGAATCCCTACAGCTGGAAGCAATGCTATATCCACCTATAGTATTATATTGTAAGCTGCCTTCTGAGAAAACTGAACAGAAGTAGCTATTGAAATGGTCAGCAACCTCCTTATTTCCATCAATGTATGTATTATCTCCAGTTAATACTGGAGTTTTGTGATGCTGTAGTTTTTCTTCTTCCTATCACTAATACATCTGAAAAAGGTTTTATCCCCCTTCTTCACAGATTTGGCAATTTCTTCCTCTTTTGAGGCTTTAGCAACATATATTATCTGTTTATCCTCCTTCTGTCTCATTTTATATACCCCTCTGTCAGCTATACTTCCAGACTCTTTATATCTCCTATAGCAGAGGTCCCCAACCGCCGGTCCGCGGACCGGGACCGGGCCGTTGGGGTTTTCCAGCCGGTCCGCGGCGTCGGAGACCCAAAGCCCATCCTGCGTGGAGGGAGACGGAGCCAAGCGGGGCCATCCGGAGACCTTTTCCCGTCTTCTTCTCCTCGCTCGCTCCCCTCATAACCAGCAGCCCCGCTCGCGGGGGGATGCCCGTTCGTAGCTACGCCAGCCCGCCAAGCGTCGAGGGGGCTTCTGAGGCTGAAGGGAAGAGCCGGAATGCCCTTCCCGCGTTTAGATTGCTTGCCGTTGGGGGAAACGGAGGAGGCGGCGGCGGCGGTGGGGCGCGATCGCCTAGTTTATGGAGCGAGGAGAAAAGAACCGCCGCCTCCTCCGTTTCCCCCAACGGCAAGCAATCTAAACCCGGGAAGGGCATTCCGGCGCTTCCCTTCAGCCTCAGAAGCCCCCTCGACGCTGGAGGGATGGTTATGAGGGGAGCGAGCGAGGAGAAGAAGACGTCCCACTCATCGCTCCTGAGGGAACGGGCGAGGGCGTCGGAGACCCAAAGCCCATCCTGCGTGGAGGGAGACGGAGCCAAGCGGGGCCACCCGGAGACCTTTTCCCGTCTTCTTCTCCTCGCTCGCTCCCCTCATAACCAGCAGCCCCGCTCGCGGGGGGATGCCCGTTCGTAGCTACCAGCCCGCCAAGCGTCGAGGGGGCTTCTGAGGCTGAAGGGAAGAGCCGGAATGCCCTTCCCGCGTTTAGATTGCTTGCCGTTGGGGGAAACGGAGGAGGCGGCGGCGGCGGTGGGACGCGATCGCCTAGTTTCTGGAGCAAGGAGAAAACCGCCGCCTCCTCTGTTCCCCCCAATCTAAACGCGGGAAGGGCATTCCGGCTCTTCCCTTCAGCCTCAGAAGCCCCCTCGACGCTTGGCGGGCTGGTAGCTACGAACGGGCATCCCCCCGCGAGCGGGGCTGCTGGTTATGAGGGGAGCGAGCGAGGAGAAGAAGACGGGAAAAGGTCTCCGGGTGGCCCCGCTTGGCTCCATCTCCCTCCACGCAGGATGGGCTTTGGGTCTCCGACGCCCTCGCCCGTTCCCTCAGGAGCGATGAGTGGGACGTCTTCTTCTCCTCGCTCGCTCCCCTCATAACCATCCCTCCAGCGTCGAGGGGGCTTCTGAGGCTGAAGGGAAGCGCCGGAATGCCCTTCCCGCGTTTAGATTGCTTGCCGTTGGGGGAAACGGAGGAGGCGGCGGCGGTGGGGCGCGATCGCCAAGTTTCTGGAGCAGATAGGCTTTGAGTTTTTGGCTGGGGGGGGGAGAAGTAGGACCTTCCTAAGTCCCCCCCCAGTCAAAATCACAAAGCCAGGCAGCCCCCAGCCGCCAAAGGAGCCTCCTCATTCTCCCCGCCCTGTGGAGAAGTGTGGAGGGCTGCGTCACTAAGCTCCACCCCTCCATAACCCCACCCCCATATGACCAAACCCCCCCCCCACCGGGCTGTAGAAAACTCGTCTAACTTAAAGCCGGTCCCTGGTGCTAAAAAGGTTGGGGACCTCTGTCCTATAGGCAGACTTTTTTTCATTGACTATAGCCCTTACATCATTACTAAACCATAGCGGTTTCTTCTTCCTTTTACCTTAGTTATTTACTTTACATACAATCCAGTGGTGACAAAAATTCAATTCAAAATAAGAAGGTAAAGATCATGATTTGGCAAATATACTTTAAAAATGGAGGGAAAAAGTTTGGAGCAAAAGAAAGTTTGGCCTATAAAGGTAAGAAGAAGGAGAAAAGGGGAGCTTAAGAAAAGGAGAATGGAAAACTAGAAAATGTTTGATTGAAGATCGAGGAACAGATTTCTCTCATCATATCTTTCATTTTTTAAAAGATCTTAAAGTATGCAGTATACGTGAGACTGGACAAATAATTATTGAATTATTTTAAAAAGATTCTTTTGGTAGCATTATATTATAGGTTGATGTAAGACGTTGTATTAAATGAATTATTAGAAGAAAATATATATTCTAAAACTGTGTTTCATATATGATGAGAACACTTTGTAAACATACCAATATAAAGAAAGAAATTTGAGGATTATTGAGGTCATTGAAGTAAATATGTAAAAGTGAACAAGAACAAGAACTATTAGCTTGAGATTTTAAGATAAAGTGAAAAATACAATGTAGATTATGCATTAGGCATCTGGAATTGGTTATAATGGGATGGGGGGGACCAGAGATAAGTAAAGATATTAGGAAGAAAGGAAGCAATAAGGCCTAAAATTAAGAGACACAAGAAATAATTAGTTAGTAAAATTAAGTCATAGCAATATTTTAAGAATAACAATTGAATTAATTGGTGGATGACCCAGGAGACAAAACTAGCAGATTAGGTGGAAATAGCGTAGTGGAGCATATGCCAAGTTTACAGAAATTATAAACATAGAAATGAAACAAAGATAATTATTTGAGAAGTGGCACTGCTAGTATAAAAATAAGAGAAGATAATTCTTTATTTATATTCTTTACATAAGGAACATAATATCAGTCTGTCAAATATAAGTTGAGTGAGGATGAGTGACACTCAGGAACGGTATCGGGGGAAGAGGAAGTAGAAAGGGAAGGTAGAGGAATAGGAAGAAGTAGAAAATATAGAGAGTTAATAGAGAGATGATGAATGGAGGTAAGGAGAAGGGGGAGAGAAGGAGTAGGAAAGTAGGAAGAGGGAATGTCGGTTGAGAGAGTGGAGTGTTGGGTCAGACTGAAGAATAAGAGTTTTAAAAGGTGCAAAATAAGATTGGTTTATGAAATATTTAAAATGCATATGTATTTTATTGATATATTGATTTTATTGATATATTTAAGGCATGTGTGTTTTGCTATAAAAATGGAATTTGGGGAGAAAAATAAAAATAAATTGAAAAAAAAAAGAATTTTACTAGAATAGTACAGTAGTATCAAATATAGTTCAGTATTAGTTTCAACTGAAACAGTAAGATACTACAGTGATAGTATTTACAGTGATCCCTCGATCTTCGCGATCTCGATCTTCGCGAAACGCTATATTGCGATTTTTCAGAAAATATTAATTAAAAAATACTCCACTCTTCTCTCTCTCTCTCTTTCTTCCTCTCTCTCACTCTCTTCCTTCCTTTCTCATCTCTTTCTTTCCTTCTCTCTCTTTCTCTATCTCTCCCCCTCTTGCTCTCCCTCTTTTTCTCACTTTCCCTCTCTCGTGCACCGAGCGGCGGGTGGGCAGGCAGGCGGCGGACAAGCGGTGGGCGGGCAGGCAGGTGGCGGACAAGCGGCGGGCAGGCGGGCAGGCAGGCGGCGGACAAGCGGCGGGCAGGCGGCGGGCGGACAAGTGGCGGGCGGGCAGGCAGGCGGCGGGCGGACAAGCGGCGGGCGCGGCAGCAGCGAGGAGCCGAAGATCGGGGTTTCCCCTTTGCGTGGGCGGTGGGGAAACCCCGATCTTCGGCTCCTCGCTGCTGTGGCGCTGCCGAGCAGATCAGCTGCTGGGCGGCGGAAGGAACCTTCCCTGGGTCTTCCCAGGTGCGGAAGTAAAAACACCATCTGCGCATGCGCGGCCATGGAAAAAGGGTGCGCATGCGCAGATGGTGTTTTTACTTCCGCACCACTATATTGCGAAAAATCGAGTATCGCGAGGGGTCTTGGAACGTAACCCTCACGATACTCGAGGGATCACTGTATACTATTTTTTCCAAAAAGTTTTTTACATTTTTTTCTTCAGAAACACCTCTACACATCAATATACATGTACCTTAAAATATATCAATAGTATACATGTAGATACATTTTAAACAAATCAATCATAAACCAATATCCTGTTTAGCACCATTTTTCACTCATTTTCTTGTCTGTCTTTCTCACTCGCCACCTCTACCCTTTTCTCCTATTCCTACTTTCTTATTCCTTCTCTTCCTCCCTCCATCCACTCATCTTCCCTCCGTCTTCTATTTTCCAATTTTTCTCTCTCATCTCTTCTCCTCTCTTCACTCTAGTTCCCCTTCCTCCTTCTTTTACCTTCCCCTGAATGCTTCTCCTCTTCACTCCCATATTTGACAGACTGATATTTCTTCTACACCTTTAATGTAATGATACCCCTCCTTAATTTTTATTGTTATTGTTTTATATCATTCTATATTTATTATTCTATAATCTAGGTCAGTGATTTTCAACCTTTTTTGAGCCGTGGCACATTTTTTACATTTACGAAACCCTGGGGCACATTGAGCGGAGGGGGGGGGGGGCTAAAAAAAGTTTGGACAAAAAAATTCTCTCTCTCTCTCTCTCTTCCTCCCCTTCACTCTATTTCTTTCTCCCTCCCTCTTTCTCTCCCTTCCTTCCTCTTTCTTTCTTTCTCTCTCTCTCCATCCCTCTTTCTTTCTCTTCCTTCCTTCCTCTCTTTTTTGCTCTCTTTCTCTCTCCCTCCCTCCCTCCCTCCCTCTATGTCTTTCTCTCTCTCTCCTTTCCTCCCTCTCTTTCTCTCACTCTCTTGCTTTCTTTCTCTTTCTCTTTCTTTATCTCTATCTCTTTATCTCTCTTTCTTTTGTTTTCTCTCTCTCTCTTGCTTTCCTTCTCTCTCTTGTTCTCTTTCTCTCTCTCTTTTTAGCTCTCTTTCTTTTTTTCCTCTCTCTCTTGCTTTCTTTCTCTCTCTCTCTTGCTTTCTCTCTCTCTTGCTTTCTTTCTCTCTGAGCTTCGCGGCACACCTGACCATGTCTCGCGGCACACTAGTGTGCCACGGCACACTGGTTGAAAAACACTGATCTAGGTACACCAACATAATACTATGTAATAGGTATGCATAATTTCTCTAGTGCCAAAAAAAAGGTCTAGTTTTGTCTTCTGGCAACACCACCAATTAATTTCAGTTTGTTATATCAAATTAACCACTGTAGCTTAACTCCTCCAGTCAATTGTTGTTTCTCCTGCTTCATAGATCCAAGCCGTAGAGCATCCTCCTCTTCCTTGAATTCCTATTCATCCTTTATTTTTCTTGACCCCTATTTTTATCATAACTAAATAGCTCATAAAAATCAATATTCAATTACATAGTTTGATTTAAAAAATAATCATTAGCTTCAATTTTCATATTAAATTCTCTGTAGATTATTTCAGGTTAACATCCTAATAAAAAAGGAAACAAAAGAAAACAGATGGAGACAATAATTATTCAACATCTATATATTTCTACAAGTTGACCTATTTCTAAATTTAAACTAGAGAAACAAACTTCACCAATCTATAATATAATTGTGATTTTACAAAGGTAATTATATCAAGTAAATGTTTAAGTATGTCTTATTCACTATCAATAGTAATTAATCATGGTCAAGTGTAATTGCAACTATGCAAAAATAATAAAGATTCTATTTCTTCCCACATTATCAAAATCAAATATTATATAGTAAAAAAAATCTTTTTCTCCCTAATATAAATCATCCATTTCCTTTAAGTTTCCATTCGCCTTTTCTTAACTTCTTTTTTCTTTTTGCCTTTGTGAAACCCCCCCTCCCATCTCTCTTTCCTTTTCTCCTCTTTTTACAAAATAATTGTACTGTATAGGTCTTCTTTCCACTCTTATCTATCTATCCATCTATCCACCCACCCACCCACCCTATCTATCTATCTATCTATCTATCTATCTATCTATCTATCTATCTATCTTATCTATCTGACTTTTATGTTACCCCTCTCAAGGACTCGGAGCAGCTTACAACATATAATAAAAGAATGTATAACATTTCAGATCCAATTAATTAAATAAAAAATCTAAAAAACCCAAATGTCATACATTCAATTAACTTTCTTTCAGCACATTCATCCACCAGGGGGCAAGAATCTAATGGCCCCTAAGCCTGCTGGCATAAATGAGTCTTAAAACTCTTGCGGAAGGCAAGCAGGTTGGGGGCAATACGAATCTCTGGGGGGAGTTGATTCCAGAGGGCTGGGCCCCCCACAGAGAAGGCTCTTCCCTTAAGCCCCACCAACCGACATTGTCTAGTTCAGTGTTTCCCAACCCTGGCAACCTGAAGATATCTGGACTTCAACTCCCAGAATTCCCCAGCCAGCATTCACTGACTGGGGAATTCTGGGAGTTGAAGTCTAAATAACTTCAAGTTGCCAAGGTTGGGAAACACTGGTCTAGTTGACGGGACCTGGAGAAGGCCAACTCTGTGGGACCTGACCAGTCACTGGGATTCATGCTGCAGAAGGCAGTCCTGTAGGTATTCTGGCCCGATGCCATGTAGGGCTTAACTAACACTTTGAATTGCGTCCGGAAACCAATTGGCAGCCAATGCAGTCTGCGAAGTGTTGGAGAGATATGTACATGTCTGGGTAGTCCCATGACTGCTTGTGTGGCTGCATTTTGCACAGTTTGCAGTTTCCGAACACTCTTCAGAGGTAGCCTCATGTAGAGAGCATTGCAGTAGTCAAACCTTGAGGTGATAAGGGCATGAGTGACTGTGAGCAGAGACTCCCTGTCTAGGTAGGGCCGCAATTGGTGCACCAGGTAAACCTGGGCAAACGCCCCTCTCACCACAGTTGAAAGATGATATTCTAAAGTCAGCTGCGGATTGAGGAGGACACCCAAGTTGCGAATCCTCTCTGAGGGGGTCAAAAGTGTCCCCCCCCAGGATGATGGACGGACAGATGGAAGTGTCCTTGGGAGGCAGAACCCTCAGCCATTCCGTCTTGTTGGGATTGAGTTTGAGCCTGTTAGCACCCATCCAGACCCTAACAGCCTCCAGACATGGGCACATCACTTCCACTGCTTCACTGAGTAGACACGGGGTGGAGATGTATTGCTGAGTATTATCAGCATACTGATGACAATTCACCCTGTGTCCTCGGAAGATCTCACCCAGCAGTTTCGTGTAGATTTTAAATAGCAGGGGGGGGGGAGGACCAACCCCTGAGGAACCCCACAAGGGAGGGACCTAGGAGCCGACCTCTGACCTCCCACTGACTGCGACCGACCAGAGAGATAGGAGGAGAACTACCATAAAACGGTGCCCCCCAGTCCCAACCCCTCCAGTCGGCGCAGAAGGATACCCTGGTCAATGGTATTGAAAGCCGCAGAGAGGTCAAAGAGCACCAGGATAGAGGATAAACCCCTATCCCGGGCCCGCCACAGATCATCCATCAGCATGACCAAAGCAGTTTCCATGCTGTAGCCGGGTCTGAACCTTTAGTAAAACCTTTAGTAAAAGTTTACATAACTAATTTTGAAGGCTTGAAAGATCCTGCTGATTATGCAAGTTGCTGTCTATTAAATTTTGCTGCAAAATATTAATAACAATGCAGGCATGTAAACTACTAATTAACACTCTAAATCAGATGTGTTCAATCTTGAAACTATGACTTCCACAATTCTTTACTCAGCATCAATTACTAATCTAACATCAGCTTGATATTAGAAAATCGTCTTCAGATTCAATAATCTGATATCAGTCATTTTTGCTGGATATGAGAAAGGATTTTGATATAATAGCCCTGGAAATTTCTGAAATAAACATACTTTCATGTGAAACTGATAAAGAATATACCAAAAGTGTTTCTTTTTCAAAAGGCAACTAGACTTTGTTTTTTCTTGAAGACGTTTCGCTTCTCCAAGAAGATTTTACAGTTCTGACTAAATGATGGGGGATTTATATTCATTGCAGTCATTTGGTTATTAGTGCTCTTTTTGAGAGTCATTGGCGCCACTTGGAGGTTTGTTTTGTGCTCCCAGGGATACCTGAATAGTGCATGTGTCTACAAGACAGTGTAAGCATGTGTTGGAGTGGTGAAACCTAACAATGAAGTTGTTATTCTCCACTGCAACTGGAAGGAGAGTCCAACATGGGTTATTTACCAATCCTATTGGTAGAGACTGAGTTAGAAATTTACATAATAATTAGGCACCGCCCCCATACTGCTCCCATGAGCCCAGTTTTAAAAACTCAGTCCCAGTGTAGAGACGTACTGAGTTTTGCTCTAGAGCACTAAATGTTAGAAACTGCTATGTACCTGTTTAATGTTTCTCTCTTTTGTCTCCTTACAGGTGCTGGAACGGAAGAACAGGAAGCAGATGGGGTTGCTACCCTCCGCGGGCAGCAATCCCCGACGTTCTCCTCAGGGGTTCGCTTCCCTCCGAGGGAACTTCCCCGAAAAGGAGCACCCAGCCTGGGGTCCCTGACCTCCGTGGTCAGACCAGGGCTGTGAGCCGAAGGTGGGGGGGGGTCTGCCCCCCCCCTTGGGAGGCTCAAAGGCGCTTTGCCGAGATAGGCTCCCGAAGGAACGCGGAGCAGCACCCATCAGCTGTTTGGCGGCCGGGAAAGCCGCCGCCGCCGTCAGAATTGCGGGCGCGCCCATCAGGGGCTGGAAAACCCCGCCGCTGCAGCCGCCGAAGGGAAAGGCTCGAGAGCCGAGAAGGACGGCCAGCGCCTTGGCAGGGGAGCGGCAGGAAGCGGCCAGAAGCCCAGGAACGGCCGGGCGAGCCGCGAGCAGCGTGGGCAGCGCCATTTTGGGGCCGCCATTGGCGTGATACCCCTTGGCGCCAACCGGAAGCACTTCCGGCAGCTGTTTGGCGCGAGGAGGCCACCAGACTCAGGGCGCAGGCGCAGAGCCTCTCGAAGCGAGACGCCATTTTAACAGTATCGGCTGATGAGGCGTTTTTTCCAGAAGGCCTACCGAGGACTTACCAGAGCAAATAAGCTATGAAGGACCAGCCAGGCAGCGAGAAGCCTGCATCCCCGACCAGGCCTAAGGACAAGCCTAAAGGGAAGGCTAAAGATAAGTCAAAGGCCTCTCAGTTCCCTGCCTCAGCCTTGCATACCTCCCCCTCAGCAGTTCCTCTGACCCAGAGGCAAGCCTTGACCCCAGACCCAATGACTCCACTGTCACCTTTTGGCTTATCTGGGGCTAGGCATGGGGGGGACTGGTCACCAGACCAACAGTATACAGTGATGCCTCCTGTAGCCCCTTCACCAGCCTCCTCGTGGACCAGACCCGGGTCAACTGGACAATCCAGGAGAGAACCCCAGGGCCCCTCAGCCACGTTCACGCCCACGGCGGCAGGGCTGAGGTCACAGGCGAATGCATGGCAGGACATGCCACCAGATTTGCAGGAGCTCATTGCAACTGGAGCCCATCAGTATGCCCCACAGCCAGCACAAGCAGCAAGGAACGTGTGGTCAGTACCGCCCCCCTCGGGTTTGGGGTCCCTCTCCGAGGAACCATTGCTAGGAGAGGACAGTGAAAAAGAATATGACCTGTCTGAGGATGAGGCACCCCCAGAGCAACTGACACCGGTAGGCCTGTTTAAGCCGACTCTGTTCAGGACTCTGCTTTTCAAGGCTAAACAGGTGATGAACCTACCTGGAATGGCTAAAGCAGCCGAAGAGGTGGGCAAGACCTCAGCTACATGCTTAGGGAACCTCAGCCCGAGTCTGACCATTTTCCTGCATCACACATCTTTGTGGAAGGGTCAAGAGGCCTTGGCAGCACCCAGCGGCGGCTCAAGGCCCGTCAAACCTAGAAAGGAAGTTCTACACCTTCGATGAGGAGGTGGAAAAACTCCTGGAGTACCCGCCAATAGACGAGCCAGTCGTGACCTTAGTATCCAGCGCATTGGTACCTTCAGAGACAGGGGAAAGCCTGAAGCCGGAGGAGAGGAAGGCGGAGACACTCCTGCGGAAGGTCCACCAGATGGCAAGCTGGGGATTCAGAGCAGCAGCAGCAGCATCATTCCTGAACAGGGCATCGATCCTGTGGCTACAGGAGATGCAGTCTTGGCTGGGACCAGAAGACGGCAGGTTGCGCCAAGACCTGAGCAAGCTGCTGGCGGCAGCGGAATTTTCTGCGGACGCCACGTTGCACGCGGCGAAATTCTCCAGCAGAGGGATGGCCACCGCGCTATCGGCTCGCCGCCTCCTGTGGTTAAGGAACTGGCCGGCTGACCTGAAATCCAAGTGGCGATTGGCTTCGGCCCCATTCCAGGGCTCGATGCTTTTTGGCGACATCCTGAACAAAGTCCTCGTGGAGGACAAAGACAAGAGGAAAGTGCTACCCAAGTCGGGCAGACGTCAGGACCGGAGATCCACCCCTTATACGAGGCGTCAAACACCTCGCTGGGACAGCTCCACAAACACCACGCAGCATCAACGACCATTCAACCAAGGTCAGTTCACGCAACAAACCTTCAGGAGCGACCGGGGGTCGTTCCAAGACAGGCCCAGGGGCTACCAACAATCCAGGCGGCCCTTTCGGGGGAACAACCAAAGAGGTTTTCCCCGGTCCAAATGACTTTGCCGACCGGCTGCCAATCGGGGGGAAGCTGCAACACTTCAGTACCCCCTGGCGCAGTACTTCATCCGACCAGTGGGTCCTTGCCACAGTGTCGGGAGGACTACGGCTGGAGTTCATTGGGCGATCCCCCAACCGATTTATACGCTGTCCAATTATCCGAGAACCTCAAAAGATGCAGCAATTACAAAACGAAATTACACATCTGTTGGAGATCCAAGCCATAGAACCAGTACCACCCCAAGAGAGGGGCAGAGGGTTCTATTCGATGATCTTCATTGTTCCCAAGGCCTCAGGAGGTTGCAGGTTGATCCTCAACCTCAAGCAGTTCAACCTCTTCATCAAATACCGGAGGTTTCACATGCATTCACTGCAAACCATTCTGGCCTCAATCAGACCTCGAGACCTTTTGACTTCCATCGACTTGAAAGAGGCGTACCTCCAGGTGCCCATACATCCGGCACACCAGAAATACCTCCGTTTTTGCTCCGAGGGAACGCATTACCAGTACAGAGCTATGCCATTTGGCCTTTCTTCAGCTCCACGAACTTTTACAAAGCTCCTGGACGCTCTGATGGCTCACCTGCGCGGACATGCCATAAGGTTGATGGCATACCTGGACGACATCATTATACTGTCCAGGTCCCCGGCTCAAGCAAGACAGGATTTGGTTCAGACCATACGAATGCTGGAAGGTCATGGCTTCACCATAAACAGGGAGAAAAGTCAACTGTCTCCCAGAACCAGGCTTCAACATCTGGGAGCCATTATAGACACTCAAGCCAACACAGTGTCGCTCTCCCCAGAGAGGCTAGAGAACACCCAGCGCCTAATCGCAAGCCTCAACCATCACAGACGGATCCCACTATCACTACTGTCGAAGATACTGGGAACCCTGGTGTCGGCCATAGGAATTGTTCCTTGGGCCAGGCATCATATCTGAACCTTGCAGTGGTTCCTGCTGCCAGCACAAAGGTCAAGGGCGAGTCACTCTCACCGAAAGGTCAAGTTGCCTCGGAGAGTCAGAGAGTCCCTGAATTGGTGGACATCTCAGGCAATTCACAAAGGCTTCCCATTTCAAATACAGGACAGAGTCATCCTTACCACAGATGCCAGCCTTTATGGTTGGGGAGCACACATTGGCCATCACATGGCTCAGGGCACATGGTCAACATCAGACCTAACCCCAATAAACATAAATTTTCTCGAACTCAGAGCAGTACACTTAGCCCTACGGACTTTCCTTCCGATTGTACAGGACAGACATATCTTAGTCTTAACAGACAATGTGGCGACCAGAGCTCACTTGAACCACCAAGGGGGTACGAGGTCGCATCGCCTTATGGAAGAGTCGAACAATCTGTTCAGCTGGGCCGAGGCGCATCTAGCTTCATTGTCTGCGGAGCACATTGCTGGAACCATCAACACGCAAGCAGACTGGCTCAGCAGGACCACACTGGACCCGTCGGAGTGGAGATTAGATCCAGGACTATTCCAGCAGATGTCTCTCAAGTTCGGGAATCCCTCAGTAGATTTGTTCGTGACTCGCCAGAACGCTCAGACGCCGAGGTTTTACTCGCGCTTTCCGGAACCGGGAGCAGAAGGGGTCAATGCCTTACTGACACCATGGCCACCCGGCTTGCTATACGCGTTTCCACCAGTGAACCTGATTCCAAGAGTGGTGGGGAAGATTCTGAGGGAGAAGGCAGAAGTGCTGATGATAGCACCACACTGGCCGCGACGTCCGTGGTTCGCCGACCTGACAGCAATGTCAATATCACCACCATGGAGGATCCCGGACCGGGTCAACTCCCTCAGCCAGGGGGCCCTACAACATCCAGACCCCCAATGGCTACAATTGACCGTATGGCACTTGAGCGGCATAGACTGAGACATCTGGACTTGCCAGAGAAGGTCATTGACACAATACAGGCCGCACGATGTCCCTCCACTTCCAGGATTTACCAGGCGTCGTGGGCGGCCTTTTGCAAATTTTGTGATAAAGAGAACAAGAATCCCAAGGAGGCATCCGTCATTACGGTGCTGGAATTTCTACAAGCAGGGATAGAAAGGGGTTTGGCCCCTAACACCCTGAGGAGACAAGTGGCGGTTCTTTCAACCATGGTCCAGACATAGGAAGCTCGATCCCTAGCTCATCATCCATTAGTCAGAGACTTCATACGGGGCGCCTCAAACACACACGCACCACTGGTTAGGAGGTTCCCATCATGGGACCTCACACTAGTTCTTCAGGCATTAACAAAGCCACCCTTTGAGCCGCTGAGGACGATTCCGATAAGAATTCTCTCCATAAAGACAGCCTTTCTGGTGGCTATCACCTCGGCACGCAGAGTTTCGGAACTTTCAGCTCTGTCCGTGAGGCCGGACTTATGCATATTCTATCCGGACAGAGTGGTGCTCCGTCTAGACCCCACCTTCATCCCGAAGGTGAATACACATTTCCATAGGAAACAGGAGTTAATACTACCTGATTTTTGCACGCATGGAGACCATCCTTCAGAGCTACGATGGCATAAGATTGATGTCAGAAGAGCCCTGAAGATATATATCAGACAGACTGAATCATTCCGGAAGTCGGAGAAATTGTTTGTTTCGTTTTCACAACACCAAATGGGACTTGGAATTTCGGCCAAATCTATCAGTCGTTGGCTGAAGGACTGTATTATGGAAGCCTATAGTGCCGGAGGACACACTCCACCGATAGGACTAACGGCCCACTCAACCAGGAGTGCAGCCGCATCGGCAGCTTGGACAACGCAAGCATCCATAGACGATATTTGCAGAGCGGCTACCTGGGCAGCACCGTCTACGTTTATTAAACATTATAAGTTAGATTCGTTTGCATCAGCGGAGGCTGCATTTGGTAGGCTGATAGCTTCCATGTCATGCCCCATTGAGGCAGTAATTGCTGCAAAAGGGGCCCAAACCAAGTAGTGGTACCTCTACTTAAGAACTTAATTTGTTCCATGACCAGGTTCTTAGGTAGAAAAGTTTGTAAGTAGAAGCAATTTTTCCCATAGGAATCAATGTAAAAGCAAATAATGCGTGTAAACCCATTAGGAAAGAAATAAAAGCTCGGAATTTGGGTGGTAGGAGGAGGAAGAAGAGGAGGAGGAGGACAGTCGCTGCTGAAGGAAGAAGGTGAGGTGAGGGGAATCAAAAAAATCCAAAACTTTAAGGCTTAAAAAAAAGAGGGACTCTGAGGCAGTGAGGAGGAGCACGTGCCTCCCATGCACCTGGCGCAGGGCTGCCTCCCATACACTGCGGCAGAAAGAGAAACCCAGGTGGGCGAGAGGGGGGAATCTCCTGCTCCTTTGACCCAAAGGCGACTGCTGCTGCTACCAGTTTCATCTTCCTTCCCATGCTGAAGGGCTCCCCTCCTCTCTCTCTCACTCTCTTTGTAGCCGGCGCCTTTCCTTCACTGTGGTGACTCCTCGGTTTGGCTGAAGCCGAGTTGATTCGGACGGGTGAAGCACCCCCTTTTGCCTTTCTGTGCCCAGACGCTCCAGGAGGCAACCTCGCACCGGGTGTGTGGGAGGCAGCACTAGGGAGTCACCACAGTGAAGTGGTTTATTCCCTCTCCAAGTGCCCAGAGGAAGGAAAATGCTCTGTTCGCTCTGGGCTGCCCAGAGTGAAGGGAGCATTTCTTTTCTCTGGGTGCTGGCAGAGGTTTATTCCCTCTCCCAAGTGCCCAGAGAAAGGAAAATGCTTTGTTCGCTCTGGACTGCCAAAGCCTCCTTGAGCACCACCGAAAGCCCAGAAAAGCCAGGATTAAAGGGGGAATGGCAGGAAACTGGCTGGGCCTTTGTGCTGCTCTCAAATTTCCTGGGAAATTTTTCTGGGCTCAGGTTCTTAAGTAGAAAATGGTTCTTAAGAAGAGGCAAAAAAAATCTTGAACACCCGGTTCTTATCTAGAAAAGTTTTTAGTAGAAGCATTCTTAAGTAGAGGTATCACTGTACTGAGTACAAATGCATGCTTATACTTTTCAGAGGTCCAATATTATTTTATCTACAATCGTTTTATTGATTCCATGTAATATTCTAATTTTCTGAGATTGTGGATTTGGGATTTTCATGAGCTGTACCTCATAATCATCACAATTATGACAAATCACGGCTGGAACTATCTTGCTTTGCATGTAATGAGTCATGCAATTAGTTTCACCTTTTAAGTTGCATTACTGAAATAAATGAACTTTTGCACGATATTCTATTTTTTTGAGTTTCACCTTTATATTTTTGGGTTTAGAGCATGTACAATATGCATATCGTGTTGGTTGAAGAGCCTCCTGACCATTTCATATATTTCCACAGTGTATGGAATGACCACATTGCTTCATTTGTTGTTCTCTTTTTTGTCTGTTATGGAGGAGTTCCTACAAATCTTTTTTTAGATTTGATGAAGGTCCTGTTGGGTTAGTCACAAGATCTGGAATCTTCCTCAACCTGTTTTAATTCTTTTTCTTTTCCATCTTTACTGGTAGACAAACTTTCAGTCCAGTGATGTAGGGTTCTGATCACTCCCATTTTGTGCTCTAATGGATGCTGAAAATCAAAATGTAGATATTGATCTCTCTCTATGGGTTTTCTGTAAACTTTGGTGTTAAAACTTCTTTCTCCCTTAATGTGCAGTGGACAGTCCAGGAAGGTGAAACTATTTTCCTTAATAGAACCGAAAAAAATATAATTCTTTATTGTCCAAGTGTGATTGGACACACAAGGAATTTGTCTTCCAAAGTGAACTTAATGTATCTGTCTACAGTGTGGATATGTTTGGCGAAGGCTTCCAATTCCTGTGTTTTCATCTTGATTCAAGTATTGTCTATCTACCTATATTGCCAGTGAGTGGATAGAATTCCTATAAAATAATTTGGGCTTTAATTTCTACCTCTTCCATGTAGAGTTTGGCCTCAATGGGAACACAGATGAACCTATGCAATAGCCATGTTTTTGTCTGTTGAAACATTCATTGTATTTAGGTAGAGGTCAGGTAGCAGTCCAGCAATTCTTGGCATATGTACCTTTCTGGACCTCTGGACCACTCCAAGCTCAGTGATGCAAAGACAAAACCCAGAATGGGACTTTTCACCTTCTCCTTTGGCCACACCTGATTGATTTCCAGACTTCCGTCTCTGACTATTGGGCTCTGCCTTTGCTTTTTCCCTGAAAGGTCCCTAGCTGTTCGCCCCAGCCCTTCCGTCACAGCCACTCCCCTCACAGCTGCTTAGTCGCAGGCCTTTCTCTGAACATGCACAAAAACCCATTAACCCTGGGCTTTTGGAAGCATGGGACATTTTGCCACTATCTAATCAAAGGAGCAAGCAATGCCTTGTCTTCCACTACCACCCACTCATCAAGTTTCAACAGAGTTCCATTTCTCCTCACTTCTTCTCCATTGCATCAATTGCTCTCTATGAGTGTTTGCAGAAGCAATGCCTTTCCTTCCTTCTCCCCACCACTCATCAAGTTTGAATGGAGTTCCATTCTCCTCTACACATCAAGTTTGAACGAGGTTCCATTTCCCTTCTCTCCCTCTCTGTTGCAAGAACTCTAGTTTGCAGGGAAAATTTCCAAGCCTTCCTCTTCCCCATTTCCTCTCTATGTGCTTTCTATGTGTCCTCTAGTTTGCAGGGTTTCCAACCCTTCTCAAACCCTAACTCTTCCCAAACCTTCTGTTCTGTTTCCCTCCAATCTGAACAATCCTACCACCTTCTCCCTCATTTCAGTGAGAGAGAAAAGTTGGAGATTCACCCCTTAGACGTTCACACTAGGTTAAATACATACCAAAAATAAGGTCACTTAAAACCAGCCTTTATTAATCTATTTGGTAATTATTTGCAATGACATGCAAATAATCAATATGGTTATTGAGAGAAGGAGAGAAGGGGAATAGAACCTCGTTCAAACTTGATGAGTGGAGGAGAATGGAACTCCATTCAAGCTTGATGAGAGAATTGAACTCCGTTCAAACTTGATGAGTGAGTGGTGGTGGAAGGGAAGGTACTGCTTCTGCAAACACTCATAGAGAGCAATTGATGCAACAGAGAGGAAGAGAAGGGAGATGAAACTCAAACTTGAGTGGGTTGGTGGTGGTGGAAGGCAAGGCATTGCTTGCTCCTTTGATTGACTGGTGGCAAAGTGTCCTGTGCTCCCAAAAGCCCGGGGTGAATGGGGTTTTGTGCTGGTTCGGAGAAAGGCTTGTGACTAAGCAACTGTGATGAGAGTAGCTGTGATGGAAGGTCTGGGCCGAATAGCTAGGGCCCTTTCAATGAAGGAGAAAAGGCAGAGCCCAATAGTTAGAGAGAGAAGGCTGGAAACAAATCAGGCGTGGCCAACTGGAGGAGGAGAAGTTCTAGACCTGACAAAACCACTCCAAGCCCAAACTGTGGTATGAATATCCAGGCATCCAGCAAGTTCTGCAATGTAATGTATCTTTGTGGTCCTGTGGTCCACCATATTCAGTTGATCTTCTGCTGCTTCAGATGATATATGAGTGAAATAAATCTCCATGAAGGATCTGCTGGTTTCATTTCACAAGGAGATTGCCACACTGAACAAGAAAACAGTCTTGAGTTTGCAGCAGCTGCTTCACAAAGACTAGGTCAGGTATACTTGTCAGTAGTGAGAACAAGAAGATAGTAAATATTAATAATTCCATTTATAAACAATTTCAGATTTTGGGAAATCAGTTTTGGTGCTGACCACCATATATTTTTTGGACTATAAGACACATCGGAGTATAAGACGCACCTTAGTTTTTGGGAAAGAAAATAATAAAAATATATTCTGCTTACCAGTATCCATCTGATTAGTGTTCTTAGCAAACAGCTTGGAACAGGTATATTAGCCTTGCAAAACTCCGTTTGAGAGGTTATTATCAGCCTTGAAAAGGCTGTTTCGTCCTCCAAAGCTTTGTTTGAGAGGCTGAGGGGACTACATTTGGTGTATAAGACACTCAGATTTTCAGCTTCTTTCAGGAAAAATACAGTAATCATCCAAGAAAATCCAGATATAAACCAATTGTGACATCTTTGTTTTTTCTATATGATAACTTATCACTGCTATTGCAGTAGGTTGTGTTAGATGCATACCTTACTTGAGCATCTTTATCTACAAGTTTAATTTGTAGGATTAAACAGATACTTTTGAATAAACAATTATCTCTTACTTCATAATAGTAAATTCCTTCGAATGAAATTTAAAAATTACAAATAACAGAATATTCAAGTTGCTTCAGAATTTCATGTATTTACACATTCTGATAATTCACTCAAATGATGAAGTGTGAATATAATATTTCATTAGAATAGTCTATTCTGTAATAGAATAGAATTTGTATTTTTTCCAAAATAAAGTATAAGAGAAATATTGAACTATATCCCACAATTATTTGATAGGTTATATTTTAATTTTGTTTTTTAGAAAAGGAGCTTAGCATAAAATACCTTTTAGTACATATTTCTGTCTGTAGTGGTTGTTTATTGGATGCCCTTTTGAAGCTTGTAATTAGGACCTGAAGAATAATGGCTATATTGCCTCTGAAGACAGGCATATCATTTTTGTGGTTAACTGGAACTGAGATTTTTTATTCTCCGTACTGTAGGAGCGGGTCCAGCAGTCATGTGGGTTGCTCACTGTCCAATCCGCATAGGACCGAGTCTATCTTTAAAAAGATTGCTGGATCCGCCCCTTCCCCAGAATTCGCTCGGTCCTCCTACCAGCAGGATGCGTGGTGGCTCAGCTCCTCTCGAAACAAACACCTTCCCTTCTTCTACCAAAATTCAGCAAAAAGATAAGTAATTAATCCTTTCCTCGACCTTGAAGCAATTTGGCTTCCAGCCAGCCCTCCTAGGCTCGGCTCCGAGCAGAGAAGTGGTGATTGAGTCCAGGTAATTGCGTAATTGCCTTGCCTTATCGTTTCAGTCGGCCGTATTTCTTCTGCTAAATCTGCCCGGCTGAGAGGTTTTTTATTACTTGGCTGTGTTTATTTTGCACCTCCTGCGGAATGCGACGCTTTACAAGGGTGCTTGTTCTGTCCCCCAGACTTAGTCCAACTCTTTATTGAGTTTTCTTATCGCAAAGGCCCTCAGCATCCAGTAACACCGGTACCAACGGCCCGCCCACGAACAGGCCGTCTGGCGCCATAAAGTCCGCCGTGTGGCCCAGAGTAGGTTGCGAGAGTCTCAGGCTTTTACTCCTGTGCTAGGCCTCTCAACCAGTGTGCCTTGGTTATTGAGGCCTAGCCCTTCTGGTCTCACTGGCACAAAGTCTGGATTGATCCAGGCTTGTCTTTGAGGGCAGACGCTCCTGGGCCTAGGAGCTTGGGCCCCCTTCCTCTTGGGATTTAAATTGTTCAGCCTATTGCTTTTCCCAAATGTTTGGCTCCAGACCTTGTCCCTGTAAATTGTTCAGGCCATGGCTTCTGCTATTCTCAAGAGAGGCACTTCTTTCAGAAATAATCAGGACCCTAGGCCTACTGGTGATGAGATTCAAACCATCTCCCAGGACTCGTCCTCCTCTTTCGCAGCTCCTCCAGTGGCTAAGTTCACCAGAGCTGAAAAGAAGAGATAAAGCACTCCAAAGAAATCATGAACAATCAGCTAAATGCTTAAGAGTGCAGGTCCAAGTACATGTTAGCTCACCTGAACCCCCAGACTCCTTTGAGCTGCCTCCTCAGATGTAACTGTCTTCTCTCTGGATGAGCCAAACCTAAACAGACCCCAGCCTAACTTATGGGGCTTAGGTCCAGAGATACCAGACCATTTGAATCTTCCAGGGCCAACAGGATTCCCTCTGATTTTCCTGCTTCTATTACTAACCTTCCTCCTGAACTGCAGTCTATGTTTTCTACCTTATCTCAAGCCATTGATGCCAAATTCAAGGCCATCAATGCGTAGCCCCATCCTGGTAGTCAAACCCGTCTTAGACCTCTGACTTCCTTCTCAGCCTACAGAGTCTCTGAACTACCAGACTCTGATTCCTCTGAGCAGAAGTATGATGAGGATGATGATCCTGAAGACAGGGATGACCCCTTCCAAGGCCTCTCTGAGGATGAAAAATCCCAAATCAAGATCCCTCCATTCTCTACTATATTTCCCTTTCAGCTGTTTAAGTCTCTACTACTTAAGGCAAGAGCAGCCACAGGCCTTTCAGATCAGGACAAGCGTGCACCTACTTCTGATACTCCACAGGAAGAGAATCTCCCCTTCTTCATGCAGGAGCAGGAAGATACTGAGGTCATTCCCACGCCTAAATTATTATTATTTTTATTTTTAATTTATTTTATTAATAGAGTTGAAAGGGACTGTTAGGTCATCGAGTCCAACCCCCTGCCTGAGCAGGAAACCCTACAGCACCCCAGCCAAATGGAAGTCCAATCTCCTCTTGAAGGTGTCCAGAGTTGGGGAGTTCACCACCTCCCCTGGCAGGCAGTTCCATTGGTTGATCGCTCTGACCGTCAGGAAGTTCTTCCTTATTTCCAGGTTGAATCTCTCCTTGGTCAGCTTCCAACCATTGTTCCTCGTCCGGCCCTCTGGTGCCCTGGGGAATAAAGAGACCCCCTCCTCACAATGGCAACCCCTCAAGTATCTGTAAACTGCTATCATGTCCCCTCTAGACCTTCTTTTTTCTAGCCTGTCCATGCCCAGTTCTCTCAATCTCTCTTCGTAAGTCTTGGTTTCGAGTCCCCTAATCATTTTGGTTGCTCTTTTTTGCACCTTCTCCAGAGTTTCGATGTCTTTTTTGTAGTGAGGTGACCAAAATTGGATGCAGTACTCCAGGTGGGGTCTGACCAGGGCATAGTAGAGTGGTATTAGTACTTCCCTGGTCTTGGAGCGTATTCCTCTGTTGATGCAGCTTAGGATTGAGTTGGCTTTTTTGGCTGCTGCTGCACATTGCTGACTCATGTTTAGTTGATTGTCCACCAAGACTCCAAGATCTCTTTCGCAGTCACTACTGCTGAGTGGGGTATCTCCCAGGCTGTATGTATGTCTAGGGTTCTTTTTGCCGAGGTGGAGGACTCTGCATTTGTCGGTGTTGAACCTCATTTTGTTGGTATGGGCCCACTGTGATAGTCTGTCTAGGTCTTCTTGTACTCTGAGCCTGTCCTCAAGGGTGTTGGCTACCCCCACCAGCTTGGTGTCATCTGCAAATTTTATTACTTCCCCTTTTATTCCCTCGTCCAGGTCGTTGATGAAGATGTTAAAGAGTACAGGACCCAGGACAGAGCCCTGTGGTACTCCACTGTCTACTTTTTTCCATGTTGATTTGGTGCTGTTGAGGACAACTCGTTGGGTGCGGTTGGTCAGCCAACTGTTTATCCATCTACATGTGTAGTAATCTACTCCATTTTTTTCTAGTTTGTGGATTAGGAGATTGTGGTCGACTTTATCGAAAGCCTTACTGAAGTCCAAGTATATGAGGTCCACTGAGTTGCGTTGGTCAACTGACTTGGTTATGGTGTTGAAAAATGATATGAGATTGGTTTGGCATGATTTGTTTCTGATGAATCCGTGCTGGCTATTGGATATGATCTTGTTTGTTTCTAGGAAGTGGGTAAGTTGTTTTTTGATTATTTTCTCCAGTATTTTTCCAGGAAAGAGGTCAGACTGATTGGTCTGTAGTTACCTGGGTCGGTCTTTTTGCCTTTTTTGTGGATGGGGACTACGTCAGCTCGCTTCCAGTCTTCCGGTAGGTCTCCAGTGATCCAGGATATTTGGTAGATGAGGAGGAGTGGTTCCGCTATGGTGTCTGCCAATTCTTTTAGGACTTTGGGGTGAAGTCCGTCTGGCCCTGGTGATTTGTATTCGTTGAGTTCCCTCAGGTAGTCCCTCACTGTGCTTTTGTCTATGTTGAGTTCGGTTCTGGGGCAGTTTGTTGCAGTTAAATTGCAGATTGGTTGGAGGGAGGTTCCCTTTTGTGTGAAGACTGATGCAAAGTAGGTGTTGAGTAGCTGTGCTTGGTCATTGCTGTCTGTGATTTCTCTACCCTCTTCGTTTTTTAGTGTGACGATTGTTTCTTTGATTTTCTTCTTATTGTTGATGTGTTAGAAGAATCTTTTTTTGTTGTCTTTGACTTCCGCTGCAAGGTGTTGTTCATATTGTGCCTTTGCTGTTTTTATTTTTTGTTTGCAGGAACTGGCTGTTTGCTGATATTCCGCTTTGGTTATGAGTCCTTCTTTCCATTGTTTGTACTTAGCTTTTTTTCCTTTTATGTCATCTGCGAGGGCTTTGTTTAGCCATGCAGGTTTAGTTTTGGTTTTCCTGTTTTTCCTTTTCATGGGGATTGCATTGTTTTGGGCGTCTATGATGCTGTTTTTTAGGATCACCCAGGCTTCCTGAGTGGTTTTTCCTTCTAAGAGTTCGTTCCAGGGGCATTGTTCAAGGTTCGCTCTGAGCTTGTTAAAGTCCGCTTTTCTGAAGTCTGGGACTGTAGTGGTGTTGGGTATAGTAGCTAGTGATTGCACTATGTTGAATTTGAGGATGACGTGGTCGCTCTCTCCCAGTTTCCCTTCTTCTTCTGTTCCCTCTATTGTTTCTTCCCTGTTTGTTAGTATTAGGTCTAATATAGCATTCCCTCTGGTTCCTGTTTCAACTTTTTGGGTTAGAAAGTTGTCAGCTAGACTGGAAAGAAATTTGGCAGACTTTCTGCTTGGTGCTGAGTTAGTTTTCCAGTTGATGTCTGGGTAGTTGAAGTCCCCCATTATTGTCGTGCTGTGTTTGTTGCATATGTCTGTTAGTTGGCATGTGAAGAGGTCGTCCATTGTGTCTGTTTGATTGGGTGGTCTGTAGTATACTCCAATTGTGGTGTTGCTCTTTTTTTCTTTTATGTTGACCCATATGATTTCTAGGGGGTTATCATCTTTGGTTGGATGTAGTTCTGTGGCAGTGTAGTGGTCTTTGATGTATAGTGCAACACCTCCTCCTTTCTTGTTTGACCTGTTCTTCTTGAAGAGGTTGTAACCCATTATCTGTGTGTTCCAGGCGTGTGTTTCGTCCCACCAGGTTTCTGTGATTCCAATTAGATTGTATTGGCCCTCGTGTATTAATAATTCCAGTTCATCCTGTTTGTTTCCCAAGCTTTGTGCGTTCGTGTACAGGCATTTTAGATGTTTGTGTTTGTTTGCAGGTAGAATTTTTTTATTCTCAGGTTTGTTTGTAGGCTTGTCCCGTTCCCCTTCCTTGTTTTGTTCAGTGTTTTGTCGTATAGTTTGGTCACCCTCCCCTCTCAGAGCTAGTTTAAAGCCCTCCTGATGAGTTGGGCTAGTCGGTTGCCTAGGAGGTTCTTCCCCGCTCTAGTGAGGTGTAGCCCGTCGCTTGCTAGAAGCCCTTCTTGGAGATAGTGCAGGCCATGGTCGAGGAAGCCGAAGTTGTTATGGCGACACCATCCTTTAAGCCAGTGATTTATCTGTGGGATTTTGCGTTCTCTGGCGGGGTGTCGTCCTCTAGTGGGGAGGATGGAAGAAAAAACAACCTGAGCACCTGTTTTTCTGATTGTGTTGCCCAAGTGGTCATGGTCTTTCATAATTTGGTTCATGTCTTTCCCTGTGTCGTTGGTTCCCGCATGAATCACCAATAGTGGGTAGTAGTCCGTGGGTTTGAGTATTTTGGTGAGGTTTTCAGTTATGTCAGAGATTTTAGCTCCAGGGAGGCAGCACACCTCTCTAGATTGGTTGTCTGGTCTGCAGATGGGAGGCTCAGTTCCCCTGAGGATTGAGTCTCCAATTACCAGTACTCTCCTTTTCTTTTTGGCTGGCTTGGGGTGAGGGAGGTTAGCTTCTGTTGTTGAGGCTTTTGGTGGAGTTGTGCTGTGCTTGGTTCTTGGTGTTCTTTGTCAGATGTTTGCAGGTTTTCTTGTTCCGAGAGTACTGAATATTTGTTGCTTGTAGGCAGTGGGGTTGGGAGGAGGAGGGTTGGAGTTGGTGGAGGCTTGTTTTTTCGTCTTAGGGTGATGTGTGTCCACCTATTTACTGCTTCTGGGGCGTGGATTCGGCTTAGCTCCTCTGGGGTGTTGGTTTTGTTGGGAGTCTGATGGATTTTCTCATTGTGATGTTGGTGCTTCAGGGTTGTTAGGTTTTTCTCTAGGTTTTCGATTTTTTCCTCAAGTAGCTGGATGAGTTTGCATTTGTTGCAGGTAAAGTTTTGGAGGTTTGAGGGGAGGAGTGAGTACATGGAGCACAAACTGCAGCACACCATGGATTCAGTTCCGTCTTCATCTATGCTTGTTCGGGGAGTGACTTCTGTGTGCATGGTTGGTGTATCTTCTCTCTCTCTCTCTGTGTTGTTCTTTATGTGTGTGGTAGGTTGCAGGGTGGGTGCGGGAGAGTGCAGAGGTGACATGTCTGCTCTTGTTGCTGGGTTGGTGATTTCCTCTGCTTCCCTGGTCAGGAAACCCGGTGTTCTTTTGCCTCGCGATGAGCTTTTAGCTTCTTCCCAGCATGCACCAGGAGTATGCAAATTACCCCCTGAAGCTCAGATTCCTGGGTGGTGAGTTCCTCTGCTTCCCTGGTCAGCAAACCCGGTGTTCTTTTGCCTCGCGGTGAGCTTTTAGCTTCTTCCCAGCATGCACCAGGAGTATGCAAATTACCCCCTGAAGCTCAGATTCCTCAGATTTAAGGACGCTTTGCTGAAACAGTGGGATCATCCAACTATAGGTTCCAATCCCTCCTCTAAAGATAAGAAACTTTATAAAGTCTCACCTTCTTATGAGGATCTTATTTGTCCCAAAGCAGATGAACCGGTCAAGACCCTGCATTCTGCAGCAGCTATGCCTGGCGAGGCAGAAGAAGTCTTAAAGCCAGAGGACAAACGTCTGGAGCAAATGCTCAAGAAATGTTTCCTGGCAGACACCTGGGCAATCAAATGCGCAGCGTCAGCATCTTTCTTTACTAGAGCCATGCTTCTGTGGTTGCAGCAACTTCAACAGCATATTCCTCCCAATGACTTAAGGGGCCAACAAGACCTCAACAAGGTCTTTGCAGCAGCCCAGTATGTTGCGGATGCTATCCTACAGTCCTCAAGATTTGCGGCAAAGTCGGTGGCTGTTTCGACAGTAGCCAGGTGTCTTCTCTGGCTCCGCCCTTGGCAAGCAGGAGTGAGGCAGAAGTGGCAGCTTTCCTTGGGCCCTCTAAAACGTAAGCTATTATTTGGTTATTTACTTGATCCTCTGCTTACAGAAACCACTGATAAGAAGAAAATCCTGGGGCCTACTACTAAGAAGTCTGTTAAAACGCTTCAGTCCTTTCGGCGGTCCAATCGCCAACAAGATCAGGGGTTTGCGTTTCAAAGAAACTCAGGTCAGTATAATTCCTGGTTTCGTTCCCAATCAGACAGAATCCCCAGGGGCAGAGGGTCTCGATATCAAAAAGGCTCCTCCACCTCGAGGGCCTCAAAAAGGCCCAGGTGGTAATGACCACTCTATCCCCATTGGGGGGCGCCTGGCCTGGTTCGTTTCCAGCTGGCGCCGCTCCTGTAAGGACCCTTGGGTTATATCCACAGTGGCACGGGGAGTTCAATTGGAGTTTATCTCCATTCCTCCCAAAGATTTCATTTCGTGCCCTTCTCCTAGATCCCCTTCCTCCCATATTCACATGGAGGAAGCAATCCATCATCTCCTCTCCATTAGGGCTATTCAGCCAGTTCCTTCCTCGCAAAGGGGACTTGGTTTCTATTCCATCCTCTTTATGGTCCCTAAGACCTCTGTAGGTTGGAGAGACATTTTGGATCTTGAAAGATTAAACCAGTATATCAAATACAGAAAGGTTAAGATGCACTCCTTGTCCTCTATCCTGGCATCTATCACCCCAGGGACTTCATGTCCTCCTTAGACCTTACAGAGGTCTATCTCCATATTCCCATTTTAAAAGACCATAGACAATTTCTCCGCTTTGCCTTTCAGGGCAAACACTATCAATACAGGGCCATGCCCTTCGGTCTGTCCTCGACCCCTCGAGTCTTTACTAAGGTCCTGGGCCGCCCTGGCAGCTCATATCTGGGCTACCCCCATTCATATTTTGTCCTATTTGGGTGACATTTTAGTTCACGGTCCCTCTAAAGAGGACACCTGTACAGATCTTCAGTTATCCATGTCTCTCCTACAGGAGCATGGTTTCTCCATTAACTTTTTAAAAAGTCAGTTTCATCCTTCCACCTCCCTTCAGCACCTGGGGGCAGTCATACTTTCCAACCTATCTCAGGTTTTCCTTTCTCCTGAAAGGAAGATTAGTACCAAAGAGCGTATTGCTCAAGTCAGATTCCAAAGAAAGGTCTCCATTTCCATGCTGTCTTCCCTACTGGGAAAGATTGTTTCCTGTATTGGTACCATTTCCTGGTCACACCTCAATGCTAGGGAAGTCCAATGGCTTTTATTGTCATTCCAGAGATCAGGAACCAGCAACTCAGCACGCTCCATTCTGATCCCTTCCGTCGTCCTGAGATCCCTCTCGTGGTGGACTTCCTCCGCTCTGGACAAAGGATACCTTTTCAGGATTCCAGACCAGTTTACCATCACCATGGACGCCAGTCTCCTGGGCTGGGGAGCCCACGCTCCGGGCCTGATAGCCCAATCAATTGGCTGGAACTGAGAGCAGTGTCGCTAGCCCTCAAGAGGTTCAAACCACACATCCTCAACCGACATGTTCTAATCCTAACAGACAATATGGCTACGAAGAGCCACATCTGCAGACAAGGTCCAAGGCCCTGATGCAGGATGCCCTGAAGCTGGGCGTTTGGTCGGAGAGACACCTCCAGTCTCTGTCGGCCGACCACATATCGGGAATCCTCAATGTGCAGGCGGACTGTCTCTCCCGATCAACGCTGGATCCAGGGGAGTGGAGTCTCCATCCAGACTTATTCCAGCAGATCTGCCTCAGATTCGGTTACCCATCGCTAGACCTGTTCATGACCGCTACCAACGCTCAGCTCCCTTGGTTCCATTCCAGCTTCCCATCCCCGGGAGCAGAAGCAACCACCGCACTCAGAACCCCTTGGCCTCAAGGCCTCCTATATGCCTGGCTCGCGGACCTCCAGCGGCTATCTGTCCAGGCCCCCTGCCGACTCCCTGCTTCGGAGGATATGTTGCAGCAGGGGGTCTCTCATCATCCAGACCCAGAGTGGTTCCACCTCACTGCTTGGCTGTTATCCAGCGCAACCTAGACCTTCGAGGTTATGATCCAGACACCGTGGAAGTGATCCTAAAGTCTAGAAGAATATCTACCAACAAGATCTATGACCATACCTGGTCCAAATTTAACCAGTGGTATTCCCAGGAAGGCCTCTCTCCCTTGTATATTCCCATTCACAGAATCGTTTCCACCTAGGTCTCCCTATCTGGCGACACCTAGCAGCCTTATCCTCAGACCTGGTAGAACCCCGAAGACAACCGCTTCGCAGTTTCCCTGAAATAAAAGAACTGTTAAGAGGCATCTCGAACCTCAGGCCTCCCACTGTTCACAGATATCCATCCTGGGACTTACCTCGAGTTCTACATTCTCTTACCCAAATTGCATACGAAACACTAAATTCTGCCTCCTTCAGACACCTGTCCTCCAAGGTAGCATTTCTGGTGGCAATCACCTCCGCCAGATGCATTTCTGGCTGGCGGCGCTCTCTATTCTCCAGGACTTATGCCAATTTCATCCGGACAAAGTAGTCCTTCGATTGGACCCCACCTTTCTACCAAAGGTCAGCTCCATGTTTCACAGATCCCAGGACATTGTATTGCCTTCTTTCTGCTCTAACCAAAACCACCATCTCTCCGTCAGATGGCACACTTTGGACCTTACTAGAGCTCTGCGAATTTATCTCTAACGTACTAGGACCTTTCGTAGGTCAGAAGCCCTATTCGTAGCTTTCCACCCCAGGTCTCTGGGGTCCAAAGTCTCATCCACCGTATTAGGCCGTTGGATTCAAGGGACAATCTCCAAAGCTTACGAGTCAGCATCCCTCAATGTCCCACAAGGCATCATGGCACATTCTACAAGAAGTGCAGCTACATCAGCAGCCTGGGCAACTCAAGTGCCTTTGGAGGAAGTTTGCAAAGCGGCCACATGGGCCTCCCAATTCTTTTATAATGCACTATAAAATTAACTCTTACGCTTCAGCAGATGCTGCCTTTGGCAGGAGAGTCCTCCAATCCGTTATCTCTCATGATAGCCAACTAATCCCTCCCTAGGGACACATCTATTGGGTATGTCCCATGTGACTGCTGGACCTGCTCCTACAGTACGAAGAATAGATGTTGATTGCTTACCTGAACGCCTCTTCTTGTACGCTGAGCAGGTACAGCAGTCACTTCCCTCCCTATGTCTTTCTGATTATGCTTGTGCCTTTATTCCTTCCTTTAGTATCTATAAGAGTAGAGCACTATTCGAGCCACCACTTTTCGAGCCTAAGTCTACAGATTCACGAATTCTGGGGAAGGGGCAGATCCAGCAGTCTTTTTAAAGACCGGCCCGGTCCTATGCGGATTGGACAGCGAGCAACCCACGTGACTGCTGTACCCGCTCAGCGTACGAGAAGAGGCGTTCAGGTAAGCAATCAATGCCTATTTTCTGTGTATTTTAAAATAACAAAGCAAGTGGCTATGACAACATCTTGCAGTGGTAGTAAGTTTTAAATCATTTGAAATTACATCAAGTTTTGTTTGAACTCACCAATTAATTATTGTACAAATGGCCTGAGTCATATATATATAAATGGGTGTGTCACACAGTGTATGTGCGTATATGTGTGTGTGTGTTTTGTGAATATGTGAAAATTATATTTTATTATTAAAATGTAGAGATTTAAAATGATCCATGTTTCCAAATCTAAAGCACTCCTATTGAATTTCAGCTTGCTTTGATATCCCAGAGAATTGACAGAAAATGCAAAACAGTGAAGTAATAAAGCCTGCCAAATACTTTTCTGAAGTGGAGAAGAGTGTGCTGCTGACATTAGTTGAGAAATACAAGTATGTACTTGAGTGTAAAAAGAGTGATGCAAGGACTATTGCATTGAAACAACGGACCTGGCAGGCCCTTGCTCATGAATATAATTCCCAACCAAATGTATCACTCCGAGATTTCAAGCAGTTGAAAAAATGTTGGGAGAACATCAAGGCACGGACAAAGAAAATAATGGCACATGAAAGACGAGATAAAGTAAAAAGATGCATTAGTCCACTTATAAATAATCATATCCTAGGAAAAGAGAAGATCACCAACATGATACCAGACCAAGTATATTTTTTACAGACTCCACCAGAAGAAGATTCTGAGTATCAGCCTGAAACTTCTAATCAAGGTATAGTCATAATCTAGTGACCTGCATTAATCTTTTTCTTTCTATTTAAAAAAAATAGGATCTTTGCACTGCATTGGTATCATACCACTGGTATCTGTATAATGACATCAGTTTGAAAGTGTAAGCAAATCACATGTATAATTAATGGGACATAATTCACTGCTCATAGCTGCAATAACAGCAAGATCGGTTCTTAACTGTGTCTTAGCTATGTCATAATCATCCATATTTTAATCTCAGAGTAGGAGAAAGAAAAAATCTTTGACTGTGGAGTCCTTCCTGAACATAGGATAGGAATACTAAAAACTGTAGGGGACAGAGTGCAACCCATGCTTTATTATGGCTGGTATTGTAGCAAACACATGGCTTAGACCAGGATTCAATAAGCTTTCCTTATGGAAGGAGGGATTTCTATTTGTATTTTAACTGTATCAAGCTTTTTTAGGCTTTATACCAGTACTACATTTCTGACAAGTCTTTAGGAGTTGGGTAGGATAAGCCCTTTAATTTCTTACTAATTTTTTAAAATTTTGGTTTTAAATATTTAACTTGCCTTTTGATGTCATATCTTTAATTTCCAATTAGTTATATTTTAAAATTATTAATAATTTCTGCATAAAAGGTAATATTTTAAATATGACTATATACAAATATGTATAACAATTTAGCAGTATTTTGTTTTATTAAGTTATAGAAAGCATACTACAATTGGACAATTTGTACTAGTAAAAAACCCTTCAAATAAAGCTTTGAAAATCACAGTGATCACTTAATGTAAATACATCTTATAAACAATTGAAATATGTTTAATATTTATCTGAAGTGGAGCACTTTGGAATGGATAGGGATTTTTTTGTCATAAATAAAAAAGGTATTTACCTATAGTTCTACAAACAATAGGAGTTAGGACAAATTTGCTATACCTTCCTCTTGCAGTCAGTCGAGTTCAAAGTGCTTAGGATGGCTAATATTACAAAACTGACAATTTCTTGAATCCGAACATAAGTTTAAATTTGTGGATATTACCTCTTTCAATAAACTAGATGAATTTCAGCCTTATTCCCAAGCTCAGAACTGAGGTGAAGTAGGAAATATTTATATCATGTACCAGAAGTGAAACATTTTCAGAAGTGAAAATTACATGCAAATAGATATATCAACAATAATCTTACTTTCCAATTGCCTTTAGCATTTTAGGAAAGAGGGTTGCCCACTCTAAAATATGTTTGTAAGTTCATATTGTCCTGCTGTAGACAATTCTGCATAGTATCGAATGGAGAGTTCCGGATGGGTTGCTGTAGTTTCATAACTCTATTGACTGGGTTAAATTTCTTTGGATCCACCTTCCTGGTGAAAGTTCCTCAGTTGTTCAACTCAATTCTCAGCTATGGATGCTTTTCTTCTGTACCTGTGAGCTTTGGGATTGCAGGTTGTTGTTTTCCTGGACTTTCCCTAGAATTTCTTGCTGATTGGGTAGGAGATTGATATTTCAATGGAAAATCATGAGTGGATTGCTTTGCCTTCGAGCCAGCAAGGGGCATTGGCTGTTGTGTGCTATTTTTGCTGCTGCTACCTAAAGACATTCCTGGCTGCTTTTCCCTCAGGAAGCAGGATAGCTTTGACATGCCCTGGGAGCAATTGCCACAGCTACTGTTTGGGCATGCTTCTCAAATTGCGGCTAGCTCTACTTTTCAGAAGAGCAAAGACACTGTGGGCAGCTTTTTCATCTGTTGTTTGGCAAGCGGCTGCTGCGTCTACCATTTTTAGCAGCCTTTTGCAAATCTCAGCAAGCTCCTCAATCGAGGAGCCAAGGAGACAGTTATTAATTTGTCGAGGAATGTGGGAGTCAGATTGCCTCAGCCTTTATATCCAGCCTTCTAGATTCAGGGAGTATGGTACCAAATTTGGTTCAGTTTGCCATTTTTGGTGTGAATTATCATTTTGAGGTGCAAAGCGCAGTACCTTGCTGCTTTGCGCAAGGGCCCCGTTTTTTGCCAAATTTTACCCGAGCCAGCAAGGGTTTTACCGCTTTATATACCGCTTTGCAGACAGCAAGGGTTTTACCGCTTTATATACTGCAGACAGATCATTAGTTGGCCCTTCACCTGCAGTGAGGCTTCACCCTCAGTCACTTAGTGGTGTCAGCCATTTTATTTCTCATCATTAATCTGAGCAGCCATTTTGTGTCATCGGACACTTGGACTGTGAAATGCTGACAGGCCCTGTTATAGCATTTTTGCCTGTGTGATTTCTACAGCTACTCTTGACATCAATCAGCCATTTATGACCTATAGCTGCCCTCCAGGCCTATCAACTCTGAAACCTCTGTAGAGCTGTTCTTGAGAGAGGGTCCCTGACTGTGTGAATGGCCACACTCCATTTCTCTTCAATTCTCACAGCAGCAGCAAACCACATAAGTCTGCCCCTCATTCAGTGGTGAGGCCAGGGTGCAGGCACAAGCTCCAGTCCTCCCAGCTTATCTTGTGATCCCTGTGACCTTATTGTTTTGGGATCTCGGCCAAGGTTTCAACTGTGCCTGCAGTAGGCCATTGTCCCTTTTGGGGATATGCCACGATGCTGAGCTGGCAGCAGGGATTTTTAAGCACATCGGCTTGTTATTCCATATAACTGCTCAAAATGGACCTTCCTCCAGTAGGATATTCCTCTCCTCCTTTCCTATCACAGGAGTTGGAGACTGTACCAGAAGGCACAGACTTCAGCTTGGTCCTCACAGGCTCCCACTGACATTCCCCAGCAGGTCTTCTGGCTCTGGCAGGAGAGTTGGTGCACCTCCTGAGGCAACCTTCACAACATCAGTGGGGCTCTGCCTGTAGGGCCTATAGGAGCAAGATATTCCTCCCTTTTTGAGAAACTGTGTTTCAGCAGCAATTGGGGAGGGTATCGCAGGGGGGCTGTGGCAGTGTCCCTACAATCTGGCTTCAGTAGCTGATCTGAATGTATACAGGGGCCAGTAGGGGCACACAAAGAATGCACTTCCTTACCAGTATGCCTACTTCCTGGGTCAATTGGATCAGAGTCAAGCTTCCCTCTCGGAGGGTGAGCTCCAGGGGGTAGGATGATCTATCTGATCCTGATTTGGATCCCCCAGGTAGACTGACTTTTAAAACTTTATTTAATCCTGTCCTATTTAAGCCGCTCCTGGACAAGGCACGTGCCATGGGCCCATCTGGAGAAGAACTCTAACTCCCTATTGCTACCCAGAATGATTTTGGAACTAGGGTGATTTTCTTTTTTCTGAATGGGAGAGGGGATCTGGCTGAATTCTGATTCCTGGAATGTTCATGGACTTTATCAGGCGGCAGTGGACCTCTGCCGCCAGTGCCCAGCAGCTCAGAGAATACTCTTTTCAAAGTAGACTCTGATCTCATCCAACTGGTACAGGTCCTGCAGGTGGATGCCCCAATTCAGCCAGTGTACCACTGGAGCAGCAGGGGCTGGGCTACCATTCAATTCTGTTCCTGGTACCCAAAACCAGTGGAGGGCTATTTTGAACCTCAACAGACTAAATCAACAGAAGGTTAATTCCATCTTAGCAGGAATCAGGGAGGGAGATTTCTTGACTTCTGTAGACCTCACAGAAGTTTACCTCCATGTTCCTATCTGTCCAAGTCACAGATGTTACTTAAGGTTCTGCAATACTGTGTGCCATAATCAATACATGGGACTCCCCTTTGGGCTGGCTTCACTTGGAGTACCTTTATCAAATTAATGGCAGCATTAGCAGTTTCAGCTGTAAGGATTCAGTGTGACTTGGATGACCTGCTTATCCAGGCATCTTTCAGCAGCAGACAGGGAGAGATCCGGCCACTATGATTCAGGCCCTCAGGGCTCTCATATTCTTCATGAACATGGCCAAGTGTCACCTGGTGCCCACCACGAGGCTGGTCCACCTAGGGGCCCTGATAGACACTGTTTCAGGTCATGTTTTCCTTTCTCAGGAGTGACAGGATTGGATCCTCGATAGGCTGAATGTGAGCAAACAGGATCATCCCGATTGTGCTCCTGTCCCAAGTCCAGGAGAAGATGATCTCATGCCTGGAACTCATCCCTTGGGCCTGGTTCCACACCAATCAGTACCAGTGGCTCCTGTTATCCCATCAGCAGCAGCTCATCAGCTATGACCAGCAGCTAAGTGCTGGTCATCACTCCACAAAGTCCAGATCCTACTGGACATGCTTCAGTCCTTCTATTGGTGGGAGTCAAGGGCCATTACGAAGGGCTGTTGTTACAGAGACTTGGACGGAGATACTGTTGGTGGTTTCCCACTGGCCCAGGCCCCTGTGGTTTGCCGAGCTGGTCAGCTTCTCAATCCAGGAATGGCTCTCCAGCAGGGTCATTTGGAAAGTCCAGGCTGACAGGGGGCCTTCCACCATCTGCATTTATAAATCTACCTAATGGATCTTTAGTACCTGGTATGGGGAGCGCAAACGACCCTACGGCAGTGGCGGTAGAACATGTTCTTGAGTTCCTGCAGGATGGCTCGAAAGGGGTCTTTCCCCAACACATTATGACATTAGGTCGCTGCCTTGGCCTCTGTTTGGCACTCTGGCTCACCATCCAAGAATACGAGCATTTCTGTGGGGGAAGCCACCAATTTAATGCCCCCGCCTGTACACCGCTACCCCACCTGGGATTTGACTATGGTTTTGCAGGCTTTGACCAAGCCTCTATTTGAAACTTTGCGGGAGGCCTGCCTATTGATCTTGTGAAAGATGGTGTTCCTGGTGGCTATCACATCCACTAGATGGCAGTATTGTCAGAACTGGCAGTATTGTCTATATGAAAGAACCTCTGTCTTTCATGCAGACAGGTTGATGCTGCGGCTGGATCCTGGTTTCCTTCCTAAGGTCAACTCCCTTTTCCATTGAGCTCAGGAGTTGATCTTACCCAACTTCTGTCCAGAGTCATGACATGAGTTGGAAATCAGGTGGCATATTCTGGACATGTGGAGGGCCCTCCATATTTACATCCACAGAACCGCTTCTGTCAGGTGGTCGGAGGCCTTATTTGTGTCCTTTCATCCATCATCTCTTGGCCAGAGGATTATGCCTTCTATGGTCGGTAGATGGCTTAGGGCCTGCATCTCCCAAGCTTACAAGTCACAATCTCTTCCATTGTCTCAGGGGTGATTGCACACTTGACTAGAAGTGCAGCTACCACGGATGAGGAAATCTGCGGGGAGGCAACTTGGACATCACTGTTTTCTTTCATACGCGTTTGCTTCTACGGAGGCTGCTTTCGGCTGGCATGTGCTACAGTGGGTACATGAGGAACCGAGGATCTGGGCCTAGTACTTTGCTTGTCCATAGGATTGCCAACCTTTGGTACGTCCAAATGAATCTGGAATCTCCCATCGATACTATGGAGAAGAGGCATCGGTTCTTACCTGACACACTCTTTCTCTGGGTTTCAAAGGGAGAGTCCAGTTCCACCTGTAGGTCTGGTTGGGCTGGCCACCGGGGTGTGTAGTGTCTTTATCGTTTTCTGTAGATCTGCCACAACTTCCAACCACAGATACGTGAAGACTGCAGTGGACATCCCTTATTCGCTTCGGCCTCATTGTCGACTGAGGAAACTTCACCAGGGAGGCGGATCCTTAGAAATTCAATCAAGTCCATAGAGCTATGAGTCTAGAGCAATCCATCTTGGACTCTTCCTTCGATACCCAGAGAAAGGTGTGCCAGGTAAGAATCAATGCCCCTTTTGCTATTTAGTATATCCTGAATGTTCATGGAACATTACAGGAATATTTTTAGTTATGCAGTGTCATTTTATTTTAAAAATTGAAATCTTAACCTCCCTATAAAATACTTTTTTCTTCATAATAATTCTTCACTAGATGAAATAGTACAGCTGTTTGTGGTTTTTCAGTAAACGTCATACTGATAATGGGAATCCAGGTATGTTTCAGATACATTATTTCCACAAGGTGAATAGGGGGAATTCTTATAACAAGAGGAATTCTTAAAGAATTTTTAACTGTTTCTTGTATTTTCCCAGAATCTTTCAGTGCTATTAATAAAGAATCATGTGATGAAGAAAAAGGACTTGTACATTTCCAGGTATGTGAAGGTACCTCACAGTCTGAGCCTTCCTGTTCAGCAGTCAGAGTAACTGGAAATAAAAACTTCAGAAATAAAGCTGCTCAAGAAAGTGATTTAAAAAAGATGCATGAAGAGGAACACCATCAGCAAATGTCTATTTTACAACTGCAATTGATCCAAATGAATGAAGTTCATGTGGCAAAAATTCAACAGATAGAAAGGGAATGTGAAATGGCTGAAGAAGAACACAGAATCAAGATGGAAGTGTTAAACAAAAAAAAAATGTACTGGGAAAGGAAACTTCAGACTGTTACAAAAGAATGGCCTGTATCATCTTTTAACAGGCCATTCCCTAATTCACCTTAATACATGCAGCAGCTGGTAGTTCATTAGACTAAAATAATTTAATCACTGGAAAATAGTTTGAGAATTAGGTTCAATTTCTGTATTTAGAATGACAGCGTAATTGTTGGCTATGAACAAATGTCAATAAATACCTAAAGTAAGGTTTAGGTAGGTTTTCATTTAATAAAACAACAAATCTCCATATTTTGGAGGCAAAATGTGGATGTAACTTTTTAATTGAATTTCTAAATATGCCAGATACATCCAGTCTTTTCCATGGTAGCCAGCTCAATCCCATTGGGCATTTTATGTTATTTTATTTTTATAGCTGAATTTTTCAATCATTTAATGATGAATATATCCTAAGGTACAGTTACTAAAACTTGAGTGATTACTAAGAGTGACTCAGTTGAATTATCAAGCAACGTAAAAAGAGTAATAATATAGCAATTGCTGTAGAAGAAAAGGATTTCAGATTTCCAACAGCTGTCTAATTGGCTGTCTGTTCAGTCATAGTTATAATTGGAATACTATAAATGTGTGTTCCTCCCTTTCTGCCTTCTTTCCTGATAGATCATCTAATCTATTGCCCTTGATTTGCACTGCATGACACAATCAGTCCACCACTAGTTGGTAAAACTCACACTGGCATTAAAAAAACATAGCCCACTTCTATTTGCAACCTAGTCCTATGAATGTTTTATCCAAAGTAAATGCATATGAAGTTTGCAATGTATTAATTTTATGCAAGTACTGCTTGTGAATGTTTGTGGCTTCTGCTACCATGTACACATACATTACTGCAGTGATTTTCAACCTTTTTTGAGCCAGGGCACATTTTTTACATTTACAAAATCCTGGGGCACACCACCAACCAAAATGACACAAAATGACACTCTAATGCAGTACATACTATACATATAGTTAATAATATAGTTTCTAAATGTATTTATACTCACTTAGTGTGAAACCTGGGCCTGTTTCAATGAACACAAAAGGGATATCCTGGCAGGAATGGTAGTTTGGGGACCCATGTTTAATTTCCCCACGGCACACCTGACCATGTCTCACGGCACACTAGTGTGCCACGGCACACTGGTTGAAAAACACTGCATTACTGGACACATATTTAGAGGCACACAATGTTTGAAGCAATCCTTGTAGAGCTTTTACCTTTTAAAAAGAGTTGAAGGAAACAAATATAATGTGAAATAGGGGAAAAAACTTATTCTATCTTTAAAATAGCTAATGGACTGGAATGTCCACAATTCATATGTAGCATTATTATGTCAGACTAATTATCAGAGATAGTAGGGACTAACATTTTTTTCAGAGTAGGAATTTTGTTGTGTTCACAAATACGAAGTGTTTTCCTTCTGGAGATTTCTAGAAACACTTTTTTCCCACTTCATACATTTCCGTTGGTTACTGGTTTGAAGTTTATTAAGAACATTACCAAATCTTTTAAATATCTGAATAGTAGGCTAAAGTTATTCACAGAAAAATACCAGTAAAACAAAAGAGAGGCACAGCTCATTTCTATAAGAGTAACCTCATATCTATACAACCAGCCTAACATATTTTTAATTACTTATTCTGTTTTCCTTTTGGGTAGTTCTAAATTACCAATGGATACTGCTTTCTTATGCAGGTTTATAGGTGAGATTGTAACAAATGTTGTGAACAACCTGAATCCAGAATTTAAACGTTTGTTGACCAGCTCGTGTGTTGAATTTAGTTAAAGTAGTGGTCTCATCCTTTGTAGAACAAAGTGGGTAAAACCAAAACAATTAATTTTTTTGTATTTTGGGGGTTTTGGCTTAGACTAAAAGGCAAAAACAGTTGGAATTTTAAAGCAACTAACTTCATTTTAATACAAATCTATTATCAAAAAAATCAGTGCAAACTATAGTTCAAATTTTGCAATAAGTAAATTAAATTTAGTTACTGGTAGAAATATACTGTGTATTTCCATAACATACATTTATTTTATTTTTTTCTAATCATTGGACATTATGCCACTAATAGCAGAAAATTCTGGATATGAAATTTCATTATGCATTCAACACATATATTGAAATTATATATACAGCTTCAGGGACTATTGGATTACTTTTTATATATCATATTTATTACTTCCCTTGAGTATACAACATAATAAGACCTGATTATTACTTCCGGTATAAAGAACAAGAACTTAATTTCTATATATTCTAAGTTTACATTTACCTATAAAAAAGCAAGCTAAAAGTTAATGAAATCATAATTTTGCACAGCAAATTAGTGTAATTTACTTATTTATATATTTCCAAATAATTGTGTGCTTTTTCCAGTGAGTTTAGTAACATTTTTCATGGCTTCATTTGATAAAAACATTAATCATGTCTTTGAATTTTAACTTGTCCCAAACTTGTGTTTGTTTATTTTTAATAGTTGAATATTGGGGAAAAGTCTTTTCCAAGCTATTTGTAGATTGTTCTTATTGAATGGGATTATGATCGGGTTTTTTTTAAATTTACTATTTTTAAATAAACCAAACTAAATAAAAATAAAGGAATTATTTCAAAAAAACAAATAAATTTGGGGGGGGGCAAAGAATCATCAATATTAAGACATGGCAGAAAATGAAAGAAAAAGTAAGGCATGCAATTATTTAATTCTACCATATCTGGCACTAATATGATAAAGACAAAATCCAAAGAGATACCATTAAGCACACTCAGGGGGATGAACAAATTGGGACTTTTCAAAGGTTATGTCAACCACTGTTTAATACAAGGAATGAAATGTAATTTTTAATTTTGAGTGAGTCTTGTTGAAGTTAACAATTTTCCTTTTTATTATTCTATTGAAAATATGCTAAATATCTTAGCATAATGGCTAAATATTTGGCTTAATTTGTTCCATCCAATTTCATTCATGAAGGTAAGGTAGTATTTGTTTATTTGTTTAATAATTATCTTCAACAGTTTTCAAACTTCTAAGAGGTCTCTTTGCACTACTAATATTTAACCTGTATAGATATTCTGATTCATAGTTTCAGTTCAAGCCTCTACATATTTCAGAGCAGGCTAACATTACAGATGAGTTGCATCTCAGACTGCACAAGTTGTGAATTTAACAAGCTTAATGCAGTGACTAGCACTCTTAAAGTGTGACTCTTAATGGGTCACCAGTTTTTCAGATCTTTGTTCATGTTATATTAAATTTCTAGTGAATGTCCCATAATATGTAGCATATTATTCTCATTATGCTATGTCTGGTTATTTCTGTCACTAACTATCATTAAAGTTTATTAATGTCAAATATTAGCATGGGCAAAGAGAACCTTGAAGTAAAGATATTGTGAAGATAAGACATATCCAATTTGTTGAGTGTCTGTTTCTGCTACCATATTCTGCGAGTTCTGGTTGTGTAAGTTTATGGCTGGTGGTGTTTACCCTGCTAGTTTAAAATGTGGTTTGTTCAGTTTGGCTTAGCCATTGTCTTATACATGATTTATGATTTAGCATTGTGTATGATATAACATTTAACTAAGACATTTGTGTAGCTTCAATATTGGTGCAAATAGGACAACACTATCATTTGTTTCCTCAGTTTTGAAGAAAACTAACTGGCTTGAATCAAATCGTTCTAAATTTTGCCATTTTGTTCCAAATATGAGAATGAGTTGACACTATCAATAAATCTATCTACTTCTTTCAAATAATTCTAACTTGTATTGGATCTATCCATTTGACAAATATATATTATACTGCCTTTTTGAAATCTCTTCAAATTGTAAGAAACCATCTCAAATATCGTCAAACAAGTACCTCTTCAAATTAGAACCAAAGCTTTTTCTGCTTTTTACTGAATTATTTTCAAAAGTACATAATGGAATATAGGAAAATTGTTATTGTGTCCAAATATGAATTGTTGCCCTATTTGGTCCCTAGAACCAGAACCTTATGCTTTATTTATAAATATTTAAAGAATAAAGAGAACCTTGTTATACATGTATCTTGGTTTTATGATAACATTTTTTGATGAAGGATTTGTTCAGTAATATTTCTTTTTTTTCATCAGGGGCTCCAAAAAATCCATAATGAAAATTAATAGTAGGTGTACATTTTAGTGCCTTGTCTATTGTATAATGTGTAATCAAATGATGGATTTCTTATTAAAATTGTATCTAAATATTGCTAGTAGAAAAATTCCATATGCCTATAGTCGCTCCCAATAAAACCATGATGTATTAATTCATCTTGAATTTTTCTTTCAGTCTAAAATCATAGGTTGCTTGGTATTCACTGTAAACAGTAATAATTCTAAGTACAATTATTCATTCATTCATTCATTCAATTTTTATGCCGCCCTTCTCCTTAGACTCAGGGCGGCTTACAACATGTTAGCAATAGCACTTTTCTACAGAGCCAGCCTATTGCCCCCACAATCCGGGTCCTCATTTTACCCACCTTGGAAGGATGGAAGGCTGAGTCAACCTTGAGCCGGTGATGAGATTTGAACCACTGACCTTCAGATCTACAGTCAGCTCCAGTGGCCTGCAGTACAGCACTCTACCTGCTGCGCCACCCCGGCTCTTATGGTGATTTTTGTCAATTATATAGGTAATGAATACAGTCACATTCTTGCAATACAGTCATATTGAAAACAAAAACTTTCACTAATGCTTGTATGCACATTAAACTACAATTAATTGAATCATTACTTGCCTGAAGTTCACAAGAAATGGAAACAAAATTTAACTACCGGTATATAATTAGGTAAAGATGCTGAATCAGATTTGAAGCCTACATCTGTGAAAGTATCTTGGAATAGTTACTCAACACATACTTACAGTAGCAAAGTTATACAGATTAAGTAGATATTGATTAAAAATATACAAGTAGTCCTTGACTGGGAAATCCAGAGCATGGTCTTTCGAGGCTGAAGGATGCCACTGCAAGTCCTTGACTTACTGTTAATTTACTGACTGATCAAAGTGACTGTTTTTCATACTTAGTGGCCATTGCATCATCCCCATGGTCATTTTATCAAAATTCAGACGCTGGGCAACTGACATTTTTATGAAGGTTGCAGTGTCCCAGAATCAAGTGATCACTTTTGTGACCTGACAAACAAAGTCTATGGGGAAACTCTTAATATTCACTTGACTATCATATTAATAAAAAAAACTACAGTGATTTCTTAGACAAGTACGGCAATTAAGGTTGTTAATGAGGTGAAATTAATTAGTCTCAAATATTTTGTATTTCAATCATTCACATACATACATACATACATACATACATACATACATACATACAAGTATGTATGTTCTGGAGGAAAAAGAGGTCGCTGCTTAATAGCAATCCCTTGTTCTGGTTCCGTGAGCTCAACCCGGGGTCCTGGTGACGAGTGTAATCCGGGCCCTGGGCTCAGGCTGCTGCTGCTCAATGCCAGATCGGTAGTAAACAAAGCTCTCCTCATCCAGGATTTAATCCTGGATGAGGAGGCCGATCTGGCATGTGTGACTGAAACCTGGCTGGGCCCAGAGGGAGGAGTTTCTCTCTCGGAAATATGCCCAGCTGAGTTTTAGATATGGCATCAGCCTAGACCTCAGGGAAGGGGGGGAGGAGTGGCTATTGTAGCCAAGGAGAACCTTCGCCTGTGTAGACTCGTTGCCCCTGAGATTGCGGGTTGTGAGTCACTTCTTGTGAAGTTGGATTTAGGGGTTCAGGAGGGCTTGTTACTCACGTACCTGCCTCCCAGCTGCATGTCAACAGCCCTGCCTGTGCTGCTCAAGGAGGTAACCGGGTTGGCGGTGGAGTTCCCCGGACTCATTGTCCTGGGGGACTTCAACCTGCCATCACTCTGCGGTTCCTCTGGATTAGCACAGGAGTTCATGGCCACCAAGACAGCCATGGACCTGACTCTAGTAGTTCAGGGTCCAACTCACGAGGGTGGACACACACCCGATATGATATTCCTCTCAGAGCAATTGAATAATGGTCTGAGACTAAGGGGCTTAGAAACATTGCCTTTGTCATGGTCAGACCATTTTCTACTGCGGCTTGATTTCCTGGCTCCATTCCTCCCCCGCAGGGAGGCGGAACCGATTAGGAGGTTCCGCCCCAGACGCCTGATGGACCCTGAGGGCTTTCAGAGGGCGCTTGGGGTTTTACCAGATTCACTCGTCCACAGCTCGGCAGAGTCTCTTGCTGAGGCCTGGAACAAGGCTGCAGTGGAGGCTCTCAACCGAATTGCGCCATTGCGACCTCTCTGTGGCACTAGACCCCGTAGAGCTCCATGGTTCAACGAGGAGCTCCAGGAGTTGAAACGCCAGAAGAGATGTCTAGAGAAGCGATGGAGGAAAAGTAAGTCTGAATCCGACTGAACACTTGTAAGAGCTTTTTTTAAGACCTACAAAGTGGCGCTCAAAGCTGCAAGATGCACGTACCATGCTGCATTGATTGCATCAGCGGAATCCCGCCCCAGCCGCTCTGTTTAGGGTGACCCACTCCCTTCTAAATCAGGGGGGAGTTGGGGAGCCCTTGCAGGGTAGTGCCGAGGAATTTAGCTCGTTTTTCGCTGATAAAGTCGCTCAGATCCGGGCTGATGTCGACTCCAATTGCATAGCAGTATCGGCTGACAATGAGTCAGTCGAGGTGACTGGGGCTAAACGTCTTTGTCCATCAGTCTGAGAGGGGGTTGACTTGGTGACACCTGATGAAGTGGACAAGGCCATTGGAGCTGTGAGTTCCGCCACCTGTCTGCTGGATCCGTGTCCCTCTTGGTTGGTTTCGGCCGGCTGAGAAGTGACACGGAGCTGGGCCCAGGAGATTGTCAACACCTCCTTGGGGAGGGGGTCCTTTCCGGCCCTTTATAAGGAGGCACTTGTGCGCCCCCGCCTCAAGAAGCTTTCCCTGGACCCAACCGTGTTTAATAACTACCGTCCAGTCTCCAACCTTCCCTTTATGGGGAAGGTTGTTGAGAAGGTGGTGGCGCTCCAACTCCAGCGGTCCTTGGAAGAAGCCGATTATCTAGGTCCTCAGCAGTCTGGATTCAGGCCCGGCTACAGCACAGAAACTGCTTTGGTCGTGTTGATGGATGATCTTTGGCGGGCCCGGGACAGGGGCTTGTCCTCTGTCCTGGTGCTTCTTGACCTCTCAGCGGTTTTCGATACCATCGACCATGGTATCCTTCTGCGCTGGCTGGAGGGGTTGGGAGTGGGAAGCACTGTTCTTCAGTGGTTCTACTCCTACCTCTCTGGTCGGTTGCAGTCGGTGTTAGTGGGGGGTCAGAGGTCAACCTCTAGGTCTCTCCCTTGTGGGGTGCCTCAGGGGTCAGTCCTCTCCCCCCCTGCTATTTAATATCTACATGAAACCGCTGGGTGAGATCATCCAAGGGCATGGGGTGAGGTATCATCAATACGCCGCTGATACTCAGTTATACATCTCCACCCCATGTCCAGTCAGCGAATCAGTGGAAGTGATGTGCCGGTGCCTGGAGGCTGTTGGGGCCTGGATGGGTGTCAACAAACTCAAACTCAACCCAGACAAGATGGAGTGGCTGTGGGTCTTGCCTCCCAAGGACAATTCCATCTGTCCGTCCATTACCCTGGGGGGGGGACTACTGACCCCCTCAGAGAGGGTTTGCAACTTGGGTGTCCTCAATCCACAGCTGACATTGCAACATCATCTTTCGGCTTTGGCGAGGAGGGCACCAGTTGCAGCCCTATTTGGACAGGGAGACATTGCTCACGGTCACTCATGTCCTCATCACCTCGAGGTTCGATTACCGCAACAATCTCTACATGGGGCTACCTTTGAAAAGTGTTTGGAAACTTCAGATCGTGCAGAATGCAGCCGCGAGAGCCATCGTGGGGCTTCCAAGATTCGCCCACGTTTCTTCAACACTCCATGGCTTGCATTGGCTGCCGATCAGTTTCCGGTCACAATTCAAAGTGTTGGTCATGACCTTTAAAGCCCTACATGGCATTGGACCAGATTACCTCCAGAACCGCCTGCTACCTCACGAATCCCAGCGACTGATATGGTCCCACAGAGTTGGCCTCCGGGTCCCGTCAACTAAACAATGTCGTTTGGCGGGCCCCAAGGGAAGAGCCTTCTCTGTGGCGGCCCTGGCCCTCTGGAACCAACTCCCCCCGGAGATTAGAATTGCCCACACCCTCCCTGTCTTTTGTAAACTACTCAAGACTCACTTATACTGCCAGGCATGTGGGAGTTGAGATATTCCTTCCCCCTAGGCCATTACAAGTTATGCATGATATGTTTGTGTGTATGTTTGGTTTTATAATAAGGGTTTTTAGTTGTTTTTATTATTGGATTGTTCATGTTTTATCATTGTTGTTAGCCGCCCCGAGTCTACGGAGAGGGGCGGCATACAAATCCAATTAATAATAATAATAATAATAATAATAATAATTATTATTATTATTATTATTATTATTATTATTATTATTATTATTATTACATAGAAAGAAACGGCAGACCTCAATCTCTGGAACTTTTAAAATTATGTTATCCTAATAATAGACATTATTCCCATAGATTTCACCAACAAAATGGGGCTGGAAATCCACTCCCTTTTTATAGATCACACTTTTATCATATGGCCTCAGTCTCCATTATCCCCTATGGGCAGAGTTCTATTATGCAAATTGCATGTAATAAAATAGGATTAACATTAGACATTTGGGCAAAATGTCTCCAGCTGCTAGTAATGAGTACAGAACAATTACATGAGGATCTGAGGATGCTGCTATCCTCCCTTTGGGGGTCGGATAATATTGAGGTTAGAATATTAAAAGGGGCAGCCCTGGTTAAAACACAAGTAAAGAAGGGACCATCACCTTGCATTACCCAATACAAGATCCCAGCTGAGGTGATCCAACCCATAAGGAATTAATGAAAGCTTACCTAGAGCAGGGAGTCCTCCACAAATGTACTCCCTGCAATACCTCCATTTTTCCAGTAAAGAAATCAAAAATAGACAATGAGGCGAATCCAGTTTTTAGATTTGTTCACAACTCAAGGATCATTAACAACCACGTGATCCCTCAAGCCCCTGTGGTGCCCTTCCCAGGCACAATAGTTACTGAGGTTCCAGCCTCGGATATATATTTCACCTTTATAGATCTGTGTTTTCTTTTTGCAGCAGAGGCGGAGTAACGACACGGACACAGAGAGCTGGATTTAAACTGGGTCCTTTTTATTAATTAAATTTGCATAATTTATTCATTAAATTAGCATAAATTTAACTAAATCCTAACAAGGACCCGCAGGGTCAAACTATTACTTCCGGGGCGGAAAATGACATCAGAAAAACTTCCGGGGCAACTTATGGGCGTAGCTCCATGCTGATCCAGGTGAAGGGCCCTGCCCTCACCTGGATCCCAGCCATGGACATGCATGTGGGAGGTCTCGCCGTCTAACCCCTGCAAGGGGATAGAGATGAGCGGGACCCAAAGACGGGTTCCCCCCAATTGGTCAGATCGAGCTAAAGGCACCATGACCTTTGGCGAGAACCTGTCAATCATCCCCAAAGATGCCCAACGGAGAACATGCAGTTGCTAAACACCATCCAATTTTCCGCCCCTAACCTGCCTACCCAAATGACCAAAGGTAAGCCAATTAGACTAATCAGGGGGGCAAAGCACCCCCTAACCGCCATCCATCACCACAGTGTGGAATAGGCAAAAAAACGGTCGCAAAAAACGCTGGGACCGCCAAAAATTTTTATTCAGCCCCCTAAGGGCGACCCACAGTGGCACACTGAAAGATAGGGAGGGAGGGCGGGTGTTCGCTGCTTGTCGTCAGGGCGAAAAGGAGGCCCCAAGCTTGCACAGCCTCTCATATAGGGCTGGCAGGCTCCACCCCCGATGACGTCATCAGCCAAGGCCGATGCCCAGAAAATGGCCGGGATCTCGCGAAATCTCCCGAGATCCCGGCCCACAAGATGGCAGCTGCGCCAAGGGCCGTGTCTCCCTGGCCCAGCAGCAAATCCAGCCCGGGGATAAGTCACCGCCCGCGCATTTCAGCATCCCAGTAGATCAGGCATCTCAATACTTATTTGCTTTTATTTGGGAGGACCAACAGTATACCTGGACTTGCCTGCCACAAGGCTATATAGTAATAATAATAGCAATAGCATTTAGGCATATACTGCTTCATAGTGCTTTTACAGACCATTCTAAGTGGTTTATAGAATCAGCATATTGCCTGCAACAATCTGGCTCCTCATTTTATCCACCTCGGAAGAAGGGAAGGCTGAGTCAACCTTGAGCCAGTAGTGAAATTTGAACTGCTGAACTAAAGCTAGCCGTTAGCTGAAATAGCCTGTTGTGCTGCACTCTAGCCACTGTGCCACCCCTCCACCTTGTTCTCTCAAATTTTAAAATCAGATCTCTCTTCCATTTACTTAACCCAAAATTCAACTCTAATCCAATATGTTGATGATCATTTACTGGCATCAGAAAATAAACAAGTATGCAAAGTTGACACCTTGCACTTGCTTCAGTCCCTAGCACAGAGGGGACACAAAACTTCCCCTTCTAAATTGCAATATCTCAAACAAGAATTAACATATCTGGGCTATATTATTGCTCCAGGCATTAGGAAATTAGCCCCAAGCAATATAGAAACTATATTAGGTATGAAACCACCTCACACCAAAAGACAAGTGTTTGCCCTATTGGGAGTGCTAGGATTCTGCCAACCAAGGATTCCATCATTTGGAAAATTGGCAAAATCCCTAATCCAGCTAACAGGAACAAAACCATGCCTGATCCCATTGCCTGATAAAAATCTCTAGATCAAATGCTTTGAACAATAAAACAAATTTTAGCATCAGCCCCTGTGCTTGGCCTCCCTGACTATAAAAAACCTTTTACTCTTTTTATTCATGAAAAATTAGGCGTCGCTTCAGGTGTAATAACACAGCCATTCGATCCTGCACATCGGCCGGTAGCATATTATTTCATGATATTAGATCCAATGACTTGGGGGGCAGTCCCTTGCTTAAGAGAAGGAGCAGACACCATGGAAATAGTGAAACAATCTAAAGACTTAGTCCTCAGCCACCCAATATTTTTAAAGGTCCTCCATGAAGTTTTTGCAATTCTTTTAAAATCCCAGACAGCCTTCAGCCAGCAGCGCCTAGCTCAGTATGAGGCTGAATTGTTCACATCAGATCACATCACATTTGAGAGATGTACAACCCTATATCCAGCCACACTACTCCCCACTGAACAAACAGGAGAAAATCTGCATGACTGCCTTTACCTAGTTCATGAATTACCCCAACCTAATTTGACGGATACCCTGCTACAAAACCCAGACATAGAGCTCTTCACTAACTGCTCTTCTTACATGGACAAAGGCAAGATAATCTCAGGAATGGCTGTAGTCTCCCTCTATGAGGCTAACTCAGCTTCACCCCTCCCTTACACAGCGCTCAAGCAGCTGAGCTTATGTTTTAACAAAAGCTTTTGAAGTTGCTTGTCTACTAACATCTTTACCAACTCCAGGTACACTCACACATCAGAGCCTTGTGGAAACAACAAGTTCTCCCATGTCTCTAGAAGGAGAGTCCAGCATGGGATTTAGCTCAAATCTTATTGGTAGGGACTGAGTTTTAAATTAATATAATTAACATATTAATTAGGTACCGCCCCCTTGCTGCCCCAGTACCTCAGTTTTAAAAAAACTCAGTCTAGGATAGGGACTCTGACTTTTTGTCTCCTGAAGGAGCGTTAATAAAATTGTGTATAATTAAGTATTAATTGTTTTAATTGTTAAATTCTGTATTAATGTTGTTGTTTTATCTTCTACAGGTATCAGAAGGCTTGGGGCGTCTACCCTCCGCGGGTAGCACCCCCACCATACTCCTTATGGGGCCTCTTCTCCCAGCGAGTACTGCCCTGAAGAGGAGAGGCTGGGCTATAAGTCACTGTCCTCCGTGGTCAGATCTAGCCCTACACCCCAGGTGGGGGGGGGGTCCGCCCCCCCCATTGACGGGGGCAGCACGGCGTTCTGCATGACAGGCGCGGATCTGACAGCCGCGAATCTGACAGCCGCGGCTATCAGCTGATGATCAGGAAGCCGCGGAACTGTCAAAACGGCCGAGAATTCACTCGGGCCGCAGCATCGCCAACGGAGCGATCGCAAAGACCTCGCAGCCGCCCCCGCCGACTGGAGAAGGTCTCTCCGACCCTGGGGCCGCTGAGGAGAGGCGCGCCCGCCATTTTTGCTGCCAAAAGGGCGCGGAAAGCCGTTACAAGCGGCAATCAATAGGCGGCGGCTTGGCTGGCTGCCAGCAGTCCTTGGAGACTAATCTGCCTGGAGACTGCCCGTAATTGGTGATGGCTTGGTCACGTGATGCGGGATCACTAGGAAGAGACAGCTCCGAAGCTGTGACAGTCTCCATAGCCACTTGTGACAGGAGACTGCTGTGATCTCTGCTTGTTAATTGACAGCTCGAGGGAAATAGTTGTGAGTAAAACGCTACCTCTTACCTACGATTTAAGGATGGCTGAACATCTGGGCAATCGTGGGGAGGAACAGCCCCAATTGACTCCAGTGACTCATAAAAATAAGGAGAAGGCTTTGGGCAAGGCCAAATCAAAATCCTCCCAGTCTTCCTCTTCCTTTAAGGAGGCTGAAAGGAAGATTAAAGCCTTGGAACAAAGGCTAGAGGCAGCCTTAGCTTCTCCTGCTGCAGGGGTGCTGACTATACCCCCCTTTCAGCCACTCCCCCCATCGAGAACAGCATCACCTGGATTGGTTTTGGGGGCCATGGGCACTGCAAGTGAGAGGGACTGGTCTCCTGACCGACAGGCCTTATCAGGCCCAACTCCACCTTCGCCTCTCGCTAGGCCAGATAGGCCTGCTTCAGCCAGCCATCCTACCTATGGGTTTTCTGCAGGGACACAGGCGTGTGCCCCAACAGCAACGTTCACGCCAACGGCTGCAGGACTTAGATCCCAAGCTGATGTCTAGCAGGCCTTCCCGCCATCCCTGCAGGACATGATTGCCAAAGTTTATGCGCAGGGAATGGCGGTTGGAGCCCAGCGAGTAACACCTCCATTACCACAACCATACCAGGGATCTTTGGTCAGCACCACCGCCCCCTCCTGGGCTGGACTCATTGGCGGGAGACACTGGGTTTCTGGAAGAAGACAGTGAGCATGGGCACAATGAACTATCTGATGATGATTATGCCTGCCCAGAACAGCCAGCTCCTGCAGGACTGTTTAAGCCCACGTTGTTTAGGCTGCTGTTGCATAAGGTGAAGCAAACCTTAGATGTGCCAGGGGCGAATGCACCTACAGATGCAGGGGATGGACTTAGGACTTCTGCTTCCCTGTGTAAGGAGCAACCTAAGGAATCCGACAACGTGCCTGCAATGGAGATATTCGTAGAAAATATTAAACGCACCTGGCAGCACCCAGCAGCGGCACAGGGTCCCTCCATGGTGGAGCATCGCTTCTATACGTTCGACGACGAGATGGAGAACCTGCTACAATTTCCGCCAGTGGATAAGCCAGTGGCCACACTGGTATCCAATGCCGTCGTCCCTTCGGAGACTGCGGACAGTCTCAAGCCGGATGAAAGACGGGTGGAGACACTCTTGAAAAAGGCCCATCAAATGGCAGCATGGGCCCTACGGGCGGCATCTACTGCATCCATTTTCAATAGGGCATCCATCATGTGGCTTCAGGAGGTGCAGTCTAGGATGGGGCCTGAGGATTCTCGCCTAAAGCAGGATTTAAACAAACTCCTAGCGGCGGCCGAATTTTCCGCAAATGCCACCTTGCACGCGGCGAAGTTTTCCGCAAGGGGCATGGCTTCCACTATTTCTTCTCGGCGCCTCCTTTGGCTTCGACATTGGCAGGCGGACGCCAAGTCGAAATGGCGCCTGTCATCTGCCCCTTTCCAGGGCACAAAATTGTTCGGGGAGGTCTTGGAATCCGTCCTTGTGGAGGACAAGGACAAGAGGAAGATCCTCCCCAGATCCTCTAGACGTCAGGATCGCAATAACACCCCGTATCGACGCCGGCAGTCCTTTCGATGGGACCCAGTCTCCGGAACCACCCAGGCCTCCAGGCCTTATTCACAGGGTCAATATGGGCATTCCTATTCGTACCGAGGTGATAGGACCTACTTCCAAGGCCGGGGCAGAGGATACCAGCAGGCGAGACGCCCCTTTCGGGGTTCCAATCAACAAGGCTTCCGTGGAGCCAACTGACTCCATAGGGCAGGTCCCTTTGGGGGGAAAACTCCAAAGGTTTAGTACCGCCTGGAGGACCACATCCTCCGACGCCTGGATCTTGGACACAGTAAGCCGGGGCCTACGCCTGGAGTTCCTTCGAATTCCGCCTACCCATTTTGTTTCATGTCCAGTGCCCAAGGACGTTACCAATCGGACATTACTAAAGCAAGAGATTGCGCATCTCCTAGAGATCCAAGCCATCGAGAGGGTGCCAGCCCAGATGGAGGGCATGGGGTTCTACTCCAGGGTCTTCATAGTACCCAAGACATTGGGAGGTTGCAGGCTCATTTTGAATCTGAAGCACCTAAACAGATACGTGTTATACCGCAGATTCAAGATGGCCTCCCTTCGCATGATCCTTGCGTCAATCCGGCCCAGAGATCTCATGTCATCCATCGACCTGAAGGAGGCGTATTTACACGTCCCCATTCATCCGGAGCACCGGAAATACCTCCGCTTTTATGTCCAAGGGATTCACTATCAGTACCGGGCGATGCCTTTTGGCCTCTCTTCCGCACCGCGCACCTTCACCAAGCTCCTGGATTTGCTAATCGCCTCCTTACGGTCCCGATCAATAAGACTTTTAGCTTACTTGGACGACATCCTCGTATTGTCCAGGGATCTGGCGAGCGCGCGGCAGGATCTGCGGGACACGGTAGCACTGTTGCAGGAACATGGCTTTACGATAAACGGGGAAAAAAGTCATTTTTCGCCCACCACCACTATAACCCATCTTGGCTCGGTTATCGACACCACCTCCATGAGAGTTTACCTATCTCCGGAGAGACAGCGCAACGTCCAGGACTTAGTCACCAAATTACAACATCAGAGGATGATGCCGCTGGCCTTCCTATCCAAGGTCCTAGGGACTCTAGTGTCGTGGGTGGACATTGTTCCCTGGGCACGGTATCATTTTCGCACGCTGCAATGGACTTTACTTCCCTACCAAAAGCGACGTGTGAGTCACACACGCAGATTAATTACGGTACAACGAGGCCTGCGAGACTCCCTAAAATGGTGGAAGTCCCGGGCGATACATCAAGGGTCCCCCTTTGGCCACCTACAACACATCATTGTGACTACGGATGCCAGCCTCCTGGGTTGGGGAGCCCATGTGGACCATCATGTGACCCAAGGGTTGTGGCTTCCTCAGGACTTGATTCCTGTGAATATCAATTTCCTGGAGCTAAAAGCGGTACGCCTTGCCTTGTTAACCTTCACAACGCTTCTCCAGGGAAAGCATGTGTTGGTTTGCACGGACAATGTTGCAACCAGGGCGCACCTCAACCACCAAGGAGGGACCAGATCCCTCAGGTTGATGGAGGAAACGCAACTCCTCTTCGACTGGGCAGAGGTCCATCTTGCGTCGCTCCACACAGAGCACATTGTGGGGGAAGCCAATACTCAGGCGGATTGGCTCAGTCGACAAGCAGTGGACCCCGCGGAGTGGAGTTTGACCCCACAACTGTTCCAGCAAGTGACCAAAAGGTTTGGCAACCCGAAGGTAGACTTATTCGCGACTCCGCACAATGCCCAGCTCCCGAGGTTTTATTCCAGATTTCCCACACCGGGAGCCGAGGGGACCAATGCCCTGTACCTTCCGTGGCCCAAGGAATTGCTATACGCCTTTCTACCAATACCACTTATTCCAAGGGTCATCGAGAAGATCCTAGTGGAACGGGCGGAGGTCATCCTGATAGCACCGCACTGGCCGCGCCGGGCTTGGTTCGCAGACCTGATGGGGCTCTCAATTGTCCAGCCCTGGAGGATCCCAGACGACCAAATCACCCTCACTCAGGGAGTGATATTCCATCCGGAGCTGCAGTGGTTCCACCTGACCGCTTGGCGCTTGAGGGGGACAGATTGAGAACCTGGAACATTCCTGAGAATGTCATCGCTATGATCCAGTCAGCCAGGAGGCCTTCAACGACTAGGATCTACAAGGCTACGTGGGCCGCATTCACCGCTTTTTGCAAGGTCAGACATCAACGGGCGCAGGATGCTAGTTTAGTCTTGGTGTTGGAGTTTTTACAATCTGGTCTGGAGAAGGGATTGGCTCTCAACACCTTAAGAAGACAGGTAGCGGCTTTGGCAACGATCATTCGATCTGAGGATGGTGGGTCATTGTCCCACCATTCGTTGATTAAAGACTTTCTGAAAGGGGCTACCAATAGGCATCCTCCACCGATACGACGTTTCCCTACTTGGGATCTTACTGTGGTATTGCAAGCGCTCACAGCTCCTCCGTTCGAACCACTGAGAACTGTGCCTTTGAGGATGTTATCTCTTAAAACAGCGTTCTTAGTAGCCATTACATCGGCACAGCGGGTGTCGGAGCTGTCGGCCTTGTCAGTAAGGCCTGACCTTTGTACATTTCAACCTAATAGGGTGATCCTCCGTTTGGACCCAACGTTCATACCTAAAGTCAACACCCACTTTCACCGGACACAGGAACTTGTCTTGTCGGATTTCTGCGTGCATGGATCACATCCATTGGAACTTAAGTGGCATAAGGTGGACGTGCGCAGAGCTCTGAAACTCTATATCAGGTGCACGGCTCCTTTTCGCAAGACTGAGGCCTTATTTGTCTCCTTTGGCCAACATCGACTGGGTCTCAAAGTGTCATCACAGACCATTAGTCAATGGTTGAAGCTTTGTATAGCAGAAGCATACAAAGCAGGTTCCCAGACATTGCCTAGTGGAATCACGGCTCATTCGACTCGTAGTGTCGCTACTTCAGCGGCATGGGCCACACAGGCATTGATAGAGGACATCTGTAGGGCGGCCACGTGGGCCACCCCTACCACCTTTATACGGCATTATAAACTGGACACGTTTGCTTCAGCCGAGGCGGCCTTCGGGAGGAGAGTATTGCAATGAGTGTGTGACACTACAGGGTCATGATTCAATGATATCCCTCCCTTGAACACTGGAACTTGGGTATATCCCATGCTGGACTCTCCTTCCAGAGACATGGGAGAAGAACCGTTGTACTCACCTGAACGGTCTTCTCCAGGTCCTGGAAGGAGAGTCCAAACCCTCCCATTGAACCATGGACAGTTGTTGCATTCAGTTAATGGTTGTTGTTTCTTGTTAAATAAATTCTGTTTCTTAATTGAATTCATTTTTTAAAACTGAGGTACTGGGGCAGCAAGGGGGCGGTACCTAATTAGTATGTTAATTATATTAATTTAAAACTCAGTCCCTACCAATAAGATTTGAGCTAAATCCCATGCTGGACTCTCCTTCCAGGACCTGGAGAAGACCGTTCAGGTAAGTACAACGGTTCGTTTCCTAACACCAGCTGGACACCAAATTGCCCATACGGCCCTAGTAGCCAACTTATTGGAAGCCATCCAAATACCCAAAAATCTGACAGTCATCTGCTGTAAAACTCACCAACTAAAGGAAACCAGTATGCAGATGCCAAAGCCAAATGGGTGGCCACAAGACTTCTACTTTACAATCTTATGGCTCCAACACTGGCAGTTAATCCTGAAATACCTTACAAGAATTATTGGATAATGGAGAAGCTGAACACTGGGAAAATAAATTAGCACTTTTTAAGGAAGGATTTTGGAGGGTCCCATATGGCAGATCCAAAGCTCCATGCCCCCTTCTACAATCTATCAAAGATTATATTCCAAAAGCCATTGTGGATGCTATGAGGAGGGTGTGGTATGCACCAGAGGTATATAGCGAGACAACAAGGGTAGCAAGCACCTCAAAACCTGTCAGGAAAACAACAATACCTCTAGAAAAGCCATCCATGAATGAGGGAGACCCTGGGTGCAAAGAGAGGGAAAATACAAATACAAAATACAATTACCAAGGGCGAATGGGTACTAGTATACCCTTATATCGAGAGACCAACTAGCTGGATGGATGCCTTCCCATGCCACCATACCACAGCCCTTGAAATGGCCAGACACTTCCTTAAAGATACCATGCTCAGATTTGAGGTACCAAGGGTTCTGGACATGGATGCACACACTTCATATCCCAGGTCCTCCCCCTGAATTCCAAGAATCTTCATGTTCTTTCCTAAACAATGTCTTTGGCAGAATAGAGAGGGCCAACAAAGAGGTCAAACCCTACTGGAAACACTGCCAAGAGATGCACTTCACATGGCCACAGGTGCTACCTATCACTCTGTTCTATATCAGACCTAGGCCTCAATGAGATATAGGATTTCCCCCTTTTGAAATCCTCTTTGGTTGCCCTCTTGACACATTACAAGGCCTGGACCCCCAACCTCTCAATTTAGATAGGAGGGATGTGGTTCTCTTTCTTATCTTACAGCCCTACACAAAAGACTACAGTTCATGTGGAAACAGAGTGCCCTGACACAGACACTGCCTCTGGAAGAAGTCCTGCAGCCCTTCAAACCAGGAGACTGGATGTGGATCAAATTCTTCACCAGGACCTCACCTTTGCAACCCAGGTGGAAAGGACGCTATCAAGTATGATTGCTAAACACACAGCTATCAAGGTTGCAGAGAGAGACTCCTGGATCCACTGGACACATGTAAAACCTGCTCTAGTAGACCAAACCCCACTTCCAGCCAAAACTGCTAAAGTGCCACCCGTGAAACTCAAGAAGAAGCTGGAGACAGAACAGCGGACTCTGGAAGCTTTCTTCATTATTTCACAAAATGGGGAGGGGAAAAAACAATGGGGAATATGCTTTGTAAAACTATAGGTATCCTCATGTTTGCAACCTTGTGGTTAGCTTGCAGTCAGGAGCTCTGGCAACAGATTTTTAGCCTGATGAACTAAGGCCATCTGTGTGGCTGTTGGAGTCGTCAGACAGCAAGTTGGAGGAAGAGGGAGAGTCTGGGTGTGAGGAGCCTACAGAGGCTATAGAACCCCCAACTAGGGATTTGCAGCCCACAACTGGGGCTTTGCCAGGGACTGAGGAGGAGAAAGAGGAGATAAGGGACCCAATCCTGAATGTTCGGGTGAGAAGAATGCAGGGGCAAAAGGAGCAGTTAAGAAAGCTCAGAAAGAGGAAGTGAGCACAGCTGTGCATAGTCTCCACTCCCAGAGAGTATATAATGGGGAGGAGTTGGAAGATGCTCTTTGCAAGAAGCCAACATTCATGCCTCCAGAGATGAAGAGCCTGTGAAGAGTGTTTTTGCCTGACAAACCTGGATATAGTACTGAACATTCATACGGTTAATAATATTGCGAGTAGACTTTTGGCTGAGAAGCAACTGTATGGGGCTTTATCTTACCAATTTGGCCTCACGCCTGGATTTTGGCAGGAGAAAAGACATTGTTTTGGATTTTGTTTCTGCAGTTCAACAAATGTCTCATAAATAGACTGGGTGTTTTTGAAACTTTTGTTTTTCAGTTTTAATTTGGGACTCCATCCCTCTTTCTTTCTTCCTCTCTTTTTTGCTCTTTCTCTCTCCCTCCTTCCCTCCCTCTATGTCTTTCCCTCTCCCTCCTTCCCCCCTTTCTTTCTCTCTCTCTCTTACTTTCTTTTCCTCTCTTTCTCTCGCTTTCTCATTCTCTCTCCCCTCCTTTTTCTCTCTCTCTCTTTCTCTCTCGTTCACCACACCAGCAACAGAGAGAAAAAGAAAGAGCGAGAGATAGCTGGAGAGAGTGGAGTGCGCAGCAGCCATCAGCCTCCTCGCCCTCCCAGACGTCCCCAGCGCCCGGCCTCACACCGCCTCCCGTTAGCCCGGCCGACTTTTCCCTGCTGCCGTTTTCTCTTCATGGCGCAAAGCCACACAGTCCCAGACTCCCGGATTGCTCGCTTCTCCGGCCAGCGCGGCGCTTTCCTGGGCAGATGGCTTTGCTGACCGGAGAAGCGATCGATCAGGGAGTCCGGGACTGTGTGGCTTTGCGCCATGAAGAGAAAACGGCAGCGGGGAAAAGTCGGCCGTTTTCTCTTCATGGCGCAAAGCCACACAGTCCCGGACTCCTGGATTGCTCGCCCCAAGGCAGGAGGCGGCGGTGGAGGAGAGGGGGCAGATCGCGCCCCAAAGCTTGAGGCGGCGGCGGCGGCGGCTGAGGAGAGTGGGCGGATCGGGCAGGGTGGAGAAGCCAGGGTCGCGTTTGGCCGGAGGCACCGTGGGGAGGCAGGGGCAGCCGCGGCTCCCTTTACTCCTACTGCCGCACCTCCCAGCCCCTGCCTCCTTTTTCCCGCCTTCCTTCTTTGGGGCCCAGCAGGAGAACGCCGGATACGGCAGTCCAGCACCGGCAGCGCCCCGCCCAGCTGGAGCTTCCTAGGGGCGCCGCGGCACACCTGACGGTGTCTCGCGGCACACCGGTTGGGAAACGCTGCTCTACTGTATGTGAAAATAAATGGGTTAAATTGGAAAAGGAGATTAACGGGATAAGGAATAGAGAGTTAATATTTACAAGTTGGAACAAAATGATGTAGATACATTAATAGGCCCTCTGAAAGGGATCTTAGAAATCTGGAAAAAGTGGCAGTGGAAAATAGGATTAAATAAAACTAAGCTTTCAACTTTGGATGTTATAAATAGAGATAATGAAAGAAACCTAAATAAGATAATAGATGAATTGAAGAACAGGGGCATAAGCACAGTTATATGAGAATGATGTAAGAGTTAGCAGAAGTCGAATAGAAGGGTGGTTGGGGCAACAGAGATGGTTGCAAAAAAATGCAGTATATGCATATTTGAATGAAGAGAGAATAAAGAAGTACAGTGGTACCTCTACCTATGAACTTAATTCATTCCGTGACCAGGTTCTTAAGTAGAAAAGTTTGTAAGAAGAAGCAATTATTGCCATAGGAATCAATGTAAAAGCAAATAATGTGTGCGATTGGGGAAACCACAGAGAGGGTGGAGGCCCTGTTTCCTACCAGGAGATTAGCGAGGCCCCACAGAGGCTTCTCCCCATCTTTTCCAGCTGTTTCCTCCCAGAAGATTCCTAGTGAGGCCCCACAGAGGCTTCTCTTTGCCTTTTCCGGCCCTGTTTCCTCCCAGGAGATTCCTAGAGAGGCCCCATGGAGGCTTCTCTCTGCTTTACAGTTTTGGAGGCTCAGGTTTGTAAGTGGAAAATGTTTTTTGGGAAGAAGCAAAAAAATCTTGAACACTTGGTTCTTATCTAGAAATGTTTGCAAGTAGAGGCGTTCTTAGAGGTACCACTGTACTTCTGAGGGAAGAGACAGAATTAGAGGAAATTTTAAGAAATAAATATGACAATGCAAGGTCACAGACAAGTAATATATATAGAATGCTAACGCAGGCAGACGTGTGTAATCCAAGGATTAACCAGATGGTGACAAAATGAACTTCAAATAGATGTACAAGAGATGAAGAATATAGTGGAGAATATAAGGAAAACCAAGAATACGAGTTAGAGAAATAGGAAGGAAAATATTACATAAGTGGTACCACACACCTGCACAACGTGCACATATTTTTAAGAATGTTAAGGCATCTTGTTGGCATGGATGTCAGGAGAGAGGATTGTTCGTGCATATGTTTTGGGAGTGCTCGGTAGTGCAGAAATTCTGGAAAGACATGCAAGACGAGATTAATAAGATGTTAAATATAAAATGGGTGATTACAAAGGAGATGGCAGTATTAGTAACGAGGAGGGATATGGGTGATTTCAGAGAAATTAAGAAAGCAGCTATAGAAAATGCCCAAGTGGTAATAGTTTTAGGTTGGAAGGATGCAACAAAATGGGCAATACAAAATTGGTATCGGTACATGGTAGAACACATTCAATTTGAAATCATGGATATTAAAATGAATATAATCAATGAAAATAAAGCGGAAAAACTGATGGGAAGATGGGATATGGTCAGAGGTTTTATGGCCAGTAGAATTTGAGACCGAGTTATTATAAAGTGACCAGAAGTTTACATTGTTAAAGAGGGGCACCATTGATTGCGGGGGGGTGGGTTGATTAAAATTTGGTTTATATGAAGCAAAAAAAAATATTTTATCTCTCTCCCTTTCTCTATTTCTTCCTTTCTCTCTCCCCCTCCCTCTTTCTCTCTTTTCCTTCCTTCCTCTTTCTCTCTCTTCCTTCCTCTCTTTCTTTCTCTCTCTCTCCATCTCTCTTTCTTTCTCTCTTTTCTTTCCTCTCTCTTTTTTCTATGAAGCAGCATATAAATCTAAATGCTATTGCTATAAAAGAAAGAAAGAAAAGAAAGAGGAAGGAAGGAGAGAAGAGAGAGAAAGGAAAGAAGGGAGGGGGGAGAGAGAAAGAAGGGAAGGAAGGAAAGAAGAAGGGAGAGAAAAGAAGGAAGGGAGAGGGGAGAGAAAGGAAGGAAGGAGAGAGAAAGACAAAGGAAGGAAGGAGGGAGGGAAGGGAGAGAGGAAGGAAGGAAAGAAGAAGAGAGAGAAAGGAAGGGAGGGAGAGGGAAGGAAAGGAAAGAAAGAAAGAAAAAGACCATGACCTTGAATACCTGAATCTACAGAACCTTAGTTTTAAGCAACCCAACCTTTGGGCAAGCATCACCTGTGGAGACCCGCACCCCTATTCCCATGTTTGTGTACTCCTGTGCGCGCAAAAGGTTTGCCCGCTTTTGGCCACCTTTTCATCTCTCCATCTGGTTTCTCCCGCAGGTTCCCAAAGGGACCAGTCAGCAATTAAGTCTGCCGGGGTGGGGGATCGACACCATGGCAGAGCCGGCTGCTCCTCCCCTCCCTCCCCTCCTCTTCCCAAAGCAGCACCGCCTCTCTCTCTCTGTAGCTCCCCGCAAACAGGAAATCACTGTGACACACCTCGAACAGGCTTCACGCTCTGGGAGCAAAGCTTCAGCTGTGCAAAGGGCCCAGGGGGATGTGGGGCGAGTGCTGTAGAAGGGGAAAACAGATCTGGCCTGGGGCTGCAGCCAGTGGCAGGCTGAGGCGAGGTGGCAGTAGCGAGGTGGGCGAGAGCTGGGAAAAAAGGTGTTAAAAAGTTGGCTGGAGATAAGTTCTCCCGGCCTTAAAATGCCCCTGAGAATCCCTGCAGTGCTGAGTGCCGCCCCAAGTCTTTGGAGAGGGGCGGCATACAAATCTAATAAATTGAATTGAATTGAGTTGCTGCAGCTTCCGCCTGGGCGACAGCATGCCTTCCAAGCCTCTCCGGTCTAGCTCGCCTGGTCCGGTCCAGCTCAGGAGCCCTGGAAGTTACCCAGAGAAGATCCTCCAAAGCACCCCGGACGCTCCTCTCTGCTCTCCGACAGCCACTGGCCACCCCACTCTTCCATTAAAAAATCAGGACATTTTGGAAAGTGAGCGGGACGTGGGACAAATCATTCAGAAGCAGGACGTCTGGTCACCTTAAATTATAAAGAACAAATTGGAATCACTCTATACTTTGTAAATATGTTAATGTTCCTGGTTTTAAAATATTATAAATTAGTACACCCTCATTTGGTGAAGGGATTGAATGATTAATGTTGGGTGGCGGGAGCACATATCACTGTGCACTGTTTTTGTGTTGTATTTGTTTTATTACTATAAAAAAATCAATAAAATAATGGTTTTAATGCATCTGCTTATTTGCTAATTTCCTATTCTGAGCCATTTTTTAAACACTATCAACTTTATGAAGGCAAGATGCACTGCTGAGAGAATACAGAAAATATATGAACAACTCACTTGTACTGCTGCATGCAGACCTCCCTGATTTATCAGCAGGAAGACTTAAATCCCGAAAATCCCCATTCTCTTGACCACTCACCTTCACCTGTTATTCAATCTTTACTTGCATATACCATATTTTTTTTGAGGGTAAGATGCACCAGAATATAAAATGCACCTTAATTTTGTGGGAGGAAAACAAGGAAAAAAGGCCTCTGCCTCCTAGTGTTTTGCCAAACAGCAAACAGCACAGATGATATACGCTGTTTGCTGTATATTTCTATGCATGTGTGCCTGACCCATAGAAATAGCAAAGAATTGGAGAAATGTACATTATGACAGTATATTAATCCCATAAAGTTTTCTTAAATGTAATGACACTTAACTTCTCCCAATTATTTAAATAGAACTACTCTAAACATGACTAAGTGAGGGTTTAACTCAACTGCCTTATCTTAATACTGATATTTAATACTAATACTTAATACTAAAACAGGACATTTCAGATTATACTTTTACAGATCTTTAAAATTGATGTGGCTTTCTGGAATTATTCTCTGCTATTTAAAAGAAGATACAATAGCACTGGGCCACCTCAGATCAATCATTTATTTAAAAAGCTGCCTCATTTTGTTAAGCTGTCAAGAACAATAATAAAGCACTCCTTAAAAAATAAGTCTAATAATTTGAACATTATATATACATTTATAGTTATTGAGTTACGGGGTGGACAAAAAATGGAAACACCATGAAAAATCATCAAAATATTCTTTAATATGGTGTTGGTCCACCTTTTGTGGCAAATACAGCCTCAATTCTCCGAGGTATTGATTCATACAAATTGTGAATTGTTTCCAAAGGAATTTTAGCCCATTCCTCAATTAAAGCACCCTCCAGTTCTTTTAGAGATGGTGGTGGTGGAAATCGACTTCTTACTTGAATCTCTAAAATAAACCATAAATGCCCAATAATGTTGAGGTCTGGTGATTGTGGTGGCCAGTTGAGATGCTGAACTTCATTAGAATGTTCCTCGTGCCATTCTTTAACAATTCTTGCTCTATGGATTGGTGCATTATCATCTTGAAAGATGGCACCGCCCTCTGGAAACCGTTCTTGAACCATAGGATGAATTTGGTTGGCCAAAAGTCCTAAATAGTGATGGCTGTTAATTCTTCCATGAAGGGAAATCATTGGCCCGGCGGATTTCCAAGAAATAGCACCCCAGATCATCACTGAACTCCCACCATGTTTGACGGTTGGGAGAACTGCAGGGCACTGTGGACTTTGTCAAGTTCTCTATCTGGTGAAGTGGCAATTCTGATGGCCACCCATGAAAAAGGACATTGAACATTATGTGGCTAGTTGAAAGGATGCATCTCAATGAAAAGTTACTTGGAGAAAATGCTGTTGCAACCTGAATGCCCCTTGGAAGATTTCTATGGACTTTATTGTGGAGTTACCTCACAGTGCTGGAAATACAGTGATTTGGTGGTTATCAGGGGTGGGCTACTGCCCGGACAGGGGGGAATGCAGGGGGGTAATAAAAATGGAGCTCCTGATGGAAAGAGAATCCCACTGAGAGAGCTCAGCCTGTTAAAACTGAAGTGAGGCTTTCCGGAGGTCGAGGAATTAAAGCTACAAGCATTAATTATTAAAATGAAGTTAACTTTTTATTTTAAAAGTAGAAAAAAGTATTTTTGCCGGAGCGGCATAAAAACATGTCTTACATCTTAGCTAGTAAGATAAAGAAGATGGCTGCAGTTTCTCTTCCTGCGTGAGGGAGGAAGTGAGCAAAGCAGTGTTACATCATAGAGAGGGAGGAGCTACATTAACAAACAGAGTTAACCATTTAACTACAGGATGTTTCTTAATGTCTTTGGAGGCTGTCAATCCACAGCGTGACACCCCTTCTTTGGCAGTCATCAGAGACATAAGGGACATCAAGACATCAATTCACTTAAGGCACATTTTGTTGGAGAGGTATTCATGTTGATCATCTGGCAACGGCTTATTCAGCAAGTCAGCGATCTGCTCAGTAGTAGGCACATACTGAATTTTCACGAATCCTGCTTTCACACTCTGGTATTTCTATACCGGATGTCAATGTGCCGTGAACGAGCTCCAACACATTCAGCTTCAGCAATATATGTGACTGAAACATTATCTTCCATGATAACAATTGGTTTCTTTGGACATTCCCAAATACTATCAATAAGAGCAGAAACAGAGGTTAATGAAAAGTCCAGAGACAGGAGGCTAACTACACGGTTCCTTTATTCAGCTCTTTTAGACAAGTGACATTCAGCTGGAACACGTCTGAGTTTAACAGAGAACAGACGCTCCTTTTATTCTTTTGCGGCTCCCGCCAAAAGAGAACTGTCAGCGCCTGAGCCAATCAGGCGCGACTTCTATTTTTACACAGTTTACATAGAGACAGCGTTTTTTACATAGGCAGCAACTATTTACATAGGATTCAACACCCCTCCCTCCTTAGTCAGAGACAAGTCAGTCAGCCAGCCATGTGACAAAGTCCTCCAATCGGCTTGGCCTACGCAGAGTCATTCAAGTCCTCGCTTTCAACGGTGGAGGTCGGTTCGCTAGTACCTCCACAGTGCGGCTGGGGCCGAGGCTGAGCTCCAGCCCGCTGTGTTGAGTTGGCAGGCACAACACCGACCTCCGAGGACGAAGATGGCTCGACATTGCTGGAGGACCTTTCCCGTCTTGGTAAGTCCATTTGTATGTCCATTAAGACGGGTTGCGCGTTAAAGTCTAGTAAGGGGGAAGAGTCTGTATTAGCGGTTTGTACAGGGGAGGCCTCAAAACGCCTTCGTAAATGATCGATGTGCCTTCTCCACATTCGGCCATCGTCCAATTTTACAACATAAGTTTTAGGGGCTGTTTGCTGTACAATTGTTCCCTTCATCCAATTTAACCCCCCATCAAAATTTCTTGCAAAAATACTTTGACCCAAGTACAATTGTCTTTCAGGATTTACATACATAGAATTATGAGTACACTACCTTGGGTGTAGTCTATCCAATGGGGATCTAAGTTTCCTTCCCATTAGAATTTCAGCAGGCCTTTTGTGTGTGTGGGAGTTAGGGGTGATATGTTGTGTTAACAAAAATTGGTCCAGATGCTGTTGTACATCCCCAGGGCCTGACCTGCACAATGCCTCTTTTGCCACCCGAACGTACCATTCTGCCAACCCGTTAGCCCATGGCGAGTAAGGTGAGATGAGAGCATGTCTGACCCCACAAGTTATCCAAGAACAACTCAAATTGCCTGGCTGTCAATTGGGGCCCATTGTCTGACACTAAGATGTCAGGACAGCCATGGGTGGCAAACAAATGGCGCAGAACCTTAATGGTAGCACTAGTGGTTATATTATTCATTGCAATAATTTCAACCCACCTTGAAAACGCATCTACCACTATCAAGAAATATTGAGACCCCACTGGCCCTGCAAAATCAATATGGACCCTGGACCAAGGCCCTGCAGGTTGCTCCCACTCAACTGGAGCTGTTTTGGGGGGATTTGGCCGTGACTCTTGGCATGGGTCACACTTGGCTACCCACCTTTCAATGTCTGCATCCAGACCAGGCCACCATAAGTGCCCCCTAGCTAAACCCTTCATCCTTACAATACCAGGATGGCCAATATGTAACATAGTGAGTACCTTAGTCCTTAGACTTTCAGGAATGATTACTCTATCACCCCACAACAGACAACCCTTTACATATGACAGTTCCAGTCTTTTGTTTTTAAACTCAATTAAGTTTGCTTCTAAAGAGTCGTTATGCCACCCCTTGAGTACACAATTTACCACCTTTTGTAAAATCTGATCCTGCTGAGTGTGGTCAGCAACCTCTTTTGCTGTTGTTAGTGGGTTGTCCTCAAGCTCTATAATTAAAACATCAGCAGATGGGGCTGGGTCCTCAACTATTTCTGCCATAGGGCACCTACTTAAACCATCTGCGTGGTTGATGGCTTTCCCTCCTTTATGTATAAGCTCATACTGGTAACCTGAAAGAAACAATGCCCATCTGATTAGTCTAGGCGACATAAAAGGAGGTGTTGGTTTGTTAGGGGCTAGCAGGCCTAGCAAGGGTTTGTGGTCAGTGAATAGCTCAAATTTCTTGCCAAAAAGGTAGTTATGAAACTTTTTTACCCCAGCCACTATAGCTAGAGCCTCTTTATCTAGCTGGCTGTAATTTCTCTCGGTACTAGTCATTGTCCTGGAAAAGAAAGCAATTGGGGCTTCTGTGTTGTTTGGCAAGACATGTGCCAAGACCCCCCCGACCCCATACGGGGACGCATCACAAGTAAGCCTGATGGGTAGCAAAGTGCTATACTGAACTACCACACTTTTGGAAGTTAACAACTGCTTTATTTGCGAAAAAGCTTCGTGCTCAGTTTTCCCCCATGTCCAAGGAGTTCCCTTCTGAAGCAGCCAGTGTAGAGGCTCTGCTGCTGTTGCCTTCTGCTTTAAAAAAAAACAGAATAAAAATTTAGAAGGCCTAAAAATGCCTGCAATTCTGTCTTATTCTGAGGCTCTGGGGCTTCTCTTATGGCTTTTAATTTTTCAGTAGTTGGGTGGATGCCTTCGCCATCAATCCTATACCCTAAGAATTCCACACTGCTAGTTCCCCAAATGCACTTGTCTGGTTTGATTCTTAGACCTTTAGCTTGTAGTCTATGTAATACCTCCCTTATTCTCTGGTTAAGTTGGGATTGGTTTTCTCCTGAAATTAATATGTCATCAAAATAGGGAATAGTGCCCTTAATTCCTGACAATAAGCATTCCATTATGCTTTGAAAAATCCCAGGGGCTATGCTTACCCCAAATTGCAATCTGGTACATTTAAACGCACCCCTGTGGGTGACAATAGTCTGCGCGAGTGCGGTTGGCTCATCGACAGGGAGCTGTTGATAAGCTTGCGCCAAATCGATCTTGGCGAACACTTTCCCTTCCCCCAGGGAGTGAAGAAGTTGTTGCACCACTGGAATAGGGTAAGGGTGATGTTGCAGGGCCTTATTAAGCGTTGACTTATAGTCAGCACAAACCCTCAAAGAGCCATCAGGCTTTAAAGGCGTGACTATGGGTGTTTCCCAAGGCCCTTGATCCACGGGGACTAAAATGCCCTGGCCTATAAGCTTGTCAAGCTGGAGATCAAGCTTTGGAAGAAGCGGTAGGGGAACCCTACGGGGTTTGAGCCTGACAGGGGGGAGCTTAGGGTCGATAGAGAAAGAGATAGGTGGCCCTTTGTAAGACCCCAAAGTGGAGCTGAAGACCTCAGGGAATTCCTGCAAGAAATTAGGAATGTCATTTGATTTAATATTACAAATACCAGAGATTTCAACACCCAGGGGATCCATCCATGCCAATCCCAGAAGAGAGTGTCTAGCCCCTGCAACAACAATCAAAGGAAGGGTACATTTGACATTTTTGAACACAATTGGTACATTTACCTTTCCCAGTACTGGTATTATTCCCCCCTGAAAATCCTTAATAACTAATGCAGTATGCATAAGAGCAGATTTTGAGAGACTAGGCATGTACAATTTTAGCTTTTCCCATGGCATAATGGTATACTTAGACCCAGTGTCCAGTTCCATGTTGCACGGCTTGTTGTTTAGGAGCAGCGAAATTATGATTTTGCTCCTGTTTCTTGTTACCGTGCTATTTACGGAAAAATGTTTTTTACCTCTTGCGTAGTCGCGGTTGAAGGTTGAGTAGTTTCTGCGGCCGGAAAACCGAGGAAGTCGGTTTTCGCGCGGTTGGGCTGGTTGGGTCTGGAACCGAGGAGGCCGCGGGGTGGAAAAAGAGTCTTCTGGCATGGGGGCTCTGCAGGCTTCGGCGATATGGCCCCGGCGGTTGCAGCGGCGGCAGATGGCGTCCCGGAAAGGACAGCGTTGGCGCGGATGGTTCCCTCGGCAGCTGGAGCAGGGGGCGATGGGGCGAGGGTATCTGGGTTGTCTCGACTGGTCCTGTTGCAGCAGGAAACAGCTGTCCTCGGAGAAGGCAGGTGGGCTGAGGTCGTCTGGGGCCTCGGCGCGGGAAGCTTTGGAGTCGATCTGGGCGATGACTTTCTGCTTGTCATTTTTCTTCAACTCCTTGGCAGCAGCATCGGCGACTTCTGCGGTTTGTGCCAGCTTGATTACTGCTTGGAGAGAAGGCTCGTCTTCTGTGAGGAGCTTGTTGCGGACCGTAGCATTTTTCATGCCGAAAATGAGGGCATCGGTGAGGCGAGCTTCTGGGTTGTCAAATTTACATTTTGACAGCACCGTACGAAGACGCGTAGCGTACTGGTTGATTGACTCGGATTCAAGTTGGCCCATTCTGGAAAACTGATGCCGGAACACGACGGCTGGCTTTGTGGGCTTGAAGTGGGCGGCGAGCTTGGTTTTCAGGACGTCCCAAGTGATGGAGTTGGCCGGTAGCGGATTGGTTAGGGTCTGGGCGAGATCGAATATCTCTGAGCCGCAGTACTTCAGGAAGATTGCCCGCTTCCGTTCAGTGTCGGCGTCCCTCATCCCGGCAGCTTCGAGGAAGATCTCAAACTTGGCCATGTAGGCGTCCCAGGAGGATTTCTCCGGATCGAAGAACTCAGGAGCCTGGCCGACAGGCAGGTTGTTCATATTGAGAGCGTGGTTCTTCCGTCCGACGTCGCCAGTGAAGAGTCCAGAGATAGGAGGCTAATTAGACGGTTCCTTTATTCAGCTCTTTTAGACAAGTGACATTCAGCTGGAACGCGTCTGAGTTTAACAGAGAACAGACACTCCTTTTATTCTTTTGCGGCTCCCGCCAAAAGAGAACTGTCAGCGCCTGAGCCAATCAGGCGCGACTTCTATTTTTACACAGTTTACATAGAGACAGCGTTTTTTACATAGGCAGCAACTATTTACATAGGATTCAACAGTTAATGCATTACAACAATCAGAAACACAAGCATATTCAGCCTCAGTTGAAGAGCAAGAAATAAACTTCTGCTTCCTAACTTTCCAAAAGATAGGACAACCATTTAAAAACAGTATGTAACCAGAAGTACTTTTTCGTGTATCTACATCACCTGCCCAGTCAGCATCTGAGTAGCAAATCACTTCAGGGTACTTATCATGTTTCGGCTTAAGGAACAACTTCATGTCCTTTGTAAGCTTCATGTATCTCAACAGTCTCTTTATGCAAGACCAATGAAACGTAGTTGCCTTGCCAACGTATCTGGACAGTAGATTCACACTCAGTGAAATGTCAGGTCTTGTCCAACTGCTGATGTACAGTAGCGATCCAATCACTGACCGATACAGCGTTTGGTTCTCAAACTCAGGATGTTCTTCTCGGGCTAACCTGTAAAAATCAGTCTGCATAGGAGAACGACAAGTGTTCGCATCAGACATGTTACAATTCTGCAAAAGCTGTTCAACCTTGCTTTCTTGTGAAAGAGAGAACCCCTTCTCAGTTTTTTCAATCTGAACACCTAGATAATCATTAATATGCCCTAGGCTCTTTAAAGTGAAATGTTTCTCAAGACCCTTAGCAAAAGTTTCACTCATGCGTTCATTGGGACCAATGTAAACAATATCATCAACATAAACAAGAACAATTTCATAAGTCTTACCTTGCCCTTTTGTGAACACGCATTCATCTGAGACGGACTTAATAAAGCCCATTAAATTTAGCTTTTGAATGAGGCAGCGGTACCACATTAGGGTGCTCTGTTTCAGGCCATAAAGAGATTTGTGCAGGTACCAGACATCACCTTCTCGGTCCTGGAACCCGGGAGCACTCTTGACGTAGATCTCTTCATTTAGATCAGCGTTCAAATAGGCAGTCTCTACATCGAACTGAAAAACCTCTAAGTTCAAAGCAATAGCAGTGATCAGGGCAATTTTGACACTTTCATTTCTGACAGTGGGTGAAAATGAATCAGTGTAGTCATCTGGATAAATTTGAGAAAATCCTTGAGGTACGAGTCTAGCTTTGTATAGCTTTCCTTCATTAGGTTTTTGTTTGACTCTATACACCCAACGTGTGCCAATGACTTTCTTGTCTGTTGGAGGCTCCACCTGTTGGAACACCTTAAGTTTCTTTAAACAGTCCAGTTCACGTTCCATAGCCTCATACCATTTTTCTTGTTCAGATTCAGGCAAAAGTTTAATCTGATGAAATGTTCAGGTGGAAGTGTAAGATTGTTACACATGAAAGAAAAAGGAGATTGAGATACTTGCTGTGCAAATCTCTTTGGAGGAGTTCCTTTTGTAGTTCTCTTTGAACGCCTTGGAACCTTGGTCCATTGTTCATCATCATCTCTGTCTCCAAGTTCATCGTCAGGGATTTCCTCTGCGACTGTCGAAGACTGTTCATAATCAGGATTATCTGGAACAGCTGCCTGAGAATCAGGTTTCGCCATACTATCTGTGTCATCCTTAGGAAAATAAACTGAAGTATCATTACTATGTATACTGGACCAATTAGTGTCTTCCTCAAATTTGGCTGAATTGGAAACAACAGCTCTATGGTAAGTGTCAGCAAATTTGTAGTACTTAGAGCTTTCATCAAAGCCGATGAATCTCATTCTTTCTGACACAGGACCTCCTTTTCTTCTTTGGTCAAGTGGAATGTTAACAGTGGCATAAAAACCAAAAATGTGGATGTTTTGAACATCAGGCTTCTTAGCATGAAGCAAGTAATAAGGAGTCTCTTGTATTGCACTACTCCATGTTCTGTTAACAATGTAATTAGCATACCTTAATGCTTCGCCCCAATATGAAAAGTCCATGCCTGCATCCTCAAGGAGACAACGGAACATTGTCTGCAAAACTCCGTTCCTTCTCTCAGAAACACCATTCTGAGCGGAATTTGAGGGTGCTGAGGTTTGTTGACGGATTCCATTCCTTTTCATCCATCCATGGAACTGCTGGGACATAAATTCTCCACCGCGGTCACTTTGAATTCGCTTGATCCAGACATCGTATTGGGTAAGTACCTCTGCAGCAAAGTCTTTAAAGACCTGAAACGCCTCAGATTTCTGTTTCATCAGAAAGACAAAACTATAACGTGAGTAACTGTCAACAACAGTTAAGAAATACTTACTGTTACCTTTAGTAGGCCGAAATGGACCGACAACGTCGGTATGGACCAATTCAAAAATGCGTGAGGACAATTGAAGAGCAAATTTTGCAACTGGAGCTGCACAAGATTTTGCTGAATTACACACTTTACAGTCTAGATGAATTTTGCAACCACCATCAACTTTGAAACCATTCACAAACTCAGGCATCTTTGCTAAAACGGGGTAAGACGCATGCCCCAAGCGACGGTGCCATCTGTGAACACACCTGGAATGAAAAGATTTGTTTGTTAATACAGGTTTAACATTTGAAACAGCATTAGGAATCTCAGAGACTTCATTGGCTTTAGGAGCCTCTGAATCTATAGTTGCAACAAGTTTTCTCTCTGGACCTGTGCTTTCGCCCTTTGGAACTTTTATACTTACATCACCCTTAGGTGGAGGTTTAGGTTTTAAATAGTAAATACCTCTAATAGGAATGCCAGTGGCAAGGATTTTGCCATCCTTCATAATGTAAGCTTCTGAAAGTTCATGGGTTACTGCAGTCCCTAATTCTTCATTCAGGCGATACACGCTGAGAATGTTGTTCTTGGCACTTGGAACGTAGAAAACACATGAGATGTGGCTGTCCAGTTCTTTGACGTAGACATTTCATTCTCCTTCCACTTTGCAGAGGTATTCTGCAACTCCAATCACCTCTTTGACATCTGTCTGGTGGAGCTCAGTGAAGAATCCCTTCTGGTATGCGATGTGCATGGCTGCTCCACTGTCGAGTGTCCATAAGTGACCTATGTCATACTGTGGACTCTTGTCAGGAACAGTGTTGAGGAGGAGAGTGTTAACATAAACACGTTTCTCACCTTTGGAGTCCTTAGGAGTTGACTTGGCACTTCCGGAACTCTTTCCTCTGGATCCTTTCTTTTGCACCGCCTTGGGTTGAGTTGGATATGTGGGAGAATCAGATTCACCAGATTGAACACTTCGCTAGATTTCTGAGTGTCATCTTTCTTAGACTGCTTCTGGCGTGTGTATCTCGGTGTGCTACTTTTCTGTTGACCGCTCTTGGCCAAGTTAGGTTTGTATGTAGCTGACATTGGTCTAAACCTGGTGTGCAGCAAATTTTCTTCTTCAATTAGCATGTTACAGAGTCTCTGTGTTGTTCTATGGGCCAATGGGAAGCTGCTAAATCTGAAAACTGCCTCCTTCCATTCAGGGCCAAGGGAATTTATGATGGCAGCGTTGACTTGCAAGAAGTCCATGTGGTACCCTCTCTCCTCTAAGTCCTTGTGCATTGATAACATCTTGGACAAATGTGGAGCAATTTCATTCCCAGAATTAAGTTTGGCACTATGGAATTGGGATAACAGAAGGAAGTTGCCTTCTTCTGAAACTGGCCTGAACAACCCATCCAATGACTCTAACAGCTCAGCAGAAGTAATGTCAGGTGAGTACCTGGCTGATAGTTCTGAGTCAATACTCATAAGAATGAGGAGCGTGGCTTTTATGTCAGCTTCTCTTTCTTCTTCAGTCCAATGCCTTACTGGTGGATTCAGAGCGATCTGGTCTATCTGATGTGCCAGTAAAAGCAATCTCATCTTATGGAGCCAAATTCTATAGTTATGCCCGTTCGCTTTCAACACAGACTCACCTTTCAGGATTGATGAGGTGATGGCTTGCCTTGTAGATGCAGCAGGCATTGCTGCAGGTGGCTGTTGCGCTTGGGGCACAACACCCAGTGGCAAGGCTGAAGGTTGAGAGGGCTGGGCTGGTTGTGGCAGATGAGGAGTCAGGACTGGTGGTCTCTGTTGTGGTACAGAGGTTGCTGGAACTTGAGGAGGTCCATCCCGTTGCATTTGTGCAGCCTGGAATGCCTATGAGAATGTTGGCTTGACATCGAAAGGATTAAACATCTCAGGTAAATAGGCTTTTGTTTCAGGAAATGACTTTAATTTTTGGCCATACCATCCACTAGAGGCCGCTGCTGCACTGTCTGCAGCTGCAGTGGGCATTTTGACCCCCCTTTTTTCAGCTCCTAGCAATAAGCTTTCTGGTTGGAATGCAGCTGGAAAATAATGGGAGATTGAGGCATGCCCAGTTTGAACTGGGTCACACATAGTGATTGCAGACGTATCTTGACCAAACTGCGCATGACCGCTTTGAGCTGGACAGGACAAAAGAATTCCATCACTATCAGCTTCTTTGCTTTGCGCATGCTCGCGGTTTGCAAGTGAAACACATTCCATTTGATCAGTTAACAGTTTAAACTGCAATTTCTTCAATTCTCTCAATTCCTTTCTAGATTCTGTTACTTGTTGCAAATAACATACATATGAATCTTGCTGCTGCACTGTTTTCCCTCCAGGTTGATTATCGACATAGATACAGAATGATTCTAAATCACGGATCTCACTCTGAAGCTTCTCAATCATTCCCTCTATTCTCTCCAGATTTGAGGGGGTTTGCCTGCTTCTGTTGGAAGTTTGGGAAACTTGATCATCAAGATGCTTTGTTTTAGCGTTTGCCTTTAACGGAAGACTAAATGACTGGAAGCTAAGTCTTTGGGAGGGGACAAGAGTTTCATCCTCCTCCTCTTCACTTTGCTGGCTAGAAGTAGATTCTATGGGGACCAATGTACCCTCTAATTTTTTTTTCGGTGTGGGCGGAAAAGTATAGTGTCTGAGCGACGGGTCCCTTTGGGACTGGGCGGCATAGAATAATAAATAAATAAATAAATAAATAAGAAAAAAATCCCTTCTTTTTTATTAAAAGAAATTAATAATTTAAAAAAACCAAAATCCATTACTATTAAAACTAAATCAACCAGCAAAACCAAAAACATAACTATTAATAAAAACAGGTGAGGGCTGGTTTTTTCCCCTCTGTTATTATTTAAGTGCTTTTACCATATGCTTTAAATCAAGAGTCACTTCTCTCTCTGTTTCTCTCTCTTTCCTGTCATTCTCTGCCTCAATCATTTTCTCATTTCTCTTTTCTCCCCTTTTTTCTATTATTTCTCTCTATCTCTTCCTTCCACTCTTCTCTCTCTTGTTTTCTCTGTCTCTCTCTTTCTTGCTTTCTTCCTCTCCCTCACTCTCTTCCTTCCTCTCTCATCTCTCTCTCTTTCTCTCTCCCCCTCTTTCTCTCTTCTTCTCACTTTCTCTCTCTTGTTTTCTCTCTCTCTCTCTCTTGCTTTCTCTCTCTCTCACTCTTTCTCTCTTGTTTTCTTTCTCACACTCTTTCTCTCTTGTTCTCTCTCTCTTGCTATCTCTTTCTCTCCCTTTCTCTCTCTCTTTCTCACTTTCTCTCTATCTTGCTGTCTGTTGCTCTCACTCACTCTCGTTCTCTCTCCGTTCTTCTCAGCGGTGATGCGCGCACGCCCTGCCTGTCTCACCTTTGCCGAGAGCACTTTCGTCCCGGGCTCTCAGCAAGGGGGTTGCAGGAGAGACGGGGCAGGCGTTCTCTCAGCGGAGGCTGGCGAAGGTGATATTCAATGTCGGGGGCGCACGGGCGGTTGTGCGCACTCCCTATCCCCCTGCTTGCCCACTCGGAATATTCAAAATAAGAAAAGCCTTTGCCGGCGAAGGTTTTTCTTATTTTGAATATTCCGAGTGGGCTAGCAGGGAGATAGGGAGCCCGCGCAACCGCCCGCGCACCCCCGACATTGAATATCACCTTCGCCGGCCTCCGCTGAGAGAACAGCTGCCCCCCTTGCTGAGAGCCAGGGACGAAAGTGCTCTCGGCAAAGGTGAGACGGGCAGGGTGTGCGTTCCGGGTGCGGGAGGAGCTGCGCTGAAAGGCAGGAGGTGGCGGAGGAGCAGAGGGGGCAGATCGGGCGGGCGGTGGGCAGCGCGGAAAGGCCGAGGGGGCCGGAGGCACCGTGGGGAGGCAGGGGCGGCCGCGGCTCCCTTCCCTTCTGCTGCCGGAGCCTCTACGCCCCCCTGCGGGCTGGCAGGGGGATGGGGACTGCACGCCCATGGAAAATGGCGCGCGGGGCAGTATTTTGGGGTGCGTCCGCGCTCATGCGTGCAGCCTACAGGGAACGGTGATGGGGACCCCCATAATTGATTTTACTTCTTCATCCCCCTTCTCAATCAGATAAGTAAGATGACTTACAGTTTGATGAGAATCACTGGCTTCAGAGGCTTCCAGCATATGCTGCTGAGACATGATGAAGTTTCGTTTCTCTTCCGAAGTATGGATGAGGGATTTGAGGTCAGCTAGCTGTCCTTCTGAAATTCCATCTATGAAGCTCTGGGAGAAGAGAGGATTGTTTCTCCTTTTAACCGGCATCAGGGTACGCCCAGTAAGTGCTTACCGTGAGGAAGCGCTTGTTGCTTTAATCGGGCAACCGCCCAATGCTACCATGACGGAAAGAGAATCCCACTGAGAGAGCTCAGCCTGTTAAAACTGAAGTGAGGCTTTCTGGAGGTCAAGGAATTAAAGCTACAAGCATTCATTATTAAAATGAAGTTAACTTTTTATTGTAAAAGTAGAGAAAAGTATTTTTGCCGCAGCGGCATAAAAACATGTCTTACATCTTAGCTAGTAAGATAAAGAAGATGGCTGCAGCTTCTCTTCCTGTGTGAGGGAGGAAGTGAGCAAAGCAGTGTTACATCATAGAGAGGGAGGAGCTACATTAACAAACAGAGTTAACCATTTAACTACAGGATGTTTCTTAATGTCTTTGGAGGCTGTCAATCCACAGCGTGACAGCTCCACCCCAGAGCACCCATTTTGCACTGAAAGATGTTGAAAGAAAATACAGGGTGTCCTGCATAAGCCACGCCCACAGTGTGGTAGTAAAAATTTTGTTAGCCCTTCACTGGTGGTTATAGACCTTTTCTCTAAACAAGTCCACTTTGTGGCCTATTCTAAAATTTCATTGGCTTGAACCCTGGTGAAGATGTTCATTCAGCATATCTACCATCTGCATGGAACACCTGAGTGCATTATCTTGCCATTATACCATGGCATCCAATTTACTTCTATTTTTGGAAGGAGTTTATGAAAGTTTTAGTACTGCTCAGGAGTTAAATTCCTCCCGCTATCCACTGACCAATTGAGGCTGTGAAAAGACTAATAGTATGCTGGATCAGCGCCTCCATTATTTAATTAGTTACCAGCAACACAATTGGGCCCAACTCCTGCCCTTTGCTGAAGTTGCCTACAATAATTCAGTATGCAGAAGTACTAGCTTCCCCACTTTCTAGGTAGCCACAAGCCTGGACTTTGTCCCTGTGCTAGAACTGCCCCAGCACAGCTCTGCACGTCATTAGCTGAGTGACATAGACCCTACAGAATATTTGGACTGTAGACTGCAAAGCTCTAGACAAAATGAGGAAAACATAAAAAACAAGCTGAGAAGAGGACATCTCAGAAGGAGTTTAGAATAGGAGACAAAGTTGAGCTCTCCACTAGGTTCCTGCAGATGACAAACCTGCAGAAAACTAGACCTAAACACCTAGGGCCTTTTTTCATCACCAAGATCATAAACCCAGTGATAGTTGAGTTAAAACTTCCATGTCCAACTACAAGTTTAACTTGTGTTTCATTGTGGCTTATTGAAGCCCATCTCTGGTTCAATTTTTCAGTCCAACTCAAAACCACCTCCTCCTCCTATTATGGTAGAAAGGGAACAACAATTTGAGATTAAAGAAATCTTAGAGTCTAGAATCCATAAGGGGGAATTGCAGTAATTTATTCTGTGGAAAGAATAAACTGAGACCTCCTCCGCAGCCGCTCTCCGCCTTTGCTGCCTCTGCATCGAAATGGGAAAGGTGCTTATTCCAGGCAGTTACAGGGCTATGTGGAGTGCAGGCGGGCCTGCGTGGGCCTCCAGAGTCTCCCGTTTGCTTTCACCAATGCTGCCCAGCAGGTCTGGGGCCGCCCTCACATTTCAATGACACCATAGTGAAGACGGGGTTCCGCAGAGCGTCTGCTAAACTTTCTTCTTCCGAACCCCCTTTCCCACTTTTAAAAAGGATGCTGGACCGCAAAGGGACTTTTATGGGGTTCATTTACTGGCAGTTACTGTTAAAATTGACACATTTTCTACTCAATTGTTCAGTGGCATTTTAACTTGATAAATTTAGGGGAGAGGAAGGGAGGAGGAAGAGAGAGAGAGAAAGAAGGAGGAAGGGAGGGGAGGGAGGGAGAGAGAGAGAGAGAAAGCAAGAGAGAGAGAGAGAAAATAAGAGAGAGAGAAAAGGAGAAGGAAGAAAGAGAAAGAAATGAGAGAAAAAAGGGTAGAAAAAAATAGAGAAATGAGAAAATGATTGAGGCAGAGAATGAGAGGAAAGAGAGAGAAACAAGAGAGAGAGAGAGAGAGAGAAGTGACTCTTGATTTAAAGCATATGGTAAAAAGCACCCAAATAATAACAGAGGAAAAAACCCCAGCCTCACCTGTTTTTGGAAATGGTTCAAGAGTTCACACACACACACACACACACACACACACACACACACACACAAGGGGGAGAGGAGACAGGGATGGAAAAAGAGAGAAGAAGTGAGAGGGGGAAGGAATGAGAGAAAAAGGGAGAAAGAGGGAGAAATGAGAAACAAATGGGAGAGAAAAGGCGGTGACACAGGAGAGGTACCCAGAGATGAGAACAGTGGTAGAAATTTGAGGAGGATAATTGACTATTAAATATGGATTGATGGAATATGGAATATTGGTAAAAGATATATTTAGGTGTTGTTTAATATTAGGATGTATTAATTTGTAAAATTGGATTAGAATTTTAGAACTATATAGAATTACATAGGTAAAATTAATGGAAGATACATATGATAAATAAGGGTTTTATGATATGTATTGTATGGTTTTATGAGTTTGCATTATAAATTTAAAATATACTTGGAAATGTAGGAGATTGATGAAAGTTAATAATAGTAAATGCTAAGTGTCTGAAAATTAATTGAGTTTGGAAATACTGAAAATTAATTGAGCTTGGAAATATTGAATGAAATTATAGAAAAGTAAATATGGATATATATATTAACTGATGCATTGGTGTTCAGATAGATTTTCTTTTTAAAAAAAAATATTTTTATTAATTTTCGAAAAAAGGACAAACAGGACAAACATACATTTAACATGTATTTGGGGCTGCAATTACCCCACTTATTTTAGAAGTCTTTCTAATACAGAAAAAGAATATACTAAAATTTGCAAAATCAGCATAGTAATTTGAATGAAAAGAAGATTTTTTTTAATATATATATTTTAACCATTGGTAACTATAATTAAAAAAGAATAAACTATTTTTATATATTTACATTACTTTCAGATCATTTAGCATTTTGGGTTTTTTTAATTTAACCATACATAAACCTTATTCCAAATATTATAAAAGTCAGATTCTTCCTGATTATTTAGCTGCCTTGTCATCATATCCATTTCAGCACATTCTATGATTTTTCTTATGACATCGTCCTCCTTGGGAATATCTTCTCCCTTCCAATTATTGCATATACTATTCTAGCCGCTGTAAAAATATGAGTAATTAAGAAAAGAATATCTTTTTTATATTTTTGTTCTGTTATACCTAATAAAAAAATTCTGGGGTTCTCTTTATGTCCTGTAGTATAATTTCTTTTATGCACTTTTCTATTATGTTCCAATATGATTTAGCTTTATGACAGGTCCACCACTGGTGGTAATAGGAACCTATTTCTCGCTTACATTTCCAACAATTTGGGGACATGTTAGGAAACATCTTGGCAATTCTGTTGAGTGGCAAATGCCACCTATAGAACACCTTAATCTGGTTTTCTTTTAATGAGACTGATTTAGTCATTTTCCAGTTAAATGTCCAAACTTTTTCCCAAGTTTCTAAATCAATTTCTCTTCCTAGATTTTTACACCAACTTATTTATTTATTTATTCGATTTTTATTTTTCAGTGCGGCTTACAACATGTTAGCAATAGCACTTTTTAAAACAGAGCTAGGCTATTGCCCCCACAATCCGGGTCCTCATTTTACCCACCTCGGAAGGATGGAAGGCTGAGTCAACCTTAAGCCGGTGATGAGATTTGAACCACTGACCTTCAGATCTACAAGTCATGTTATCTTTCAAAGTCTGATCTATATTTTTATATCCTATCATATATTTAGATGCTTTCCCTATTAATTTGCTCTGATTTGTGATTAACAAATTTCCTAAGAAGTTTTTACCCTTCCTAAGTGAATATGTTTTAGTATCTCTTTGATATCTAGACTGTATCTGGGTGTATTGCCACCAGTCAATTGTTATTCCCTCTTCCTGTAATTTTTGTCTTGATTTTAATTTCATTTAATCATCTATTAATTCCTTATATTTTGGTATCTTCCTTTCCTGCATTAAGTTAGGGTGGGAAATTGCTTCTATTGGAGAGATCCAATCTGGAATAGTTAAGAAATGATCTTTCTTTATATCTTTCCAAACCTCTAATAAAGATTTTCTTATTGTATGTTTTTTAAAGTAAGAATGTGTTTTGTCTTTCTCATACTAAATAAAGGCATGCCAGCCCAGCATAAGATTGTAGCCTTCCAGGTTTAGCGTTCTTCTATTTTCTAATGTTATTTATTTATTTATTCAATTTTTATGCTGCCCTTCTCCTTAGACTCAGGGCAGCTTACAACATGTTAGCAATAGCACTTTTTAACAGAGCCAGCATATTTCCCCCACAATCCGGGTCATAATTTTACCCACCTCGGAAGGATGGAAGGCTGAGTCAACCTTGAGCCGGTGATGAGATTTGAACCGCTGACCTACAGATCTAGTCAGCTTCAGTGGCCTGCAGTACAGCACTCTACCTGCTGCGCCACTTCGGCTCTATCCAATCTTTAATCCAAGATAGGGCTGCAGCCTGATAGTATAACGTCCGATTAGGTAATGCAAAACCTCCTCTTTCTTTTATATCTTCTAATGCACTTAATTTTATTCTTGCCTTTTTTCCTTGCCATAAGAATTTTCTAACTATCATTGTTAACTCCTTAAAAAATTTCCCTCCTGGGTTTATGGGTATCACCTGAAATAAAAACAATACCTTAGGTAATATATTCATCTTAATTGTTGAAATTCTCCCTATGAAAGATAATTTCAAATTATTCCATATTTCTAAGTCTTTTTTAATTTCGCCAATAAGTTTCATGTGGTTATCATTTTTTAGGGATATGGTTTTGGGTGTAATCCAAATTCCTAAATACTTCACTTTCTTAACTATCTTCATGTCTGTAATATGTTCTAATTGTCTTTTCTGTGCATCTCTCATATTGTTGACTAATAATTGCATCTTGTTTCTATTTATTTTTAAACCTGCTACTTTGCCATATTCTTCTATCATTTCAATTAAAAATTAGATATGATTTTCAGTTATAAAAGTCAGATCATCTGAGAAAGCTTGAACTTTATAGGTTTCTTTTCCTATAGTTAATCCTTTGATTTTATTTGCTCTTATCTTTATCAACAGAACTTCCAGGATTACTATAAACAGTAAGGGTGAGAGAGGGCAACCCTGCCTCACACCTTTAAAAATCTCAAACTTTTCAAATTGTTCATTGTTTAATATAATTTTTGCTGTTTGATTTGAGTATATTGCATCTATTACATTAACAAATTTTGTTCCAAATCTCATTTTATTTAATTGCATTTTGATAAATCTCCAATCTACATTATCAAAAGCTTTCTTTGCATCTAGGAACATTAGTGACATCTGTCTTCCTGGATGTTGTTCATAAAATTCTAGCGCATTAATAATCGTTCTTAAATTGTTTTTAATTTGTCTGTTTGGTAAAAAACCATTTTGATCTTCATGTATCATATTATCTAAAATCTTTTTAAGTCTTGATGCATAAATAGAGGTAAAAATTTTGTAATCAACATTTAATAAATATATAGGTCTATAATTTTGAATCTTATCTTTGTCTGAGCCTGTTTTATGTATTAATGTTATTAAAGCCTCGGACCAGGATTTAGGGATTTTACCATCCATAATGATCCAATTGAAGATTTCTAACATGTTCGTCACTACAACATTACTTTCTATTTTATACTATTCTGCCGGTATAGCATCTGGATATGTAGCTTTATTGTTTTTTTGATTTTTTAAATATTGTCTGTAGTTCAGTCGTGGTGAATGGGCTGTTTAACCTTATCTGTTGTTCTTCTGATAATTGAGGTAAATCCAGGAGATTTAAGTATTTAAAAATCTCATCTTTTATTTCCTCTTTTTAATATAACTCTTTGTAAAATTCCTGTACTGTTATTGATTTTTCATCAGTTTTGAATTTTGCCATACCTTTATCATCTATTAATTTCTTTATGTCTATGTTTTCTTAATTTATATGCGAGCCATCATCCTGGCTTGTTAGGATGTTCAAAATATTGTTGTTTGGCTCTTTTGATTTTTTCAACTATTTGGTTTTGTTCTATAAGTTTTATTTTATGTTTAATTAATTCTATTTTTCTTTTTATCTCTCGATTTTCTGAGTTATGTTGTGATACTACTTCTAATTCTTTTAGTTCTTTTTCTAGTTGTTCATATTGTATCCTTTTTTCTTTGTTTTTCTTTGTGGTATAGGAGATTATTAAACCTCTGACATATGCCTTTGCAGTGTCCCATAGATTTTGAGGGGATGTTTCTGAATTTTTATTAATTTTAAATAAAATTTCTAATTCTTTTTCTATCAATTCCCTATATTGCATGTCTCTTATAATATTTCTATTGATCTGCCAATTTATTTGTTTCTTGTGTCTTTTCCAGTACAGTGTTCCCTCAATTTTCGCGGCTTCGAACTTCGTGGAAAGTCTATACCACGGTTTTTCAAAAATATTAATTAAAAAATACTTTGCGGGATTTCCCCCCTATAACAAGGTTTTTCCCACCCGATGACGTCATATGTCATCGCCAAACTTTCGTCTGCCTTTAATAAATATTTTTTAAAATAAACTTTAATAAATAAACATGGTGAGTAATAATCTGAATGGTTGTTAAGGGAATGGAAAATTGCAATTTAGGGGTTTAAAGTGTTACGGGAAAGCTTGTAATACTGTTCATAGCCAATTATAGTGTATTTACTTCCGCATCTCTACTTTGCGGAAATTCAACTTTCGCGGGTGGTCTCGGAACGCATCTCCCGCGAAAAGCGAGGGAACACTGTATATCACTAAAGGATTATGATCTGCCCATGTATTTATGTCTATCTCAATTTCTTTAATTTGTTCTGTGGCTGTTTTTGAGGCCCAGGCCATATCTATTCTTGTCCAAATTTTGTGAGGGTTCGAATAAAAAGTATACTGTCTAGTTGAAGGGTGTCGTTCCCTCCAGATGTCATTTAATAATAATTCTGACCTCATTTTCTGAAAAGTAATTGGCAAAATTGTTTTCTTTTTTTTATGTTTCTTTTTACCTGAATGGTCCAATGATCTATTTGAAATTGCATTAAAATCACCAATTATAATCATATTTTCAGTAGTTAATTCATTTATCTTTTGATGTACAGTAGTTGTTTATAAAATTCTGTTTGATTATCATTGAGTGCATAAATGGAGACCATGACAAGAGGTTTTGGATCTATATTCAATTGTACAATTAAAATTCTACCATCCTGGTCTGTGTATAATTGTTTGGAGTTTATTGAATTTTTGATATACATTGCGATGCCTCTTTTTTTTGATTTGCTAAACTAGTATGCATATTCCTTATTTTTGGATTATATAACAGTTTTCTATTAGATTTTTTAATATGTACTTCTTGTAATATTATTATCTGTGCTTTTTGTTTTTTAAGTTTAGAAAATATTTGGTTTCTTTTCCTCGGTTCATTTAGTCCATTTACATTGACTGAGAATATTTTAATGTCGTCCTACATGGTTATTTGTAGTATCTCTTGGTGTCTTTAGATTCTCGCTGTGGTTGTTTCCTTCTCGTACCCATGGCTTCCTCCTTTTCCTGGCTGGTAGCACCCAACTCTTCTTTCCTTAAAGATACTTCCTTTGTAGGTTGCTCAAATTTGCGTATATCATTTGTTTCGTAAAATTCTCTTGCGTCTTCAATACTCTCCAATTTCACTCTTTGTGCTTGCCAATACAGAGAGTGGCCTTCTGGAATAAGCCAGAAATTCTGGTCAAGAAGTAATATTCCCTTCTGCTTTCTCGAACTCTTCTTGGAACTTGTTTGAGTATTATGATTTCTTTCCCTTTGTCTTGTAGTTTTTCATTTCTTGTCCATTTCAGAATATCATCTCTTAGAGACTTCCTCATGAATTTAATATGGACTTCTCTCGGTAAGTTATGTCTTTGGACGTAGCTTGTTTGCACTCTATAAAGTTCATTGATTTCTTTTATTAGTTCCTGGAGATCCACCTGAAGGATTCCTCCTATAATTTCTGCCATTTTTGCATAGAGATCTTCATCTTTTTCTTCTGTTATATTCTGAAATCTCAAGCCGTAAGAAACAGGTTGTAACTCTAGATGTGTTATTGATTCATCATATCCTTTGTTTAGTATGTCACTTCTGTCCTCGAAGTTATCCATTCTTTGCTCAACTTTATCTATTTTTCCTTCTGCTGTCTTAATTCTTTGTTCATTTTCTTTCATGGTCTGTTGTATTTCAGCTACTTTGTCATCTAATTCTTTCATCTTTGCTTTCATTTCACCTGTGTCAGCTTTCAACTCCCCCATTTCCACTTTTAACTCTTCACGTTGCTGTTTTGCTTCATTTTGAGATTTCAGCATAAAATCTTGCATAACTGCTAGTGTATCCTGGATTGTTTGCAACGTAGGCTGTGGTTGAGGTTTCTCCTTCTCTTTCTCCTTTTCTTTCTCCTTACCTAACATACTTGTAATTGTTTTTTGATGTACTGGCGAAGGCAGTGGAGACACTTGTGGAGATGTAGAGGGAATTAAAGTCGATTTTTTAATTGTCTTTGTAATGGTGGATGTACTTGACATCCTGTGTATATTTCTAAACTGTATTTTATTTAAAGTAGTTCAGATTTTCTTTCTTATTTTCCCAATATGTAATACTATATTTGGAGCAAGTTATATGTTAGTATAGAAAAGGTGGAGATCCTTCACTCCACTTTGTCAAATTTTCGCTTACTTTGTAATATCAAATTTCAATTATCCAAATAAACTCCAAACAAGATTTGAGATTGCAACTATAAATCTAATTAAAGCAAGAAAAGCAGTCTTCTTATATGTTTTTTTATCACAATTTAAAAAGGAAAACAATAAAAATTAATTCTATTACTTTAGCAGAAATATAAACTTAATTATTGTTTTATAATATATCTTTATACACACAAGAAAAAAAGGGAGGGAGAAGAAAGAAAAAATAAATAAAAATTAAGTCAATATTATCAAAACTTAATTATATTATACTTAGAGTACTTTATAAACTATAATGTTGCTTAGTAGTTAAATTTCTAAAAATTATACAAGCTTAGTAATTTAAAAATTTAAAATATGAAACTCTATATAAAACTTTATGTAAAATGTAATAGCATAAAACTTAGTAAGACTTATAGAACTTATAGGCTACAAAATATCATATAGAATTTAATGAGTTAATTTCAGTTTAAAAGTTTAAAAGTTAAAAATTAATTCTAGTTTTAAAAAAGTTGAGCAGGTAGGTAAATTGTAATCAAATCTTTAAAAACAGCAACCAAGTTTTTCAAGTTGGAATGTACCAAATCAGGTAGGAGGAAGTTTAAAATTGGCAATTCATTATGTCAATTAATTTATCAATCTAAAAAGGACATCAAGAAATAAAACAGAGATAAACGAAATAAGAAAAAGAAAAAGAAAACACTATAATAAGTATCAAATATAATTATAACAATAAAATGCTATACATGCTGTAATTTCTAAAAAGACATTAAATAGATCAGTGATATTTAACTATACTTAATATAGTTTTCTTCAGGCATCTATTTTAAAGACTTGTTGATAGAAGATCCAAAATGTTAAAAATTTTCTTCCAAAGTCAAATTAATCTTTAATTGTAGTCCAAAATATGTCCAATTATAATCCAAATTTGAAATTTAAAATATAATCCAGTTCTAGTCCCAATATAAACCAATATTTCATATTAATGTTACAATCCAAAGGAAGTCAATTCATATTAAAGTGCAATCTAGGTTTCAGATTTTAATTTAAATCAAATTCATTATAATCCAGGTTGTCATTTTAATCAACTTGTGTCAAATTGTAATCCAAATAGCGTTTATGGTTCTATTATAATCCACATCAAGATTTTATTTCATGTGTGTTTTGCAATTTAGACATTTATTTATAATGGTTTCTTCCAGACAGTACAGATAGTTCAGAAGATCAACTTTCTTTCGATGAAGTTTATTCCTGTTTATTTTCATAGTATTACTAGATTACTATAATACTATGATAAATATTTAAGAAATGAAGATTTTAAAGCATGGATTTTTTAATAATTGTGGTTTTGGTTTTGCTGGTTGTTTTAGTTTCAATAGTAATAGATTTTGTTTTTGTTTTATTATTAATTTCTTTTAATTAAAAAGAAGAGAAAAGCAAACCTTTACATCTAGGCAGGGGAAACCAAAGGTAAAATACAGATTAGGTGAAACCAGGTTCAAAAACAGTAACTGAGGGGGACCTTAGAGGCCTAGTGGACAATCACTTAAATGTGAGACAGCAGTGTCCAGTGGCAGCCAAAAAAGCTATTACAATCCTTGGCTGCATAAACAAAAGCATAGGATCAAAATCATGTAAAATATTAGTACCACTTTATGAATCCTTAATAAGACCATATCTGGAATACTCGATCCAGATTTGATAATCACATTACAAAAAAAGATGTTTATATTTTAGAAAAAGTGCAAAGAAGAGTAAATAAAATGATTAAGGGTATTGAAACAAAAACATATAAAGAATGAAGGAATTGGCTATGGCCAGTGGTCCAAGGGTGAACTGAAAGCTTGATTAGGAATAATAGCAATACTTCAGTATTTGAGGGGATGCAACAAAGAAGAGGGGATCAATTTATTTTTCAAAGCACTAGATAGCAAGATAATAAACAATGGATACAAAGTACTGAAGGAGATAAACAACTTTGAATTAAGGATAAAGTTCCTAATGAGGACACTTTTTCCCCACAGAGAACCCATAGCATCCACCAATCACTACTGTTCATTTTGTTATAAGGCCCACCAGCCACTCTGTGACATTTGCTCTGGGTGACCTTCACGGGAGGGGGGAGCAATGTCTCATGGGAACCTGGATGCTTGGATGGCATTGCCCTTCCTTGCATTCCAATCTACCAACATCACCCTATTCTTTCACAAGCTACAAACAAAATAGAAAGTAGGTGAAATTTTGAGTCAGTCTTGACACCACCCTCAGTTATGAAAACTCAATGGATGACTTTATATTAATCTCTCAGATCAATCTACCTTAGAGATTTGTTGATTGGGGAAAAATTGGAAGATGAAATGCTATATATACCATCTTGAGTTTCTGAAGAAACAGAATATAAATTATAATAGTAGTGATTAGTGTTGGGCGAACCGAACTTGCATAGTTCGGGTTCGTACTGAACTTTGCGGTGTTCAGCATGCCAAACCCAAACCTGAACTTTTTAAAAAGTCCGTGTTTAGGTTTGGCTTTCAAATGAACTCCGCGAAACCCTAATCAACAGCCTTGTTGTAAGCAGGAAACGCAAAGACTGGCTGTGATTGGCCATGCATCCTGCTGACCAGTGATTGGCCATGCATGGCTGAGATTGGTCCGGAGGGACACCTGATCTGCCTGTATAAAAGGCAGGACCATGCGGTCCATCGCCATTAAAAGAGCTATTAGTTAGGGACAGTGCTGTTGCTGCTGCTGACAGGGAGAGATAGGTTGGGGAGATTTCTAAGATCACCTAGGCTGCATCTGGTGGCTACTTCCACTGAAAGGGAGATTTCTCAACTGTGCAATTGTCTTCAAAAGGTCAGATCAGCTAGGCATCCGAGGTAACAAAAGAACAAGACTTGTGTGGGCGAGGGGCAGTTCTTCTGTACTCAAGTGGCAGTTCTCAAGTGTGCCTATTTGTACCTGTGGGCACATACATAGCTGCCCATCTATCCAAGGCAAAGAAAGAACAAGCCTTGTGTGGGCAGGGGGCAGTTCTTCTCTACCCAAGGGGCAGTTCTCAAGTGTGCCATTTTGTTCCTGTGGGCATAACCACCTAGCCATCCATCCAAGGCAAAGAAAGTAAAAGACTTGTGTGGGCAGGGGGCAGTTCTTCTGTTCCCAAGGGGCAATTCTCAAGTGTGCCATTTTTTTCCTGTGGACATAGCCACCTAGCCATCCATCCAAGGCAAAGAAAGTAAAAGACTTTTTTTTTGCAGTTTCCCTGAATCTTTGGGTCTCTGCGTTTCTCAATTGTGCCATTTTGTTCCTGTGGGCATAGCCGCCTAGCCATCAATCCAAGGCAAAGAAAGTAAAAGACTTTTTGAGGGCCTGTCTCGCTGCATCTGCTGGCTGCCACTGAAAGGGGAACAAAAGTTGCATATTTCTGGTATGTGCGGAATTTTGTTTGAATTTTTTTTTTAAAAAAAGAAGTTCACATAGCAGTGATAGATCTAGGCAGTCCAGAGTTTATAAGGGACCGGTCAGCCTTGCACTGCTGCTACTGGCCTCTGGGTCAATGACAGACTTGTCCTACGTGCAGATTGGGTTGAAAAAGTTACTGTAGAAATGATAAATCAGGGCTTTCCAGTAATAAAAACATGGTGGTCAGTCTTGTATTGCTCTACTGACCTCTGGCACTTATAATTTTGGGCCAACCACAGGGCCACTTCCTTTCTCTGTATTTCCTTTTTCTATCTAATAAAAATCCACTAGTGCTCTCTGTAAATTTAATTTTGGGTCAAACACGGGGCCACTTCCTTTCTCTGCGTCCCCCTTTTCTGCCTAATAAAAAGCCACTAGTGCTCTCTGTGAATTTAATTTTGGGTCACAGGGCCGCTATTCTGGGAGTTGAAGTCCATTCATCTTAAATATGTCGTGGTTGAGAAACATGAGACTACATTAATTAATCTACTTGTTAAACCTAATGTGATTCCAAAGCAGTAGCACCTTGTTTTGAGCTCTGGGATATTGGTTGATTTCTCAATGATAGACTTGTCCTACGTGCAGATTGGGTGAAAAAAAGTTAACATAGAAGTGATAAATCAGGGCTTTCCAGTAATTAAAATGGGGCAGTCAGTCTTGCATTGCTGCTACTGATCTCTGTGTCAACGATAGACTTGTCCTATGTGCAGATTAGGTTTGAAAAGTAGAAGCGATAAATCAAAGTATTCCAGGCATTAAAACAAGGTGGGGGGGGGGGTGTCAGTCTTATATTGTTGCTACTGACCTCTGGCAATTGTAATTTTGGGTCAAACATGGGGCCACTTCCTTTCTCTGCATCTCCTTTTTCTGCCTAATAAAAGGGGGCTCTACTGCTGTCTGGGCATTTAATTTTTACAGGGCACTTATTTTTCCAATTCTAGGTCCACCTGAAATGCCACACCTTCTTCTGTTCCCAATTTTCTTGGGCCAGTGTCACTGCAGGGCTTCAACCATGAAGAAAGCCACAAAAAAGGGCCTTGGTGCTGGTGGTGATGGAGCTGGTGCTGCAGGGGCCGGGAGAGAGCATGTAAAATCTGCGCCTCAAACCCCTATCTGTGGTGCAAGCAGGCACCTGGGTTTGGGGCCTATATTGGCAGGCCCCAAAACTGCTTCCAGACTGGTGATGCAAGAAGTTGGAGATAATATGGCACGCAGCGCTACCAGTTCCATGGTATTGCCTTCTACACACTCCACCTCAGCTGCGAGTTCAGAGCCCTCGTCATCACCCCCCTTCAAAGCAGTAAGGCCGTCTCAGCCAGAAGCAGTGGGGTCTTTAATGCTCTTCGATGACACTTCTAACTGGGATGCCATGGGCCGTCCACCTGCCCCATCCCTAGTAGCAGACCTTGGGCTTCCGGATAGCCAAGAACTTCTGCTGGATAACGAGGAGGTGTCTAGGGCATCATCAGGGAAGACCACGATGGAGGATGAGACCCAAATCACTGCTCCTGCAGCTTACCGCAATGTTGAGGCTGAGAGGGAGGCTAGTGGGGAGGATAGGGTGGAAGAAGATGCCAGGGGTGATGACGAGGTGCTAGATCCCATGTGGACCAAAGTTCGGCAGAGTTCAGAGGAGGAAGAGGCTGTGGTGGTCCCAGTCCCAGGCAGCCAGCAGAAGAGGGAGAAGGGTGCAAACCCTCAGCGCTCAGTCTGCTGGTACTATGACCCACTGTGGCCAGGGATTGAGCGTGCCACTTTTTCAAGCAGTTTACAGATGACAAGACAAAGGTCATTGGCACATTATGCCACCAGTCCCTGAAGCGAGGGAGAGGTGTTAAAAATCTCAGCACCACCTGCATGACCAGGCACCTGAATACAAAACATGAGCTTGGTTGGCAGCAATACCTTCAAAGTATTCAAACGCCTGGGTCTTCTTCTTCTGCCCAGGCTGCCTCGGTCCCTGCCACCACCTCCCCAACAAGAGACAATGTAGGATCACCACCAACACTAACACCACCAGCAGCACCAGCACCAGCACCATCAAGCCTGTCTATACCGTCCCAGGGAAGCTTTCAGCTGTCCATCCCTCAAACTTTGGAGAGAAAGTGGACGTTTGGCCCATCTCACCCACGAGACCAGACCCTGAATGCCAGCATTTCAAACCTGCTGGCATTTGAAATGCTCCCCTACTGTCTGATGGAGACAGAAAGTTTCAAAAATTTTATGGAAGTGGCTGTCCCACAATATGTCGTTCCCAGCCGCTACTACTTTTCCTTCCACCACCCAGGATTGCTGGACATCAGTCGGTGCCTCCTGTTGCCTCCTCCTCCTCCTCCTCTTCACCCTCCACATCCAGTAAGTGCAGCGCAGCAACCTCCGACTTGAGCACAACCATGGGGAAACAGCAGCAGGCAGTGCTGAAACTCATCTGCTTAGGCGAGAGGCCACACACCGCCCAGGAGCTGTGCACCGGCATCCAGGGGCAGACAGACAAGTGGTTGCTGCTGCTGCACCTGAAGCCTGAGATGGTGGTGTGCGACAACGGGCAGAACCTTGTGGCAGCCTTGGGCCGAGCGGGGTTGACACACATCCCTTGCCTGGTGCATGTGCTCAACTTGGTGGTGCAGAAGTTCCTGGCCCATTATCCAGGCATGTTGGCGCTGCTGAATAAAGTGCGTGCGGTGTGCGCACACTTTTGCTGTTCCCACCCTGCTGCTGCTCACCTATCTTCCCTGCAGAGGAACTTTGGCCTTCCCACCCACCACCTCATCTGCGATTTGCCAACCAGGTGAAATTCCACGCTGCATATGCTTAAAAGGGTATCTGAGCAGCAGCAGGCAATCGTGGAGTTCCAGCTTCAAAATGCCCAGCTGAGTAGAAGTGCAGACCAACAGCACTTTACCATCAATGACTGGGCCTCTATGAGGGACATTTGTGCCGTGCTGCAGTGCTTCCAGTATGTCACTGATATGGTCAGTGCTGATAATGCCATTGTGACTGCTACCATCCCCATCCTTTGCCTACTGGAAAAAACCCTTCAGGCCATGACGGAGGATGTGGCACAGGAGGAAGCAGAGGAGGAGGAGGAAGGCCCATTTTCCCAGGCAGCAGGGGGGCACATCCGTGGCTCGCAGGGTGGGTGGCTGAGCTGAAGCAGCCAGGTACTCCGCTATCCAGCCAGCATAGTTTTGGGGGAGGAGGACTTGCAACAGGGCGGCCCCCAGTGCAGCTCATGGGCATCAATGAAGCGTGGCTGGAGGAAGGAGCAGGAGGAAGAGGAGAGACCTGTTACTGACAACTTCTTCTTGACTCAGGGCAGCCTGGCTCACATGAGCCACTACATGCTCCAGTGCCTGCGCAATGACCCCAGGGTAGCCCGCATCGTCACCTCTGCCAGTTACTGGTGGCCACCCTGCTGGATCCCCGTTATAAGGACAACATCACCTTCTTGATCCCAGCACTCGAGCGGGAGCGCAAAATGAGAGAATACAAGCATGTGCTGGTGGACGCATTAGTGGCAGTTCCCACAGGAATTGGAGGGCTCAGTAGTGGCACGCAGAGTAGGAGGACACAGTTGCCAATGCAGCAGGGACACTGGCAGCACCTCAGAGGATGAACATGGCCACAATGTGGGAAAACCTATTCCATCATCCCACACATCCCACACTATCGAATGTCATGGCCAATAATGCAGAAGGCAGAATGTGACACGCAGGGTGGACGACTACCTGTCCACGCGTCTCATGGTACTTAGTGATGCCTCCACCCCCTTCAATTTTTGGGTAGATAAATTGGACAAGTGGCCAGAGCTTGCCCTCTATGCCCTGGAATGCTGTCCTGCCCTACGGCAAGTGTCCTGTCCGAGCATGTGTTCAGCACCGCAGGAGGGATCATCACTGACAAAAGGATCCGCCTATCCAGACAACGTGGACATACTTACATTCTTTAAAATGAACCAGGCGTGGATCCCACGGGACTTGGTTGTGCCAACACCTGAGTGAGTGGTTAGTGTTTGCTACCAACATCACCACCTCCCCCCCGACAGCTGTAAAATTCATGTATATATATTCAGGTATATTTTTATGGAAATATTTGTGTATAGTTTGTGTTTGAATCCTGTCAATGGTATAACTGGAGGTGCCCATCAATAAAATTATTTTTGGTACAGATGGTTTCTGAGAGCCTAAATGCATGTTCCTTTCAAGGGTGTCACCTTGGGAAAAGCTGAGATATCCAGGTTTATTTCTATGGAAATATTTGTGTGTGTTCTGGGTTTGAATCCTGTCAATGGTATAACTGTGCAGATGGCCACGGAAAAAAATATTTTTGGCACAGATGGTTTCTGAGAGCTTAAATGCATGTTCCTTCCCAGGGGTGTCACCTTGGGAAAAGTAGAAATACTTTGCACCAGGCAAATCGGGTTCGGCAAACTTACCTGAACTCCACCACCAAGTTTGGCTGAACCTGCCAAACCCGAACTTCGTTGGGTTCGCCCAACACTAGTAGTGATGATTCCTTTCCACCTCTGATCTATATTACCTAGCAATTCTAGACAAATAATATTTGAAATTCATAACACTATAATTCTTGGAAATGTTTAAATTGTCTCTTTTATTACTGTTTTAGAATAAGGGTTGCTTTTTATTTCCATTCAGGAAGAAGTAAACATTTTGTGCTCCCCCCAACTCTATGTGATTGTTTGCAATATTCAGCATGTTTTCGCTGAAAAAACTCAAGCGACTTATCAGTATCATTGGGGTGTAATGTGTTTAAGTGACGCCTTAATTTATTTGACTTCATGCTGTCCGCTGCCAACATTTTTAAACACAGAAAACATACAAGTCTTTCTTTGTGTCCCACCAAAGTCACAGTGAAGCTAAGCGTTAAATACGCTTAATCATATTTCTTCGTCTTAGCTTTTGGGAGACTTATGTTTGTCTCATTATCTCTGTTTCTTTCCTCCTTTCTTTTCATCCCTGTTAAATATTTTTCCATGCAGTCTCGTAAGGGTTTGTTATCTGCACTTTGTATCTCTTGCTCTGTGCTATTGTTCGGTGCAAAAACCTGCTACTCCCTGTGGCAAAAAAAGCCCATTCCCCGAGGTCACGTATCTCCCCTGGCATTGCTACGCGCTCCCCCAGGGGTTCCCGCCCCACTATTTGAGAAACACTGGTCTAGCCTAACAAAAAGAAAGACATGATATCAGACTTCTAATATTTGAGGAGATGTTACAGAAAGCAGGAATTGACATAATCTCCAAAGCACCTGAGGGTAGGACAATAAACATCAAATGGAAGATCATTAAAGAAAGATCTAATCTAGAATTAAAAGTTAGAAATTTGCTGACAATGAGATGGACAATGGAATACTTTGCCTCCAGACGTTGTGGGTGTTCTTTCACTGAATAATATTGTTTGGTCTATCAAAAATTGACTCAAACAGGGGATTTTACTGTTTTAAAATTTTACCGAATTAATCTTCTGCTCTTAAATGTCCTTAAAAGTTTGCATAATTGGGAAGAGGGGCAGGGGTCAATGGCCACGGCACCACAGGGCTCCCTCATTCTCATGAGGGAAGCCCCGAATTCCTACAGTCTGGGGGTCCTGGCTCTTTTAAACCTGGGCCGATCCTTCCTGCAGGGGAGGTGACATAGGGGACGCTAACAGAGGTCTGGTTTGGGGCCGGCATCCCCCACCAGATGAATCGGCTTAAGTCTCACGCCGGCAGTGGCACGAGGTTGGCCAGGCCGCCATGCCTGGCCGATGCTAGCGGCGGAAGACTACGCAATGCACAGATTGAAGAAGCCTGGAAACATCTGGAAAGAGGATGGATTTGAGTGATGGCGAGGTGAAAAAAGTTTAAGCAATGTGCTGGGTGCAGAGATGGAAAGAGATTCAAAATGGATTGTTTTTATTTTTTCTACTTACGGAAGCAGAAATGCCTAAAATTGGTGTGGAAGCGGCTGATCGGCTATGGGGCGATTAGCGAAAGCTTTAAAGTCATAGTAAATTGCCCAAAGTTGTTGTGGTTTTTTTCCCTTGGGGGATATTTAAAGAATTTAAAGATTCGGAGCTTAAATTGGAATTTTATCTGGATTTATTAAGGTATTTTCTTTTCTTGAGGACGTCACTTTCCTTTGCAACAATTGAAGAGAATAATTAATCATGATAATTTACTGCCACCTTTCGGTCGGAGGAGTCACTACAAGGAGTTTCCACCATGCATATTTGTACCAGATGGTTTTATATTTGTTTTCGTTGGATGGAAGATGTTTGTTACCTATTTATACTGTTGAAAGAACGCTGTTCCCAGCTTTGTTTTGGAACATGGCTAATTGGAAGAAATATTTTTGAAGCCGGGAGGAGATATTGGACATAGTCTAAAGGACATACTGGATAATCTTATTGGAGATAGATTGGAGACATTCTGGACAATCTCAGTGGAGATAGATTGGAGACAAACTGGAGTCACATCTGGGAAAGTATGGATCAAGGAGCATGAAATGGAAATATGGACGCTGATAGGATTTACAAAGAACAAGATTTATACTTAGGGACTTAAACAAAGACTTAAAGTTTTTTAATTGGACCATTAATTTAAACTACACTTTAATTGGACTTTATTATAAAAAGGAAAGTGTAATTAAATTCCAAGGAAGAATTTGCTCTGATGGAGGGGGATTAATTAAAGATTAAGATTTTAATTGAGTTGTACTTGTAATATTGTTCAATTAAGATACTCGAGACTCATAAAACTACTCTGGTGGGTAAAATTTTGGAATGAAATAATATTATTAAAAGAGAAATTGAAAATGGTTAGGTTTGGTAGGGAAGATTAGTATTAATGATTAATGTAAAGATTAAGATTTTAGATAAGTTGCATAGGTAATAGTGTTAAACTAAGATATTATTGAGATTTATAAAATTACTTTGGTCAGAAAAATTTTGGAATAATGAAATAATATCAAAAGTGAAATTTAAAAATGGTTAGGTTTGGTAGGATGATTAATATTAATGATTAATTTGGTAAATATTGTTGGTTTAAACATTTGGAGGAGAGAGGTGATTAAGAGGAACGGAAAAGAAAATAACAGTGAGAAGGAATGTTACAGCTAAGAGGTTTTTACTAGGAATAAACAAAGATTATGGAATTATATAAGTAGACGAATTATGCTATAGAATGTAAAAAAAAGTATGGAAATAGAAAACAATTTTAATAATATTTGTTGATACCTATTTGTTAAAGAAAAGGGAATAATGATAATTAGAAATATTGATTATAGAATTTTTAATCTGGAATATGACTACTAAATTTAATTTAATGATTTTTTTCCTTCTAGAATGGGGTATGATTCTATTGGATTGAAAGTGACATAATTAGAGTAAGGTAAATGATTCCACTGGGTATATAGTGACTTTTTTTTTCTTAGAATATGGTATGATGATTTTATTGGATTGAAAGTGTTATAATTAGAATAGGGCAGATGATTCCACTGGGTTTACAGTGACTTTTTTTTCTTTTTTCTTTCCTCCTAGAATAGGGTATGATGATTCTATTGGATTGAAAGTGTTATGGATTGAAAGTGTTACAACTAGATTAGGGTATGATGAGTATATGGAGTATTCAGTGCTGTTTTTGTTTCTTTCTTTTTCATTTTTTTCTCATTTTCTTTTCTTGTTAATTTTCTAATTTTCATTTATTTTTACTTTTAATTTTTTTTATCTTTACCTATTAAAGGGAAATATTTTTAATTTGTTTTATTAATTTGGTGTGCTAATTTGGCAATATTTGGGATATACTATTTGGTGGGTTTCTCTTTTTGTGCCCCCCCCATATATTTTTAAAACTATCTTTTAGCAAGGGTTTAATTTAATTTAAATACTGTTGGAGGTAATTAGAAATTTTTGCTCCCTTTTTAAAAATGTTTTTTTCTTTTATTTTAAAGGGCATTTATTATGGAAGAAGGTTTAAAATATACATGAAAACTAACATAGAGGAGATTCTGAGAAAACTGAAGTATCATGGCCTAATTAATTAGATGTGACTAAGAGTAGGAACAGCCTAAAATGTATATTGGCTAACAGTTTTTTTGTTATTATATAAGAAATTGGAGTAATTATTTTTGTTCAGATGTCAAATGTTCAGGAGGGTAGCATTGGTTAAACTATGTATACCAAAATTGTAATACCACTTAAAATTAATGGTATTTTCTTTTTCTGTATTATTATTATTATTATTATTATTATTATTATTATTATTATTATTATTATTATTATTATTATTTATTAGATTTGTATACCGCCCCTCTCCGTAGACTCGGGGCAGCTCACAGCAATAATAAAAACAATGTACAACAAATCTAATACTTAAAAATATCTAAAAAACCCTTATTTAAAAAGCAAGACAAACACACAAACATACCATGCATAAACTATATAGGCCTGGGGGAGATGTCTCAATTCCCCCGTGCCTGACGGCACAGGTGGGTTTTAAGGAGTTTACAAAAGGCAAGGAGGGTGGGGGCAATCCTAATCTCCGTGGACAGCTGGTTCCAGAGGGTCGGGGCCACCACAGAGAAGGCTCTTCCCCTGGGTCCTGCCAGATGACATTGTTTAGTTGACAGGACCTGGAGAAGGCCAACTCTGTGGGACCTAACTGGTCACTGGGATTCGTGCGGCAGAAGGCAGTCCCGGAGATATTCTGGTCCAATACCATGAAAGGCTTTAAAGGTCATAACCAACACTTTGAATTGTGACCGGAAACTGATCGGCAACCAATGCAGATTGCGGAGAGTTGGTGTAACATGGGCATACCTAGGGAAGCCCATGATTGCTCTCGCAGCTGCATTTTGCGCAATCTGAAGTTTCCAAACACTTTTCAAAGGGAGCCCCATGTAGAGAGCGTTACAGTAGTCGAACCTCGAGGTGATGCGGGCATGAGTGACTGTGAGCAGTGACTCACGGTCCAGATAGGGCCGCAACTGGTGAACCAGGCAAACCTGGAGAAATGCCCCCCTTGAAACAGCTGAAAGATAGTTCTCTAATGTAAGCTGTGGATTGAGGGGGATGCCCAAGTTGCGGACCCTCTCTGAGGTGGTCAATAATTCCCTCCCCCCAGGGTAATGGACAGATGGAATTGTCCTTGGGAGGCAAAACCCAGAGCCACTCTGTCTTAACAGGGTTGAGTTTGAGTCTGTTGACACCCATCCAGACCCCAACAGCTTCCAGGCACCAGCACATCATGTCCACTGCTTCATTGACTGGACATGGGGTGGAGATGTACAACTGGGTATCATCAGCATACTGATGATACCTCACCCCATGCCCTTGGATGATCTCACCCAGCGGTTTCATGTAGATATTAAATAGCAGGGGGGAGAGGACCGACCCCTGAGGCACCCCACAAGGGAGAAGCTTAGAGGTCGACCTCTGATCCCCCACTAACACCAACTGCGACCGATCAGAGAGATAGGAGGAGAACCACTGAAGGACAGTGCCTCCCACTCCCAATCCCTCCAGCCGGCGCAGAAGGATACCATGGTTGATGGTATCAAAAGCCGCTGAGAGGTTGAGAAGCACCAGGACAGAGGATAAACCCCTGTCCCGGTCCCGCCAGAGATCATCCATCAACTTCTGCTGCACGAATTCCAGCGACCAGTTAGGTCCCACAGAGTGGATCTTCTCCAGGTACTGTCAACTAAACAATGTCGCTTGGTGGGACCCAGGGGAAGAGCCTTCTCTGTGGCGGCCCTGGCCCTCTGGAACCAATTCCCCCCAGAGATTAGAAATGCCCCAACCCTCCTTGCCTTTCGTAAGCTACTTAAAACCCACCTCTGCCGTCAGGCATGGGGGAATTGAGATCCTCTTTCCCCCTAGGCCTTTACAATTCTATGCATGGTATGTATGTATGTATGTTTGGTTTTTATATTAATGGGTTTTTAATCATTTTTAGTATTGGATTACTATTGTACACTGTTTTATTGTCACTGTTAGCCGGCCCGAGTCTACGAAGAGGGGCGGCATACAAATCCAATAAATAAATGAATGAATGAATGAATGAATGAATGAATGAATGAATGAATAAATAAATCAATACGACCAAAGCAGTTTCCGTGCTGTAGCCGGGCGTGAATCCTGACTGTTGAGGCCTAGATAATCGGCTTCTTCCAAGGACCGCTGGAGCTGGAGCACCACCACCTTCTCAACAACCTTCCCCATAAAGGGAAGGTTGGAGACTGGATGATAGTTGTTAAGAATGGCTGGGTCCAGGGATGGGTTCTTGAGGAGGGGGCGCATAAGTGCCTCCATGTAGGGAGCCGGGAAGGACCCCCTCCCCAAAGAAGCGTTGACAATCTCCTGGACCCAGCTCCGTGTCACCTCCCTTCTGACCGAAACTAGCCAGGAGGGACATGGATCCAGTAAACAGGTGGTGGAACTGACAGCTCCAATGGCCTTGTCCACTTCATCAGGTGTCACCAGATCAAACTCTTCCCAGACAGATGGACAAGTAAGGGCCCCAGTCACCTCGACTGACTCGTTGTCAGTCGACTCTGTTATCCAATCGGAGTCGAGGTCCGCTCGGATCTGAGCGACTTTATCAGCGAAAAATGTGTTAAAATCCTCGGCACTACTTTGCAAGGGCTCCCCAACTCCCCCCTTGTTAAGAAGGAAGCAGGTCACCCTAAACAGAGCGGCTGGGCGAGATTCTGCTGATGCAATCAAGGTGGCATGATACGCGCATCTTGCTGCCTTGAGCACCATTTTGTAAGTCTTAATATGAGCTCTTACAAGTGTTCGATTGGATTCGGACTTACTCTTCCTCCATTGCTTCTCTAGAGTCTCTTTTGGCATTTCAACTCCCAGAGTTCCTCGTTGAACCATAGTGCTCTATGGGGTCTAGTGCCGCGGAGAGTTCGCAATGGCGCAATCCAGTCAATAGCATCCGCTGCAGCCTTGTTCCAGGCCTCAGCAGGCCTCAGCAAGAGACTCTGCCGAACTGTGGACAAATGCATCTGGAATAACTTCAAGTGCCCTCTGAAAGCCCTCTGCGTCCATCAGGCGTCTGGGGCGGAACCACCTAGTGTACATGTGATTGGAGAGTAAAATTTAAAAAAATCTTTACCTCCCAAAAAGTTTGCATGATTGGGCTATTCTTTTCTTCTCAAAAAGAAAAGAAAACAGAATTCATTTATGGAAGTAAAGAATGCTACTTAAAGAGGCAATTCAAAGAGAAAAAAATTGAGAACAGAATTGATTTACTAATTAATAAGTACAATGCAGAAAGAAGAGACTGTTTGGGAATTTGACACTATTACTGTAGCACTGTCTGAAACTTCTTAATGTAAGATGATAAAAGCTATTCTCAGTGTATTTTATTGCATTAAGATTGATGAAAAGAATTAATAATAACTAGATATTAATTAGAAATTAATATCCAGTTATTATTGGATCCACCCAAATTCTAAGTGAAATCAATTAAGATATAATGGAAGCAGCCATCATAATATCTCTGCAGTCATGATTGTGATTTGTGACCTTTCCTGTCAAGTTACAACAAGAAATATCAATGGGGAACTGGCATCAAGTGCTGTCACGAGGTCCTCCTTTTATGACCCTTGTAGTCTTCACTTAATGATAGTGACTCTTATCACTAACATTAACTAGAATAATCAAATGGTTTTTCGATCAAGCTGATTAACAACAATTTCCAGCTCCAATTAGAATTCTCAAGCAAGGACTACTTAGTTTCTTCAGCAGTACTAACGATTTCTGAAATTTACCATTAACATGAAAATTGGGGGGGGGGGCACATTTTAAACTCTGTTCTAGTTACTATTTTTACTTGTAATTTTGATTTAATGACATTAAGACAACACCATTAGAAATATATATATACCGTGTTTCCCCGAAAGTAAGACAGTGTCTTACTTTCTTTTTATCCCCAAAAGCCCCACTATGTCTTACTTTCGGGGTATGTCTTATATTGTTAAGGGGCACTGACAGCTAAAAAACCTGTGTAAAATGTGTTTTTTTAGTGTATATGCATTTTACCTTCTGTGACGGGCGGGGGGGGGGAGGTTTCTTTGGAGTAGGGACGTGCCCGAGTAAATTTGCAGAGGCGGCAGTGACAAGTGCAGGGGACGGCGCGGCGACGTATGGAGAGGGGGACGGTGCGGACGTGGGCAGGAGGCGGCGCGCAGCTAGATGAGAGGGAGGCGGCAATACCCCCCGTGTTTCCCCGAAAGTAAGACATATGTCTTACTTTCGGGGTACGGCTTATATTAGCCGACCCCCCTGAAACCCCCGATACGTCTTACAATCGGGGGTGTCTTACTATCGGGGAAACAGGGTATCAGTGTATCCTAAACAAGGCTATCAGTTCTTTTTAGGGATTTACAGTGATCCCTCGAGTTTCACGATCTCGATCTTTGCGAAACGCTATATCGCGATTTTTCCACCCGATGACGTCACTCTCTTCCTTCCTCATCTTTCTTTCTCTCTCTCTTTCTCTATCTTGCTTCTTCCTCTCTCACACTCTCTTCCTCCCTCTCTCATCTCTTTCTTTCCTTCTCTCTCTTTCTCTATCTCTCCCCCTCTTGCTGGCGGGCGGCGGGGGCATCAGCGAGGAGCCGGGGTTTCCCCTTTGCGTGGGCGGCTGGGAAACCCCGATCTTCGTCTGCTCGCTGCTGCTGCGCCGAAAAGATCAGCTGCTGGGCGGCCGAAGGAACCTTCCCTGGGTCTTCCCCCTCTTGCTGGCGGGCGGGCGAGCGGCGGGCATCAGCGAGGAGCTGGGGTTTCCCCTTTGCGTGGGTGGCCGAGAAGACCCAGGGAAGGTTCCTTTGGCCGCCCAGCAACTGATCTGCTCGGTAGCGCAGCAGCAGCGAGGAGCCGAATCAGGGTTTCCCCACCACCTCTCCCCACCGCCTCACGGGGGTCCTGTGAACGTGCTACATATTGCATCCCTCCATAAAAGCTATAGGTGTTTAAAATTATACACGCAGGCTGTCGGCGGAAGGTGATAGCTTCAATGCTTAAACAGCTTTCCTCCCCAACTATAAACCGGAGTTCTGAGCTCCAAACACCCACCCACACAAAGAGAGAGACGTGTCGCCGTGGAGTTGGCCTCCCCTGCCAAGAAACATTGCCGGGAGCATCCCCTAGCACGTTCACGCGACCCCCGTGAGGCGGTGGGGAGAGGTGGTGGGGAGAAGCTCTCTCTCCCTCCTCCCCCCCCCGGAAAAAAGAAAGCAGCCCCAACCAAAGACGCCCAGCGAGAAAGAGGTCTCCGCGCCGGACTTGTTGCTTCTGCCTGCCAAGAGAGCCGGGCGTGGGCAGCAGCCGAGAAAAGTCGGAGCCGGTCCGGTGCAGCAGGAAAGGGACGGAGAAGGCTCACTGGCAGCCCTTGCCCATCGCTTCCCCCCCTCCCCCGCTGGATCCAGCAGCGTGCTGAGGGGAATTGCCGCGGACTGGAAAAACCACCACCCTTCGCCGGGAGCGCCGTTCGTGGCTCTCTCGGGCGAGGACTGAAGGGAGGGTCCATGCGCGGCCGGCTGGGTGGCGATGCCAAGGTGGCCCGGGGTTTTTTGGGGCTGTTTTTTCCCCCTTTCGGCGGCTTTGGGAAGAACCTTGCCGGGTGATGCGGCGCTGAAGGCAACGCCGCTCTGAGGAAACGGGGCTCTCTCGGCGTTCGAGCGCTAAACAGGAAAAAAGCCGTTTGGATAGGGGGTGGATTCTTGCTTCTTAACCGGGAGCAGTTGCCCCCTCTCCCAAAGCGATGTTCCAAAGCGGTCTCCGGGAAGCGACCAAGGGAAAGGCAGTCGTCTGCCTTTCCTTCAGCTCTAAAGAAGCGGCAACTGCCCTGCCTTCCCCCAGCCAGTTAACCAAGCGCTTCAAGTTAACCGGCTGGGGGAAGGCAGGGCATTTGCCTCCTCTTTCAAGCTGAAGGAAAAGCAGACAACTGCCTTTCCCTCGGTCGCTTCCCGGAGACCGCTTTGGAACATTGCTTTGGTTGCTCCTGCCTCTCCTGCAGCGGAGAGAAGCGGCAAATGGCCAGCCCTTCCCCCAGCCGCTTCCCCGCATGCTTTGGATGCGCCTGCCTTTCTTACAGAGAAGACAGGCGGCACCTTCCCGAAGCGCTCGGTGAAGCCGCTGGGGAAGGGCTGGCCATTTGCCGCTTCTCTCCGCTGCAGGAGAGGCAGGAGCAACCAAAGCAATGTTCCAAAGCGGTCTCCGGGAAGTGACCGAGGGAAAGGCAGTCGTCTGCTTTTACTTCAGCTTGAAAGAGGAGGCAAATGCCCCGCCTTCCCCCAGCCGGTTAACTTGAAGCGCTCGGTTAACTGGCTGGGGGAAGGCAGGGCAGTTGCCGCTTCTTTAGAGCTGAAGGAAAGGCAGACGACTGCCTTTCCCTCGGTTGCTTCCCGGAGACCGCTTTGGAACATCGCTTTGGGAGAGGGGGCAACTGCTCCCGGTTAAGAAGCAAGAATCCACCCCCTAGCCAAACGGCTTTTTTCCTGTTTAGCACAGCGTTCGAGCGCTAAACAGGGAAAAAGCCATTTGGATAGGGGGTGGATTCTTGCTTTTAACCGGGCAGTTGCCCCCTCTCCCAGAGCGATATCCTTAGCGGTCTCCAGGCTGCGACCTTTTAAAACAGCCGCGCCGCTTCCCAGCTGAGTCCTGAAGCCAAACGCCAAAGGCGAACTTCCGCGTTTGGCTTCAGGAGTCAGCTGGGAAGCGGCGCGGCTGTTTTAAAAGGTCGCAGCCGGCCTGGGGGGCTTGCTGGGAAGCCCCCCAGGCCGGCTGCGACCTTTTAAAACAGCCGCGCCGCTTCCCAGCTGAGTCCTGAAGCCAAACACGGAAGTGGTTTTTTTTAAAATTAATATTTTTTTAAAAATCGCGATATAGCGTTTCGCGAAGATCGAGATGGTATCATTTGCTGAAAAATCGCGATATAGCATTTCACGAAGATTGAGATCGCGAAACTCGGGGGATCACTGTAATAAGTTTTTGGCTTTGTGGTCTAAGATAGATGAAGTAAATAGTTGCTTGCTGTACAAGAGATAGGTTCCGGACGCAGAAGCGCCATGCATTTAATAAATTAGACATGGTTGAAATGCCAATGTACCATGCCAGAGAAGAATAGATCTTAGTTCATTATTTAGGCTAGTGCCACAACCTAAGCACAGTAACTATTGAAGGTAAAACTCCACTCAAAATTGCAATAAGTTTAGTTATAAAGCATTTCATATATAGAATGACTGCAGGCATATATTTATATCCAGCTATATCTCTAAGTCAGAGAGCAAAGGAGAAAATCTTTTTATTACATCAAAAGATTAAGAAAAGCTTTAGTAATAAATCTCTGTGCTTACCCAGAATTTAAAAAATCCTAGGAAGAAAGAAGAACAATACTATTTTAAAAAAAAGAAAGATAAATGATAAATGATACAAGTAGATGAAACCTAATCTAAAGGGGGGGAAATACAAATTAGTTATCTTGACATCTGGCATATTTAAGGTCATTGCTTCTGTGTGTAAATGTTTCATTTATTTTCTATTTTATATGTTAGAAAGATACATGCAAATCTGAATAAGAATTCTATTGTTTGGCATTTAAAGATAACTTTCAGCAAATACAATGCAGAATCTAGTAGCTATAGCACCTTTTGCAATGAGAAACAGAATCTTTAAGCAATGTGTTTCTAAACTTATTGTGTTGTATGGAGGAAAGTAATCTATTTTTCTTGCACAGGTGCTCCTTGGCCTACAACTATTTGTTTAATAACTATACTTAGTTACAGCTACACGTAAAAAAGTGACATGTCCATTTTTCAAACTTACAACTTTTGCAGCATCTCCATGATCATTTGGCAACTGGCATATATTTAAGACAGTTGCATTTTTCTGAAGTTATGTGATGACTATTGGTAACCTTTCCAACTGGCTTCCGACAAGAAAAGTCCATGAGGGGACAGATTAACTTAATGTCTGCAAGGTTCACTTAATAACTGCAGTGATTGCAAAAAATAAAAAGTGGGGAACAACTCACTTAATAAATGCCTTGCCTAACAACAGAAATTTTGGCTCAATTCTGGTTGTAAGTAGAGACTACCTGTATGCAAGTTCCATTCCTCAATCACACACAATATTTACTGTCATACAACAGTAAAAACCATAGAAAGATATTGTTCATAAGACACTTGTATCCAGCCATCCTGATCAGTATCATAGCGTCTGAAGACATCTGTCCATTTCTGGAAGAAAAAGGTTAATGTCAAATTGTCTGCAGATAAAATACCTGTGTTCCATTATATAAAATGCACATAACAATCATGAGACAGATATGATGAACATACTGAAATCTAAATTGTAGAGGGAAATATTTTTTTTATAGTTCTGACAATGAAAATATCAGTCAGGATACAGATAAAGGGCTGGCTGGACAAAACCACAAAGTCAGTGGTCCATAACAAAACTGTATTCAAATTCAAATTTTATATCCTTGTTTTCGTGTTGCATACTTGAAACAATTTGATCATCTGGATTCATCTGGCCTCTCTATATCCCCTCCTCCCCTTTCCGGTATAAGATTACCTGCAGCACAACACAGCACTGAATGAAGTCATCAAAAGCCACTTGCCCTCTTCTTTGCCTATCAAATTTTTGAATCAAGAGATCGTAGAACTGGTCAGTCAGCCGGTATCCTTAATAGAATTGGAAATATTAATGAGCAAAGTTTAAAATAATTACATTCTATAATTGTAGCCATCTACATGATACTCAAATAAGCAAATTAAAAAACCCAGGAAGTTTCACATATGAGAGAAGAATGGAACCAAAGTGGTTTTAATCAGATCATTTAGAGCTAGCTGACACCTTTTTATTTTATGAAAAAATCAGTCTATTCTATAAAACATATTGTGACTTATCACAGATAAGAGCTGTGCCGGCCCAGTGGTTACAATGAAGTACTTCTGAGATCAGTAACATGATTGTTGGGAGCAATATTCTTAGAGGGCTGTAAAGCACTATGAAGCAGCATAACACTCTACCTTTGAAGAGTGTTCGGAAACTTCAAATCGTCCAGAAAGTAGCTGTGCGAGAGGTTTTGGGCCTTCCAAAATATGCCCACACCTTCCCATCACTCCACGGACTGCATTGGCTGCTGATAGGTTTCTGGACACAATTTAAAGTGTTGGTTATGACCTATAAAGCCCTACATGGCATAGGACCAGATTATCTCTGAGACTGCCTTCTGCAGCTCAAATCCCAGTGTCCAGTTAGGTCCCACAGAATTGGTCTCCTCAGGGTCCCATCAGCCAGACAATGCCGGCTGGCAGGGCCCAGGGGAAGAGCTTTCTCTGTGGGAGCCCTGGCCCTCTGGAATCAACTCCCCCCAGAAATTTGCACTGCCCCCACCCTCCTTGTCTTCCGTAAGAATTTGAAAACACATTTATGTCGCCAGGCTTGGGGTCATTAGACCCCAGGTTCTGCCCAATGAATGTACTTGGTGTGATAGTATGTATGTGTTTCTTTGATTTTAAATGTTTAGTTTTAAAGAAAATTTTAAATTAATTATTTTATTAATTAGCCTAGAAATGTTTTATTTATTGTATTTTTACTAAAATGTTATAAGCCGCCCCGAGTCCACGGAGGGGGGCAGCATATAAGTCAAACAAACAAACAAACAAACAAACAAACAAACTCCAAGTGCTATTACTAATGTAACAAAAGTTATGGCTGAAAACATTTACTGGGATTGATAAATTAATTAAATTTAAATCTTAGTATACTGTGTGTTTTTAAATAGTGCTGTGTAGTTTGAATATCTATGCCAGGGGGGAGGGTGTGACCCCGGGGAACGTGCCAAGACACCATGGAAAAATATTTAACAGGGAGGAAAAGAAAGGAGAATGAGACAAATGTTAAGTCTCCTGAAAGCTAAGACGAGGAAATATGATGGGAGATGAGAAAAGACTATCATCTATGATGGAAGATGAGGAAAGACTATATTGGCAGCAGACAGCATGAAGCCAAATAAATTAAGGTGTCACTTAAACACATTACACCCCAATCACGCTGCTAAGCTGCTTGAGTTTTTTCAGAAAAAGCATGCCGAAAATTGCAAACAATCGTTCCGCCGGAGAATTGGGGGCGTGCAAAATGCTTATTTTTTCCTAAGGGGAGGCATAACAGAAAATAATTAAGAAGCACTGCCCTAGGGCGTTGGGTGACATATAAACATAAACAAACAAACGAATACATTTTTCAAGAGGCAACTGGACTTTCTGGTTTCTCTCCAGGCCAGTGTGAAGTAGCTTCTCGGAAAAGTAGCAAAACATATTCAAAGAAAACCAGAAAGTCCAGTTTCTTCTTGAAAAAAAATCTTTGGGACCCTTATATAATATACTTTATTGAAAATTATACTCCAAGCCAGGCTGAAGAAGCTTCTTGGATGAGAAGCAAAACATCTTCAAAGAAAAAACAGAAGCCCAGTTGCCTTTTGAAAAAGCACATTTGGGACCTTAATGTAATATACTTTACTGAAAATTATACTCCAATTTATTCCTTTTATCCCTCAGAGAAATGTAAGCTCTTCACAATGAGAGACTGGAAAATATTTAGAGTCAAGACAGTTTCATTATATGAGAAGCCCAGGCACCTTACCAGAAAACTTGGTTCCAAGGTGTGAGGGGCTGTACTTCAAAATAGATTCCATGTAACCAACCATACTATTCTACTGGATTAAAAGCAGGGAGTATTTAAATCTAAATATAATAGGGGGTGTACAAAACGATGGAAACACTTTGAAAACTCATCAAAATATCTTTTAATTTGGTGTTGGTCCACCTTTTGCGGCAAATACAGCCTCAATTCTCCGAGGTATTGATTCATACAAATTGTGAATTGTTTCCAAAGGAATTTTAGCCCATTCTTCAGTAAAGCACCCTCCAGTTCTTTTAGAGACGATGGTGGTGGAAATCGACTTCTTACTTGAATCTCTAAAATCGACCATAAATGCTCAATAATATTGAGGCCTGGTGATTGTGGTGGCCAGATGAGATGCTGAACTTCATTAGAATGTTCCTCGTGCCATTCTTTAACAATTCTTGCTCTATGGATTGGTGCATTATCATCTTGAAAAATGGCATCCCCCTCTGGAAACAGTTCTTGAACCATAGGATGAATTTGGTCAGCCAAAAGTCCTAAATAGTGATGGCTGTTAATTCTTCCATGAAGAGAAATCATTGGCCCGGCAGATTTCCAAGAAATAGCACCCCAGATCATCACTGAACCCCTGCCATCTTTGATGGTTGGGAGACCGCAGTCTGGATGAAATGATTCTTTTGGCTGTCTCCAAACATAAACACGGCCAGAGGTCAGAAAAAGGGTAAACGATGATTTGTCAGAGAAAATCACATTTTGCCACTGCTCGAGGGACCATTTCTGGCGGTTTCTACACCACTCTAAACACTTTGAAACATTTGTCTTTGAGAGCATAGGTTTTCTAATTGCAGCTCTTCCGTGGAATCCAGATTTGTGAAGCTCCCTTTGAACAGTTTTTGTGGAAACTGGGTTCTGTACGTGTCTATTGAGCTGTGCAGTGATTTTAGGAGCTGTGGTCTTGCGATCCACTCTAACAATCGCTTTAGAGTCGGATGGTCTCTCTCAGACAACTTCGACTTTCGACCAGACCTGTGCTTGGCCGAGGACGTTTTCCCTTCTCTTTCAAAAGCAGTCATTACTTTTGAGGCATTATCTCTTGAAACACCAAACATTCGGGCACTTTCTGTTACACTAGAGCCTCCATTCGAGCACCAACAATTTGGCCTCTTTGAAAGTGTGAGAGGTCTGCCATTTCTAGAAGGTTATAAACAATTTCATTAAATTTCTGTAAAAAAAAGGTAGTTAAAAAAAACATATCAAATAACAGATTTTTTTTTTAAAAAAAACATTAAAATATGTCAAGTTTTGATTGATTTGAACATGTTCAAACATTATGATGCCAAAAAGTCAAGTGTTTCCATTCTTTTGTCCACCCCGTGTATTTGGGCATAAAATGTACCTTTAAAAATGGACATGCTTTTTCTTCTTCCCTACTTTTTATTATATGTCATACTTTTGAAATTACAAGGACACCTTTACAAGCTGTTTCAGATTTCTCTTTTTCTCTCTCTACTCTCTCTCTATGTCTATATATCTTTCTGTGTGTATGTAAAATCTTCAATTTTTTTGTAAAATTAGTGGATAAGCATCAATATCCTTAACATTTTCTACCAAGTATCATTCCCTTTTATAGTAACACTTTTAAATTGGATTTGGGATCCATTTTAAATCCAAACTGAATGGTACTGCAGGCTTTAAATAACAATGTTCAAAAGATGGTTCATTTTAACCCTGCAGTTCTGTTCGCAAAGACTATATACAGTGATACCTCGTCTTACGAACCCCTCGTCATACGAACTTTTTGTGATACGAACCAGGCGTTCAAGATTTTTTTGCCTCTTCTCACAAACCATTTTCGTCTTACGAACCCTCACTTCTCTCTCGGCTCCTCAAAAAACAAGTGCTTTTAAGTTTGCAGGCTCTGATGTTTGCAAGAGAACTGGAGCCAGGCTTTGCCGTACGGGGTCTCCACCCCTTATCCCTTCTGCTACCGTCAGGGCAAAGCACGAAGGTGTTGGAGGGGGGAGAGAAGGGCACGTCCGAGGAGCTCTCCGCAGCCGGCCCATCTCGCTGCCACTTTCCCCTCTTACCCGTCGCTTCCTCTGCTTGGAGGCGAGCCAAGGAAGCAGCGGGTGAGAGGGGATTTCCCCCATCTCGCTGCCAAAATGTATCCATGGGAACCCCGGCCATCCATCTCCCGCTGCCCCCTCCTGCCAGAAGCCCGCAAGGGGCCAAAGCCGGGTGTGGGGAAGGGCGGAACTTTCAGCTCCTGGATGGACCGGAGAGCCTGGAGACACCACCTTCCCGCCTGCCCGCCTTGCCGGTCGCCCCCCCTCCGCCAACAGCGCCTGTCCCATCTGCTCCAAGAGCTGCACCGAGGCTGCCCAGGAGCCACTGGAACAGATTCCCCTCACTGCCTGTATCCCCACTCAGTTAGCCTCCACTAGATCTGCTATTCAAGGCTTTGGTTAACTGTAACTTTGGAGGATCTCTGCCCAGCACGCGTGCACTCTCCCGGCACAACTTGCCCAGAGGATTTTTTTCTACCTCTTGCCAATCCATCCAGTGCCCCAACCTGAACTTTAGTTTGCCGGAGGAGGGGGGGTTGGCTCTGCCCAGGGGAGCCACCCAAAGCCGAAATGATTTGTAAAGCTCTGGTGCGCAAAAAGCTTGGGGAGAGCGTGACTTGGTAGGGTGGGGAGGGGGAGGAAAAGTGCGGAAGATGAGCTCTGCAGCTGGGCCAGGAGGAGGAGTGGGAGGAAGGCATGATCTGCGCCCAACTACCTTTGGGAACGCGCAAACTGAGGGTTCTCAGCCAAGACTTCTGAAAGAGACCGAACTTTATGCAAAGCAGAACAAAGTCCCTTTTTAAATGTCAAAGGGATTTTCTGGTACACACAAGGCACAGGTTAAATGCAATCCAATTTCTCACCCAGTAACTGGGAAATTGAGTCCAATTCCAAAGTCCAGAAAGTCCACACACAATCTTGAACAGGGAAACGGCAAAACCACGATCTTGACGAAACTATGAATCAGATAATCTTCCACAAGGCTAAATCAGCATGCTGCTCTTTTTATCTGTAACACTAATTACAGCAGCCCCATCCAACCACAGATGGCCTCACTTATCTCCTGTAATAATCCTTCAGTTGTTCTCTTCTATGCATCACTCTCCGCATGCATGGATCTGTCATAAGTTCTTGTTCAGAATCCAGGGATGGTAAGGAAGATTGGTCTCCTGGGCTGTCTGCCAAATTCCCCTCTTCCCTGTCACTCACGCTTCCTTGGTCAGAAGAGACTTCATCGGCAGATTCTATCGGGAGCAAAACAGGCCTGTGGCATGTGGATGTTTCCCCCACATCCACCTCCACATTCCTTGGAGCAGGAGCTGGGCCAGAGCTAACCACAACACTAGAAGTGGGTTTTTTTGAATACCTTTAGCATTGGAATACTAATTTGAACATTCCTGATCATAAACCAATGAAAAATGAAAAGAAAAAATTGTTTTTTGTTTGTTTTGCTCAGAAAAGCCTCCCCCCTGGGCTGTGTGCAATTATGTCACTTTATATATAGATTAGGCTGCAAGTTCCAAATGTATTGAATACCTTTGCCATTGGTATACTAATTTGAACATTCCTGATAATAAACAAATAAAAAATGAAATGAAAAAATTAATGCTTATTTCATTATTTTGCTCAGAAATGCCCCCCCCCGGGCTGTGTGCAATTATGTTTACTTTATATATAGATTAGACTGCAAGTTCCAAATTACATCCTTGTTTTTATTACAATGGATTTCTTTCATAATATTAGTTGTCTCGGTATCATGTATTTACTTTGCAAAATGTATTCAAAATATTTGAAACTTGCACCCTAATCTATATATAAAGTGAACATAATTGCACACAGCTGGGGGGGAGGCCCTTTTCTGAGCAAAATAAATAAATAAGCATTAATTTTTTCATTTCATTTTAAAAAAATTATGATTACTACACCAATGCCAAAGCTATTCAAAAAATTTGGAATTTGCATCCTAATCTATTTATAAAGTGAAATAATTGCACACAACCGGGGGGGGGGGTGTTTGCTTTTATGAGCAAAATAAACAAATAAACATTAATTTTTTCATTTCATTTTTCATTTGTTTATGATCAGGAATGTTCAAATTAGTAAACCAATGCAAAAGGTATTAAAAAAAATACTTCCAGTAGCTAAAACCAACCTTTTTTTAACTCCGGGTCAAGTAGACCCGGGAACAGAACAAGAGTAATTTTTTTTGCCCAGCAAAATCTAAGCAACCAAAAATAACCCCTCAAATGACGCAAGGTCATGTAATTTCAAGTTTCAGATATGCAAGGAAAATTATTTACAGGGTCTCAAACTTCATTTCAGGTCATATATGACCCGAACGGAACAGCAGGGTTAAAACATCCCCCTTCAAACTTCAATAAATTGACTTGTAATCAGTTAATTTAATATATAATATCCTATAAATTACAGCATAGATAAAACTAAAGAAATGTAATCTTCTCAATCCTTTGACACACTGATGACATTCAAGTTATCAAGCTCTACTTGACATTTGCCTATTGATTTTCCTTGGGGCTATATTATGTGATTCTCTTTCCAGTACTCAAAAAGATGTACTCTTTTCCCCCTTACTCTCTCTTAACCACAATAAGTATTAAATCCTCTTCCTTAATTCCTAATCTGCAAAAGTTAAGGGTTACCAAAAATAATTGCCAAACTATTTTATAAACTTGATTGAATAAACTATATCACTTCCCCATAATTACATTTTAATCTCTTCAGCTTGGTTTTTAATTAGGGCCAGATGGTCCCCTAAAAAATTCAGTCTCATGTCACAGAGGGCTGTAATAGACAAAACTGCCACCTTAAATTGTACCAGGACTCAGACAGTGACAAATGCAGCTGGCAAAAGTAGAAGTGTAAAATTGCTCATGCTGTTTCCTTTTGCCCCAACTGATGTTTTTGGATACTCTCCAAGGGCAGTATCATATGGACCCCATATTGCAATTATGATTCTACAATCACAATTTTTTGTGAAATAAGTTCTAAATAACTTGTGACTAATACACTATGAAATATACTGATGAAATGTATCAATTCATTTAAATGTCTAATGGCAACCTATTCCACACTGGATATCCTCCAGTGTGTGGCATTCAATTCCTAGAATTCTTCAGTCTGACTGACAATTATTAAAAATTCTGGAAGTTGAAGTCTATACATCTGGAAAAGTTTACATAAAGCTATTTGCCAAAATTACATGCTGTAATAATTACAATGAATTACCAAAACCTGTTAGGGCTTGCTTTAATTCATGTTTGTCAATCATTCCAGAGTTGTCTCTATCATATCTGCGAAAAACATTCTGCCAGTCAGAGATGTATTTCCAAACTCCTGTGAATTCATTGAAGTTTACACCACCTTTGTTTTCTCTGTCAAACATAGCTGAAAAAATAATCAATCTTAATTAATCTAAATATTAGATTTATTTAAATATTCATGTATTTGTGACTTACCATTTCTTAATTTATTAAGTTAAAATTAAATTTACATTAGGAGAAAGTAAAAGAAAATAAAGTATTTCAAAGAAAAAGCCAATTGTTCTGAAATTATTTCCCATTTTAATGTAAAAAAACCCCTCTTAAAAGCAGCTTTTATGCAGGTTAAAATATAGATTACCTAGAACTTGAGAAAAAAAGATTAGTTTCAACCATTTTATGGTTGGAGGTCTTTCATTGTACAGATGTCCATTAGTTACCATAGTTGAAGAACAGATGAGTATAGGAGAAAGAAAGTAAACTATAACATTTTTTGAATGTTATTTTTTTCCTGAAATTGTAAGCATTGTTATATCTTTTAAGAAACACTGTAATTTAGCAGAAGCTGCAGGGTATGTGTGTCAACATTTGCAAGGATCCAAGTCCTGCCCTGTGACATTGGCAACACAAGTTGAAAAAAAGTAACACTTGCGTTGTCACCCTCCCTATACAGTCACGTTGATTTTAACAGATATAGTCTACAGACGCCATTGGCAAATACTATATTGCCTAGTGATACTACACTACATTGGGTAGTGATACAAACATCAATATCTTACTTTAGCCAATCTTATAATTATGCAGAAGCTTAATATGGAAGGATGGAAAAGTTTTACTAATTGTAATGCAGGGGATCAAGATTTCTAAATACGCTCCCTTAAAAAGATATTCAAGGAGACAAATGATTAAAGCTACAGTATGCGAAACAAGCTCCATCACCTTTTTTGTCTTTATTTAATAAAGCAGAACAAAGAAATATATATATGAAACAATAACAAAAGAAAAGAGAAAAGCCGTTGTTGTAGACATGCATAAAAGGCAGAGCTTCTATTGTGACTGTCTAATGCTACTCTTATTTTGATGAAAGGACTGGACCTTGCAGAGGCTTCTTTATACAAATTAATATTCAATATTTCAAACTTTCAGAATTATTAATTGGAAAAAGATAAATAAACCAGAGTTTCCATAATGGCTTTCTGAGAAGCAGAAAAACTGTGATTGCTCAAATGACTATCTGAACGATCCCAGTACCGATTCATTGCTATGACCTGTGGTTACAACAATAAACTTACAGATAGTCCTCAATTTATAGCCACAACGGAACATACAATTTTGTTTTCAAGTCAATGCAATTATAAGTTGAGGCATTACGTGACCAAACTCAATTTTACACATTTTTATGACTACTGTAAAAATAAATCACTATGGTCATAATGTAAATAACGTAATCATTAACTAAATCACATTGTCATCAAGAAAACCCATTATCTTGAATGGGTGTGGAGTTTTTGTTTTATTTTTTGCTAAAAAATGGCGTACGAGTTGGTTGTCAAGTGCCCAAATTCAAATTATAATTTTGAGGACAGGGGTAGGTAGTTTTTTTCTAGTCTGTCATAACTTTGATCAACCATTAAACATCCAGTTGAAAGTTTAAGACTACCTGTATTTCAATTAATAAAGCTGAAAAGGCTAGAATTTTGGTTTCCATTTCAGCAAGTTTAGCCTAAGTATAAAACAAATGGAATTCAAATATTACTTACATAAAATAGATCTTACAGTTGCTGGGTTAAATGGAGTCCATGTTCCTAAAAGAAAAAGAAAACATTACATGGTACACATAGAAACAAGAATATCTGAAACTGATAAATGACTAGCAATTGAACAATTAAGGGAGAGGGAGGAGGGGGAGGAGGCTTACAAAGCCCATGGGCCTCTGCTGCCCACTGCTATCAAGAGATACTTCAGTTAGCCCAGGGGTCCCCAAACATTTTACACAGGGGGGCAGTTCACTGTCCCTCAGACTGTTGGAGGGCCAGGGTATAAAAAAACCCTATGAACAAATCCCTATGCACACTGCACATACCTTATTGAAAGAAAAAAACAAAATGGGAACAAATACAATATTTAAAATAAAGAAGTAATAAAGTAATATTTGTATGCCGCCCGAGTCTGCAGAGAGGGGCAGCATACAAATCTAAATAATAATAATAATAATAATAATAATAATAATAATAATAGTAATAATAATAGTAATAATAGTAATTTATACTTCTTTATTAACAAGTAAATTTAAACTTAAATCAACAAACTCCCTTCATTTCTCCTTCCTTCCTTCCCTCCCTCCCTTCTTCCTCTCCACTTCTCTCCTCCCTCTCCATTTTTTCCTTCTCTCTCATGTTTCATTTTCCTCTCCCTCATTCTTTCCCTCCATCATTTTCTCATTTTTTCTCTTCCTCTATTTTTCTCTTTCCATCTGTCCCTTTTCCTTTCTCTCCCTCTCTCTCTCAGCCCCCCTCTCTCTTTCTCTCTGTCCCTCTTTTTTCTCTCTCTCTCTTCCTCTCACTCACTCTCTTTCTATCTCTCCCTCTTTGTATCTCTCTCTCTTTCTTTCTCTCTCTCTCACTCTTTTTATCTCTCCCCCCCTCTCTTTCTCTCCCTCTTTCTTTCTCTCTCTCCCTTTCTCTCTCCCTCTTTCTCTCTGTCCCTCTTTCTCTGTTGCTTTCTTTCTCTCACTCTCTTTCTATCTCTCTCTCTTTCTATCTCTCTCTCTTTCTATCTCTCCCTCTTCCTTTCTCTCTCCCTCTCTCTCTTTCTCTCGGTCCCCCCTCTCTCTCGCGCGCTTTCTTTCTCTCTTGCTTTCTCTCTCTCTCTTTCTCTCGGTCCCTCTCTCTCTCCAGCAATGGCTTTCTCTCTCTCTCCAATTACAGGTGGTCCCCGGGTTACGTGGTCCCCGACTTATGACGTTTCATCATTACGATGACCCGGGGACAACAGCGGAGCTCGGAGGCTGCAGCAATGCAGCGCGGAGAAGGACCGGCTGTTGGTCCCTGTCGCTGCCGCCGCCGCTTCCATTCAAGCAAAGGGATCTCTGCGGTGGGCGGCCTCGGAGGCTGCAGCAACGCAGTGCCGAGAAGGACCGGCTGTGGGTCCTTTGAAGCCGCCACCACCCACCACGGAGATCCCTTTGCCCGAATGGAGGTGGCGGCGGCGGCGACTTCAAGGGACCAACACCTGGTCCTTCTCGGCACTGCATTGCTGCAGCCTCCACCACCGCCCACCACGGAGATCTCTTTGCCCGAACAGAGGCGGCAGCGAAGGGATCTCGGGGGTGGGTGGCAGCGGAGGCTTCAAAAACCAACAGCCGGTTCTTCTCGGCACTGCATTGCTGCAGCCCCCAAGGCCACCCACCAAAGAGATCTCTTCACCTGAACGGAGATGGCGGCCTCGAGGCTGCAGCAAAGCAGCGCCGAGAAGGACCGGCTGTTGACCCCTTGAAGTCGCTGCCGCCGCCTCCATTCGGGCAAATTCAGGGGGTTCCTGAATCTCCCATCCACTCACAGCGGAGGAGGAGGTGGGGAGAAGGAGGTGAGCTGAGCTTCCTTCCGTTTCCTTCGAGGCGGCAGGTGAGCTTTGCAGCTTTGCCTCCAAGGAAGTGGAAGGAAGCTCAGCTCGGAGGCGGGCCTAGAGCAGCAGCAGGCGCCGCTGCCGCCTACTCCGCCCGTGCTTCAGCTGCACCGGGGCCAGGGAAGCCGAGGCTAGGCCCGTCGCCCCTGGCTCCAAGTGCAGGGCCTGGGCATCGGGCGAGCACCGGGAGGGCCTCACCGTCGCCTGGCCGGGGAAGAGCTCCCCTCCCTGCGATCGTGGATGGTGTGGCCGTCAACCAGTTAGTGCGGGGAGGGGTGGGTCCAGATGGCTTGCTTACGGCCCCGGAGGTACTGGCCCTGCAGCACCTTCAGCACCTCCAGCTGCTCTTGCAGGGCTTCCAGGCTGAGGGCAGAGGCCAACGCCCTCCTCACGGTGTGACAAAGAAGCAAAAAAGCGGCACTCTCCCACTCTCTCTCTCCCTCTCTTTGTTGCTTTATTTCTCTCTCTCTCTCTCTCACTCCCTTTCTATCTCTCCCTCTTTTTCTCTCTCTCTCCCTCTCCGCAGCAGACCCCCCCAACACCAAAAGTGCCCAAAGGCGCAAACCTCACCAGTGCAAAATCCCTGAAGAAAAAAAAAAGCAAAAAAGCGGCACTGGAGGGACCATGACGGTCTGCAGCTGAGCGTCTGGAGGAGGAGGAGGAGGAGGAAAGCCAGGGAGTGGGGAGGAAAGTGGGCCTGCAATTGGCCCCTTTCTTTCTCACCTTTAGGGAGAGGAACTGTTGCTGCTCTGCCATAGGGCAGCAACAGTTTCTTTCCCTAAAGGTGGCAAAGAAAGGGGCCAATTGCAGGCCCACTTTCCTCCTCCTCCTTGCCACCGCCAGATGCTCAGCAGCAGAGTGGACGGGAGATTCGGGAGCTTATTATATAGACCGGTAAAATCTCGTACACTGCAGCGGGCTGGATAAATGGGCCTCAGCGGGCCGCATCCGGCCCACGGGCCATAGTTTGGGGACTGCTGAGTTAGCCTGTTTGCCACTGCTGCAGCTCTCATGAGCAGCGCAGACCAGACAAGCTCATCCACTGCGCAAAGGAGGGGAACGCACGCAGAATGTTTCTGCAACAGACACAAACACGCTCCTATTGGCAATGTTCCCTCTAATTTTTTTTCGGTGTAGGCGAAAAAGTATAGTGTCTCAGCAGCACATTTTCATGCCTGAGCACCTGAATTTTTTTCACAGATGTCATCCAAGACAACAATGAAATCAGTGTTATTTGAAACTCAAAGTTTATTCAATGTATCCACTTAATTAAAAGTGTTATATATCAGCATCACTTATAATACTGCAAGTCTGCATCTGCAATAATAAAATACTTGTATGGTATTTAGGGTAATGTACACAGTTAGTCATTGAAAGTCTGTCTCATCTTAACAGTTTCTGGCTTGTTAGAATATCAATGATTGCATAAATGATGGTACATCTATTTCTAATAAACAGTGAAGAAAGCAGACAGAAATTTTAGACCAAGGCAAGATAAATAAACAGCCATTAAACACTACTGTTCTGTGTTGTTCATTTCAGCGGGACCTTCATAGGTTTACCTATGAAATGAAATAGAAGGTTCAAACAACATTTTTGGCCAATTTTCTTGTGGCACTTTAAAAGCGTGGGCCAAATGTCACCTGATTCCAGCCCATATTTCTTCTTTGATCTACTGAGCTACTTAGAAGAGACGCTTCCATTCAGCAAATGGAAATTCTCATCAATTGCTACCATATCTTAAAAGAGTCATTTACTCTGGCATACAAGAATAAACCCATTAAACTGAAGGAATACATTATTTTGTGCGTGCACACAAAATACATTGAATAGGCCAGGGGTAGGCAAGTTGGCCTTTCTATGACATGTGGATTTTAACTCCCAGAATTCCTGAGCCAATCATGCTAGCTCAGGAATTCTGGGAGTTTAAGTCCATTTGTCATAGAAGAGCTAACTTTGCCTACCCCTGGAATAGGATACCTTCAGAGTTTGCATTAATTGTATTGAAAATACCAACGGCGGAGCCGTGATGCCTTTTTAAAAAGAGCAATCAGCAGTCCTCCAAAGCAGAAGGCCGTCTGTACCTTGCTTTTACTGACAGGCACATGCCGGCGTTTGTGTGTGTTGCAGAAACATTCCGCATGAGCTCTCACTGTGATATGAATCAAAAGGTAAAATTAATAAATAATAAACTATATGCAGTATTTGAATTGAATTGTATTAAAGAGATATGGATCTCATGCCTGGGTGCTCAATATTTATTTATTTATTCGACTTCTATGCCACCCAATTCCGAAGGACTCAGGGCAGCTTACAACAACAACAACAACAAAATAATAATAATAATAATAATAATAATAATAATAATAATAATAATTTATTAGATTTGTATGCCGCACCTCTCCGAGGACTTGGGGTGGCTCACAACAACAATAACAATATAGCACAAATCTAATGGTTAAAAACTAAAATTAAAAATCCACTATCGTTAAAAAAAACCACAATCGATACTACACAATCATACCATACTCAAGTCTTACTAGTCAGAGGGGCAGCATTAATCCCCCCATGCCTGGTGACATAAATGGGTCTTCAGAGTCTTGCGTAAGATGAGGAGGGTGGGGGCAGTTCGAATCTCCGGGGGGAGTTGATTCCAGAGGGCCATGGCCACCACAGAGACAGTTCTTCTCCTAGGTGACATTGTTTAGTTGACGGGACCTGGAGAAGGCCAACTCTGTGGGACCTAGTCGGCCACTGGGATTTGTGTGGCAGCAGGCAGTCCCGTAGGTATTCTGGTCCGATGCCATGTAGGGCTTTATAGGTCATTACCAACACTTTGAATTGTGTCCGGAAACTAATCGGCAACCAGTGCAGCCGCGGAGTGTTGATGAGACATGGGTTTATCTGGGAAGCCCAATGACTGCTCACATGGACGCATTCTGCATGATCTGAAGTTTCCGAACACTCTTCAGAGGTAACCCCATGTAGAGAGTGTTGCAGCAGTCGAACCTCGAGGTGATGAGGGCATGAGTGACCATTAGCAGAGATTCCCTGTGCAAATAGGGCTGTAACTGGTGCATTAGGTGAACCTGAGCAAATGCCCTCCTTGCCACAGCCGAAAGATGATGTTCTAATATTAGCTGTGGATCGAGGATGCCCACGTTGCGGACCCTCTCCGAGGGGGTCAATAGTCCCCGCAGGGTAATGGATGGACAGATGGAATTGTCCTTGGGAGGCAGAACCCACAGCCACTCCGTCTAGTCAGGGTTGAGTTTAAGCCTGTTGACACCCATCCAGGCTCTGGCACATCATTTCCATTGCTTCGCGGACTGGACATGGGGTGGAGATGTACAACTGGGTGTCACCCGCATATTGATGACACCTCAACCCATGCCCTTGGATGATTTCACGAAGTGGTTTCATGTAGATATTGAATAGCAGGGGGGAGAGGACTGACCCCTGAGGCACCCCACAAGGGATAAACCTAGAGGTTGACCTCTGGCCCCCCACTAACACCGACTGTGACCAGCAGGAGAGGTAGAAGAACCACTGTAAAACAGTGCCTCCCACTCCCAACCCCTCCAGCCGGCAAAGAAGGATACCATGGTCGATAGTATCGAAAGCCTTTGAGAGGTCAAGAAGCACCAGAAAAGAGTCTACAGAAAGGGGCGGCATACAAATCTAATAAATAATAATAATAATAATAAACCCCTATTCCGGGCCCACCAGAGATCATCCATCATTGCTGAGGGCCTAGATAATCGGCTTCTTCCAAGGACCGCTGGAGCTAGAGTGCCACCACCTTCTCAACAACCTTCCCCATAAAGGGGAGGTTGGAGACTGTACGGCAGTTATTAAGTATGGCTGGGTCCAGCGAAGGCTTCTTGAGGAGGGAGAACACAAGTGCCTCCTTGTAGGGAGCCGGGAAGGACCCCCCCTCAGAGAAGCATTGACAGTCTCCTGGACCCAGCTCCGTGTCACCTCCCTGCTGGCCGAAACCAGCCAAGAGGGACACAGGTCCAGCAAACAGGTGGTGGAACTTACAACTCCAATGGCCTTGTCCTCTTCATCAGGTATCCCCAGGTCAAACTCCTCCCAGACAGATGGACAAAGACGGGCCCCAATCATGTCGACTGATTCATTGTCAACCGACACTGCAATCCAATCGGAGTCAAGGTGCATCCGAATCTGAGCGATTTTATCAGCGAAAAACCTTGGCACTGCCCTGCAAGGCTCCCCAACTCCCCTGATTTAGAAGGGAGCGGGTCACCTAAACAGGAAGGCCAGGCGGGATTCCACTGATGCAATCAAGGCAGCATGATACACACATCTTGCCACCTTAAGCGCCATCTTGTAAGTCTTAATGTAAGCTCTTACAAGTGTTCGATCAGACTCAGATTTACTTTTCCTCCATCGCTTCTCTAGACATCTCTTCTGGTGTTTCAACACCTGGAGTCCTCGGTAAACTAAGGAGCTCTCCGGGGTCTAGTGCCACAGAGAGGTCGCAATGGCGCAATCCGGTCAAGAGCCGCCGTTGCAGCCTTGTTCCAGGCCAAAGCGAGGGACTCTGCCAAACTGTGTAGTAAAACCACTAACACCGACTGTGACCAGCAGGAGAGGTAGAAGAACCACTGTAAAACAGTGCCTCCCACTCCCAACCCCTCCAGCCGGCAAAGAAGGATACCATGGTCGATAGTATCGAAAGCCTTTGAGAGGTCAAGAAGCACCAGAAAAGAGTCTACAGAAAGGGGCGGCATACAAATCTAATAAATAATAATAATAATAATAAACCCCTATTCCGGGCCCACCAGAGATCATCCATCATTGCTGAGGGCCTAGATAATCGGCTTCTTCCAAGGACCGCTGGAGCTAGAGTGCCACCACCTTCTCAACAACCTTCCCCATAAAGGGGAGGTTGGAGACTGTACGGCAGTTATTAAGTATGGCTGGGTCCAGCGAAGGCTTCTTGAGGAGGGAGAACACAAGTGCCTCCTTGTAGGGAGCCGGGAAGGACCCCCCCTCAGAGAAGCATTGACAGTCTCCTGGACCCAGCTCCGTGTCACCTCCCTGCTGGCCGAAACCAGCCAAGAGGGACACAGGTCCAGCAAACAGGTGGTGGAACTTACAACTCCAATGGCCTTGTCCTCTTCATCAGGTATCCCCAGGTCAAACTCCTCCCAGACAGATGGACAAAGACGGGCCCCAATCACGTCGACTGATTCATTGTCAACCGACACTGCAATCCAATCGGAGTCAAGGTGCATCCGAATCTGAGCGATTTTATCAGCGAAAAACCTTGGCACTGCCCTGCAAGGCTCCCCAACTCCCCTGATTTAGAAGGGAGCGGGTCACCTAAACAGGAAGGCCAGGCGGGATTCCACTGATGCAATCAAGGCAGCATGATACACACATCTTGCCACCTTAAGCGCCATCTTGTAAGTCTTAATGTAAGCTCTTACAAGTGTTCGATCAGACTCAGATTTACTTTTCCTCCATCGCTTCTCTAGACATCTCTTCTGGTGTTTCAACACCTGGAGTCCTCGGTAAACTAAGGAGCTCTCCGGGGTCTAGTGCCACAGAGAGGTCGCAATGGCGCAATCCGGTCAAGAGCCGCCGTTGCAGCCTTGTTCCAGGCCAAAGCGAGGGACTCTGCCAAACTGTGTAGTAAAACCCCAAGCGCCCTCTGAAAGCCCTCTAGGTCCATCAGGCATCTGGGGCGGAATCATCTAATCGGTTCCGCCTCCCTGCGGGTAAGGATTGCAGCCTTGAAGTCAAGCCATAGCAGAAAATGGTCTGACCATGAGAAAGGCAGAATATCTAAGCCCCTTAATCTCAGACCATCACTCAGCTGCTCCAAGAGAAATATCATGTCGGGTGCATGCCCCCTCTCATGGGTCGGACCCTGAACTACTTGGGTCAGATCCATGGTTGTCATGGTGGCCATGAACCCTTGCATTAACCCAGAGGATTCGCTGAGAGACGTTAGATTAAAGTTCCCTAAGACAATAAGTCTGGACTACCTCCTCGAGCAGTGCAGGCAGTGTTGACACACAGCTGGGAGTCAGGTATGTAAGCAACAAGCCCACCTGAACCCCTAGGTCCAACTTCACAGAGGGACTCACAACCTGCAATCTCAGGGGCAGGGAGTCTGCGTAGGCTAAAAGTCTCCTTGGCTATAATAGCCACTCCTCCCCCCCCCTCCTTGGGGTCGTGGCTGATGCCATACCTGAAACCCGGCTGGGCATATTTCAGAGAGGGGAACTCCTCCCTCTGGGCCCAGACAGGTTTCAGTCACACATACCAGGTCGGCCTCCTCCTCCAGGATCAAATCCCGGATAAGGAGAGCTTTATTTACAACCGGCCTGGCATTGAGCAGCAGCAGCCTGAGTCTGGGGCCTGGTTTACAATCATTACCAGTACCCTGGGCTGAGCTCATGGGGCTGGAACAAGGGATCACTTTCAAGCAGAGTTCCCTCATTCCCTGAGAGCGTTCTGCCCCATGGATCCTGCCATATCTGCCTCTCCCCAGCAGCACCGGAATGTTCTGGCCCTCTACCACCCCAGAGATAAGCTCCCCCAACCCTCCCGCCTCCATGCCACCAGGCAAGCTGACCTTTCCATTCATAACAGCACACTCATTCATATCACATATACTCCTCATCCAGTCCCAATCACCCATCCTTAAAAAAAAACCCAGTGATTTACTTAAAACAATAGTCTTCCCTAAAAATATTAAACTATATAAATTAGTCATAATTTACATAAAAATCCCTCCCTCCTTCCCCACTGATAACAACAACATAATGATATTATATAAAATAAGCATCTGTATAACAAAACAGTCCTTGGTCCAATCAAAATCTGAGACCAAAAAATTAATTCTAATAGCTGGTAATCAATCAAAATGGTATAAACAAGGATGGTAATAGTCAGGATAATCAAAATAATCAGGATGGTGCAAATAAGGATGAAACAATTGAGTTCTAATAAGGCATAGATAAGGGTCTCTATCCCGGATCTTCTTATGATAGAGTCATATAGAAGTTTCTAGAAGTCCAAATCTTTCATCATCTCCTCCCTCACAGATTAAAGTGCCAGCTGCAATAAATATAAACCATATAATCCAAGCAAAGTAATTCACACAGAAAAGTCCTTGCAGCAACCAGAATTCCGCGGACAAAAGGAGAGCAGTAGCTCGAAAATAGCAGAAGGGCTCACTCACTTGGTCTCTCTTCCTGGTGAAATCTTGCCAGAGATGATAAACTGGCTTTAACCCCGAGAAGTCAAGGTGCTGATAGATCTGTTTCTCAATATTATAGTGGTCCCCGCAAGGTCTCCAACCACTCCGACCGCTTCTCCGATCCAGAGCACGCTGATCCCGATGCTGGGAAAAGTTCCCCGGCATCCACAGTGTGTTCGGTGACTCCAGGCTCCCAGAGTAACTTCCAACAATTGCTGCTCCGATCACTCTCCACAGCGAAAATACCTCACATGGCCATAGAATTTAAACTCCGGTCACCCTCTCTATTCAAATGAGTTAAAGCTTACTGTTAATTGCTGTTAATTTTCCATGTTTGCTGCCTCTCGGTTGCTCACTCTTTCTCACAGCTGGTGATCTTGATGTCTCCGGTCTCACTCTCCTCTGCTCTCGTAATGCCAGTCACCATCTTTACTTGCTCTCAGATCTCCAAGCACCGTCCTCACGTTTAATTCTCATACTTAATTCAGATCTTAATATAAATTCGAAGATGATATAATGCCAAGGACACAGAACAGGTTTAAATACGTTAAATAAGTTTTTTTCAAATTTTTTAAATTTTTTTCTCTTCATTCACAGTACAGTTGAAAAAATACCAAAAACATCGAGTTGCTTTACAATAGTTCAATTTTACAAATTGCATTATCTAAAGATCAATGCTGCCTCCTTAGCTTTTAACATCTGGATAAAAATTAGCTACTCAAATTCTTATATGTAATTCCATTATATAAAAAATCATGACAAATAACAACTAACTAACAAAAAGGAAATAAAGTTTAAGAGTAAAAGCTGAAAAATAAAGTTTATAAAGAAAGGAAAACAACATAAGAGGAAGAAAAGAAAAAAAATATTATTAGCTAAAACCTATTTTAAGCTGTTCTAGATTTAAAATGTCTCAAGATGATTAGGCTGTAAAATTCAAATTTCTCCATATCTCTATGTCGATTTTCATATATATATATATATATATATATATATATATATATATATATATATATATATATATATTTATATATATATATATATAAAGAATAGTCCTAAAAATGCGAGTTCCAGGTATGTGTGTGAATGATGAGGCAGCAGCCATCTCGATCACCGGAACATAGAAACTTTAATAAAACCACTTAGCTTTCGTTAGCGTGCTGCTAACTTCGTCAGAGTATTAAAATGCCATGGGAGACAATCACCTTTATAAAGCATTATTCAGTCTGCTCATTGCCCGCGTCATAGGGCCACACCCTTCCCTCCCCTCTGCGGCAAGCCTAATTATGGGCTTGCTCATGCTGGCTAAAAAAAAAAAAAAAAAGTAATACCGAACACCTCCGAAGTATTGCCTCATAACTCCACCTCCTCCCTTGGGGAGGGAAAGAGGCAACAGACACGAGTAAAAGCGGTAGATCCCCCTTTAGCCAGCATGAGCAAGCCCATAATTAGGCTTGCCGCAGAGGGGAGGGAAGGGTGTGGCCCTATGACGCGGGCAATGAGCAGACTGAATAATGCTTTATAAAGGTGATTGTCTCCCATGGCATTTTAATACTCTGACGAAGTTAGCAGCACGCTAACGAAAGCTAAGTGGTTTTATTAAAGTTTCTATGTTCCGGTGATCGAGATGGCTGCTGCCTCATCATTCACACACACACACACACACACACACACACACATATATATATATATATAAAATTAATAACCTTTTAAAATGATAATCGCCCATTAATAAGGAACTTCTAAAGAAAAAAAGAACATAAAAAAACCCCTACTGGTGACAAACTGGAGGAGAACCTAACAAAAACAAAGAAATAACATCTCCTAAAAACACCCAATTAGCCGAATTGCAAAATTACAAAACCTAATATGTAATTCCATTATATAAAAAATCATGACAAATAACAAAAATAGAAGAAGAAAAGGGAAAAAAGAGAAAGAAAGAAGAACAAGAGAAAAAGGGGAGGAAGAAATGGAAAAATAACTTCCTCCTCCTCTTATACTTCACCTCCTACTTTCATATCGAACCAATGAATTCCTAAAACCTTAACTTTTAGCCTTAAGCTCCTTTTTACCTCCAACTTTCTTTCAATCATGTCTATAAATATTGTAAAAAAAAAAGAAAGAAAAATAAAATGATAAAATAAGCAAGAAAAGAAAAATCCCCCATTAGTCCACTCGGATCAACTCCAAAGAAACATGCTGTATACCCAGCTAAATCATCATGCCCTAATCTAAGATTAACGCTGCATGTCCAGCAGAATCATCATGCCCTATTCTAAATTTGTTAATCCCAATAACCAAAAGGAAAAAAATCCATTTCTTTAATCAATTATTATTTTATTGATAAAACTTTCTCTTGCCTTATACCTTAAAGAGAGGCGAGAGGGGAAAGAAAAGAAAAAATAACTAACCTAATCAAAGAAAAGGAAACTTCTCTGAATACCCACTGGAATCAAGTTGTGTATCTTTGTGCCCTACTCTAATATTAGCGCTGTATAGCCAGCGGAATTCTCATGCCCTATTCTAGTATTAATGATCCCAATGGATAAAGCAAAAAAACCCTTCCTCCTCTCAAATCTGAATCATTTTTTTACCTTTTTGTAAATTAATTCACTTAATAATCATTACAGTAATCTGTGTATTATCAATAAATAGTACAGTAGTATATCATATAAATTTCATCTTTAAATTTTTTTTCCATACATACTATTCCATATCATTTAGATCAGTGATTTTCAACCTTTTTTGAGCCGTGGCACATTATTTACATTTACGAAACCCCGGGGCACATTGAGCGGGGCAGGGGGGGGGCTATAAAAAGTTTGGACAAAAAAATTCTCTCTCTCTCTTCCTCCCTTTCGCTCTATTTCTCTCTCCCTCTTTCTCTCCCTTCCTTTTTCTTTCTCTCTCTATCCCTCTTTCTTTCTTTTCCTTCCTTCCTCTCTTTTTTGCTCTCTTTCTCCCTCCCTCCCTGCCTCCCTCTATGTCTTTCTCTCTCTCTCCTTCCCTCCCTCTTTCTCTCTTTCTTGCTTTCTTTCTCGTTCTCTTTCTCTCTCTCTCTCTCTTTCTTTCTTTCTCTCTCTTTCTTTCTCTTTCTCTCTCTCTCTCTTGCTTTCTTTCTCTCTCCGAGCTTCGCGGCACACCTGACCATGTCTCGTGGCACACTAGTGTGCCCCGGCACACTGGTTGAAAAACACTGATTTAGATTGTCAATCTTTATCTTTTTAAGTCAATATGTTTTATGTTTTTAAATCAAAAGTTTAAATATCTTAATTCTAATTCCCAATACTTTGTATCAAAAAGCAATTCATTAATTACCCATTAAAATTCATTACATTCTTAGTTCTATTTCTGTATTTACTCTGTCAATTTTTTTCATAAAAAAGTCTGTTAACTATACCTTAATTTTCTTACTATTGTTTCTTTCATATTACTTTCTTATGTTTTCCACACTAACTCACATCAGTTTACCCCACTTCCCTCCTCCTTGTAAATCAGTAAAATAATCAGCATCATTGATATCAATCTTCTTCATTAAAATAGTACAAAGATAAAAATACAAAAAAACCCAATTTCCCATCTCTATATTCATTATTTCATTATTTTCATTCTTCAATATCCATATTTTATACTTTAAGTTTAAGTTTACCCAACTAATATTTTTAAAAGTCTAATAAATCTCTTAATTATATATCATTTTTCTTCTACTCAAATAGTTTCCCTTTCCTCGAACCATACCGTCCCCAAACCAAAGTACCATTCCCCTAATTTTATGCAATTCTTATGGTCTAAATTAATCCAAATACACGTAGTCCCCCATTTAATATGATTATAATAATTATAATGATTGTAATATTATTTCAACTTTTCCATCTTCCATCTTTTCATGGTAGACCTTCCCATATAATGTTAATTGTATCAAGTAATTTTGAGTTAGTGATATTTAATAATATTTAGTCAAATCTGGGTCCATATTATAAGTCCAATCTGAGTCCATATTATAAGTCCAATTAGGATCTAAAGTCCAACCTAACCTTAGTAAACGCCAACATTTTATGGGAATAAAGTCTCTTGCCACGAAATATCTCCTTGTCCCTTTTTTCTTCTTTCCGTCTTTCTCTTCTCTTCTTAGAAGTCAGGTTGTTAAAAATCATGTTAATAATGACTTTCAAATTTCAACCTCGTAGCTCCTCGTATCGCTCCATAGCACTCCGTAATGTATCTCCGATTATTTCTCCGATTGTATCTCCAAAAGTAATTACTGTAATTGAAAAAGAAACCCCGACTTGATGACTTGATTTATTGAAACGATCTTAAGAAGTATCTCTGCTAGTCTCTCCTACTCCACCTCGATGGTATCGATAGTTCCTTGTATCCAAGATGGCGAAACGTGTTGAAAACTGAAACGTCATTTCCTTCCCCTTCTCCTTCCTGATATGCAAAGGGGAATCATTCTGACGAAAACCAAAGTGCCAGACTCCATTTCCACCAGAACGCCTCAAAACCTTTTTTCCCCTTTCTTTCAGCCATTAAAAACTCTTCAAGTAAAGAAGATAGAATTCAGGCATTTGCGCTGTTCTAACGCTTCTGACATATGCCCTCATACTCAGACAGCCTCTGTGACCTCATTTCTGGCTTTTCCAATTCCAAAAGCAACAAATTCTCCAACATTTCTTTTTAAGATGTTTTAGCGCTTCCGACTCACCAGCACACCGCTTAATATTACTTAATGTAACCAATGCTTCCTATTTGGTCTCTTCCCAGATGATACCGCTCTTTTTCAATTTCCTGCATTGCGAAGATCGTCCATGGCTAATGTCAGCAAGCCGACTTCGCACCACTGCCAGCACGAGACATGCCGGTTCATCCGATGGGGGTTTGCCAATCCCCCAATCGGGCCACCAGCCACGTCCCCTACGTCACCTCTCCTGCAGGGAGGATCAGGTCCCCGGACGATGGGGATTTGGGACTACCCTCGTAGGAGCGAGGGAGCCCCATGGCGCCATGGCCATTGACCCTGCCCATCCCCCCTAATATGTTAAATAAGTTGTTGAATTCTGCTGTTAGATGGGAAAACCGTAGTTCAAGGCAGTGGAGCTCTCACCTCCTCCTGCTGCTTCCACGCCACTGGAACCGGATAATAATACAAAAAGATACAGCAATAAAAAAAGGAAATTGAATATAAACTCTAAAAAAAACCCCCACTAACCCCAATAAAACCCTTTTATATAAAAACCAATGAAATCTTATGCATGCACACCATTCATAAAATAAAAATTTGGCCATGAAAGGTGGACAATTCATGTTATTCAAATATTCAAATATGTTTGGTCTTCAAATATTTTAACTTCCAAATAACTTTTCCAAGTGCCTAACTTGAAACAAATTACATGACTCAGAGTTTTTTAATCAAATGTGATATTTTAAATTGAAACCCTGTGAGAGGGTTTTCTCTGAGTGCTTAAGGGAACTGGGCGGGAAGGCCAAGGTAGAAAAAAAAGAAGCTGGTGGATGTGTTGGGGAAACGGGAAAGCGGGGCCGTTTCGACCCGGAAAGGTGGTGGTACCACAAAGGTGCAAAAAAGAGGAAGCCCCTCAATTGCTTGGCCTCCCTCAGTAAACGCACCCCACAAACCCCCTTCTGCCCTTCCCGCACTTCTTTTCCCTACTCCTCTGAGGAAGTTCTGCAAAAGCTGCTCGCAACAACAATTGAGCCTTCAAAGGAGGCAAGAGTGGGCGTGGTGTTGTGTGTGTGTGAACCCTCTATGGCAGTGTTTTTCAACCAGTGTGCCGCGAGACATGGTCAGGTGTGCCGCGAAGAAGGAAGATCAGGTTCCGGTCTCGCAACTTTTTGCTGAGAGAGTGAGAGTGAGAAAGAGAGAGAGAAAGAAAGAGAGAAAGAGCAAGAGAGAGAGCAAGAGAGAGAGCAAGAGAGTGAGAGAGAGAAAGCAAGAGAGAAAGAAAAGAGAGAAAGAGAGAGAAAGCAAGAGTGAGAGAGCAAGAAGGCAAGAGAGAGAGAGAGAAAGAAAGCAAGAGAGAGAGAGAAAGAAAGCAAGAGAGAGAGAGAGAGAAAGAAAGCAAGAGAGAGAGAGAAATGAGCAGAAAGGGGAGGAAAAAAGAGAAATGAGAAAAAAATGATTGAGCCAGAGAATGAGAGGAAAGAGAGAGAAACAAAAGAGAGATGGAAGTGACTCTTGATTTAAAGCATATGATAAAAAGCACCCAAAGAATAAGAGAGAGAAAAACCAAACCCTCACCTGTTTTTGGAAATGGTTCAAGAGTGTGTATACACACACACACACACACAAGGGTGGGGAGGAGACAGGAGTGGAAAAAGAGAGGAGAGTGACTTAAGGTGTCATTTTGTGTCATTTTGGTTGGTGGTGTGCCCCAGGATTTTGTAAATGTAAAAAATGTGCCGCAGCTCAAAAAAGGTTGAAAATCACTGCTCTATGGCAATAAGCCGGCGATGGGGCTCTGCAAACGTGGAGCTGTCATCTCTTCCGCCGCCCACCTCTGGTGGGTTTGGCTCAGGTGGGCTTTGTCTTTCTGGCGGGGGGAGGCTGGGAGCAAGGAGCAAGAGTCCCGCAGGGAGGGGAGGCATGCGTGCACTTGTCCAGTGGAGGAGACCGCTGGCACGAACTTCCTGAGAGGCGGCTGGTGGGTGAGTTATTCCTGGAGATCAAACATTCCCCCAGGACAGGAGAACGTCTTGGGCGGGGGGGATATATTCAATGGGAACATGGGCACGTTTTTGGGATATTAGAAAAATTTCTCTTTCAAAGGTGAGGGGAAACAGTGTGGGTGGGAAATTTTCCGCACGGCTTCGCATGGGCTGCGTTTTTTCGAGGGGGGCTTCAAATTCCCCCCTTCATTCCTCTTCTTTATAACCACAAGGGAGTCCTGAAGGGATTCCCCAGAGGAAGCGGGTGCCAGGCACAGAATGAAAGCCAGAGAGCCTTGTCTGAGGCTGAAGCACTGGTCCTTGCCATGGCTGGGATTCCCCGCCTCCGGACTGCTGCAGCAAGCAAAGGGGTGTTGGCAGCCTGGAGGTAAGAAATTCCGGTGGGGGTGGCAAGCAAAGTGGAAATCCCTTTGGCAGTCACAAGGCAGGGGAATCCCTGCTGCAGTAAGAGAGCACACACACAGTAAGAGAGCACACACATCCGGGCTCAGGTTCGTAAGGTGAAAATGGTTCTTAAGATGAGGCAAACAAATCTTAAACCCCCGGGTTGTTATCTCGAAAAGTTCGTATGATGAAGGATTTGTAAGATGAGGTATCACTGTATAATTCATGGTTTCTGAGAATGTTTTGCTGTGCTTTAATTTTCTGGCAGATGATATAAAAGTTTATTTACCTGGATTAGTTTGTTTGAAATGTAAATATTGCTAATGTTACTAACACTGTAATAAATTATGATGTAATGTAATATTTTAATACTGTATTGGATTTAGTTGGCTTGTTGAACTTTGTAAGTACAATCTGTGTATGATTTTCTTCCCTTCTGTATAGATGTTTTCTGTGGTATTAAGAGGCATTAATAATGAGCCCAGGTTTGAAGGACACAGTTATACTTTGTGCAAGCAGACACATCAAAAAAGAATAATGCACTTGATTTTGTTTTGTTAAACTTGTCAGAGGTTTAGGAAGCAAAAACAAATAGGGAAAGCAGGCTAAACTGAAAAAATATCTTTTAAAAAGGTCATGATAGATAATTTCAACAAATATAGACAGGTATCTTATTTTCAAAATATAACTTTATCAAATTTTCATAAAATTTTGATGATAGGTAGCATTCACTATGGATTACTTACAATGAAGGACATACTGAACATTCCTGTTCATACCTTCAGTGATAAATAAGGGATGAGAAGCTGGTCCTGAATATCTTGTGTTAGCTATGAATAGAACAATTGAAACCTTACAAGTTTTATTCTGACAGAACTCAGAATAGGCATTGATTGCTTACCTGAACGCCTCTTCTCGTACACTGAGCAGGTACAGCAGTCACGTGGGTTGCTCACTGTCCAATCCGCATAGGACTGATCCTGTCTTTAAAAAGATTGCTGGATCCGCCCCTTCCCCAGAATTCACGAATGCGTAGACTTAGGTTCGAAAAGTGGTGGATCGAATAGTGCTCTACTCTCAAAGATAATAAAGGAAGGAATAAAGACACAAGCATAGTCAGAAAGACATAGGGAGGGAAGTTACTGCTGTACCCGCTCAGCATACGAAAAGAGGCGTTCAGGTAAGCAATCCACGCCTCTTCTCCGTACTGTAGGAGCGTGTCCAGCAGATGTGTCCCTAGGGAGGGATTAGTTGGCTATCATGAGAGATAAGCACTGGAAGTGATGTGCCAGTGCCTGGAGGCTGTTGGGGTCTGGATGGGTGTCAACAGATTCAAACTCAACCCAGATAAGATGGAGTGACTGTGGGTTCTGCCTCCCAGGGCAATTTCATCTGCCCGTCCATAACCTTGGGGGGCGAATTATTGACCCCCTCAGAGAGGGTCCGGAACTTGGGCGTCCTCCTCGATCCACAGCTCACATTAGAGAAACATCTTTCAGCTGTGGCGAGGGGGGCGTTTGCCCAGGTTCGCCTGGTGCACCAATTGCGGCCCTATCTGGACCAGGACTCACTGCTCACAGTCACTCATGCCCTCATCATCTCGAGGTTCGACTACTGTAATGCTCTCTACATGGGGCTACCTTTGAAAAGTGTTCGGAAACTTCAGATTGTGCAGAATGCAGCTGCGAGAGCAATCATGGGCTTCCCAAGGTATGCCCATGTTACACCAACACTCCGCAGTCTACATTGGTTGCCGATCAATTTCCGGTCACAATTGAAAGTGTTGGTTATGACCTATAAAGCCCTTCATGGCATCGGACTAGAATATCTCCAGGACCGCCTTCTGCCGCACGAATCCCAGCGACCGGTTAGGTCCCACAGAGTTGGTCTTCTCCGGGTCCCGTCAACTAAACAATGTCGTTTGGTGGGACCCAGGAGAAGAGCCTTCTCTGTGGCGGCCCTGACCCTCTGGAACCAGCTCCCCCCGGAGATCAGAACTGCCCCCACCCTCCTTGCCTTTCATAAAGTTTTTAAGACCCATCTCTGCTGTCAGGCATGGGGGAACTGAGACATCTCCCCCAGGCCTATACAGTTTATACATGGTATGTTTGTGTGTATGCTTGCTTTTAATAATGGGTTTTTTTGTGTTTTTTAAATTACTAGATTTGTTCTTACATTGTCTTTGTTATTGTTGTGAGCTGCCCCGAGTCTACGGAGAGGGGCGGCATACAAATCTAATTAATAATAATAATAATAATAATAATAATAATAATAATAACAACAACAACAACAACGGATTGAAGGACTTTCCTACCGAAGGCAGCATCCGCTGAAGCGTAAGAGTCAATTTTATAGTGCCTTATAAAAGAATTGGGAGAGGCTCATGTGGCTGCCTTGCAAACTTCCTCCAAGGGCGCTTGAGTTGCCCAGGCTGCTGATGTGGCTGCACTTCTTGTAGAATGTGCCATGATGCCTTGTGGGACATTGAGGGAGCTTTGGAGATTGTCCCTTGAATCCAATGGCCTAATATGGTGGATGAGACTTTGGACCTCAGAGACCTGGGGTGGAAATCTATGAATAAGGCTTCTGACCTACGAAAGGTCCTAGTACGTTGGAGATAAATTCGCAGAGCTCTAGTAAGGTCCAAAGTGTGCCATCTGATGGAGAAATGGTGGTTTTGGTTAGAGCAGAAAGAAGGCAATAAAATGTCCTGGGATCTGTGAAACATGGAGCTGACCTTTGGTAGAAAGGTGGGGTCCAATCGAAGGACTACTTTGTCCGGATGAAAATGGCATACGTTCTGGCGAATAGAGAGCGCCGCCAGCTCAGAAATGCATCTGGCAGAGGTGATTGCCACCAGGAATGCTATTTTGTAGGACAGGCATCTGAAGGAGGCAGAATTTAATGGTTTGTATGGAACTTGAGTAAGAGAATGCAGAACTCAAGGTAAGTCCCAGGATGGATATTTGTGAACAGTGGGAGGCCTGAGGTTCGAGATGCCTCTTAACAGTTCTTGTATTTCAGGGAAACTGCGAAGCGGTTGTCTTCGGGGTCCTGCCAGGACTGAGGATAAGGCTGCTAGGTGTCGCCGGATAGTGCTGGCTGAGAGACCTAGGTGGAAGCCTTTCATGAGGAAGGAAATGATTCTGTGAATGGGAAAACACAAGGGAGAGAGGCCTTCCAGGGAACACCACTGGTGAAATTTGGACCAGATATGGTCGTAGATCTTGTTGGTAGATATTCTTCTAAACTTTATGATCATTTCTAAGGCGTCTGGATCATAACCTCGACGGTCTAGGTTGCACCGGATAACAGCCAAGCGGTGAGATGGAACCACTCTGGGTCTGGATGAGACACCCCTGCTGCAACATATCCTCCGAAGCGGGAAGTCGCCAGGGGGCCTGGACGGATAGCCGCTGGAGGTCCGCGAACCAGGGTCGTCGAGGCCAATGAGGGGCTATCAGTATTGCCTGCTCGAGGAGGATCTTGTGGATCACGTCTGGCAGGATTGGAATTGGTGGGAAGGCGTATAGGAGGCCTGGAGGCCAAGGAGTTCTGAGTGCATTATTGCTTCTGCTCCCGGGGATGGGAATCTGGAATAGAACTGAGGGAGCTGAGCATTGGTCGTGGTTGCGAACAAGTCTAGCGACAGGTGACCGAATCTGAGGCAGATCTGCTGGAATAAGTTTGGATCCAGCGTCGATCGGGAGAGCCAGTCTGCCTGCACATTGAGGATTCCCAATATGTGGTTGACCGACAGAGACTGCAGGTGTCTCTCCACCCAAAGGCCCAGCTTCAGACCTTCCTGCATCAGGGCCCTGGACCGGTTGCCTCCTTGTCTGCAGATGTGGCTCTTTGTAGCCATATTGCCTGTTAGGATTAGGATATGTCGGTTGAGGATGTCTGGTTTGAACCTCTTGAGGGCTAGCTACACTGCTCTCAGTTCCAGCCAATTAATTGGCTTGGTTGACTCCTCCGATGACTATGTGCCTTGGGCTATCAGGCCCGGAGCATGGGCTCCCCAGCCCAGGAAACCAGCATCCATGGTGATGGTAAACTGGTCTGGAATCCTGAAAAGGGATCCTTTGCGCAGAATGGAGGAAGTCCACCACGAGAGGGATCTCAGGATGACGGAAGGGATCAGAATGGAGTGCGCTGAGTTGCTGATTCCTGATCTCTGGAATGGCAATAAAAGCCATTGGAGTTCCCTAGCATGGAGGTGTGCCATGGGAATGATACCAATACATGACACCATCTTTCCCAGTAGGGAAGACAGCGTGGAAATGGGGACCGTTCTTTGGAATCTGACTTGAGCGATACACTCTTTCATACTAATCTTCCTTTCAGGAGAAAGGAAAACCTGAGATAGGTTGGAATATATGACTGCCCCCAGGTGCTGAAGGGAGGTGGAAGGATGAAACTGACTTTTTTTTAAAGTTAATGGAGAAACCATGGTCCTTTAGGAGAGGCATGGATAACTGAAGATCTGTAAAGGTGCCCTCTTTGGAGGGACCGTGAACTAAAATGTCATCCAAATAGCACAAAATATGAATGGGGGTAGCCAGGATATGAGCTGCCAGGGCGCCCAGGAGCTTAGTAAAGACTCGGGGAGCCGAGGACAGAACGAAGGGCATGGCCCTGTACTGATAGTGCTTGCCCTGAAAGACAAAGCGGATAAATTGTCTGTGGCCTTTTAAAATGGGAATGTGGAGATAGGCATCCATAAGGTCTAAGGAGGACATGAAGTCCCCGGGGTGAATAGATGCCAGGATAGAGGAAAAGGAATGCATCTTAAACTTTCTATATTTGATATACTGGTTTAATCTTTTAAGATCCAAAATGACTCTCCATCCTCCACAGGTCTTAGAGACCATAAAGAGGATGGAATAGAAACCAAGTATGAATAGCCCTAATGGAGAGGAGATGATGGATTGCTTCCTCCATGTGGAGACAGGACGAAGGGGATTTAGGAGAAGGGCATGAATTGAAATGTTTGGGGGAAATGGAGATAAACTCCAAGCGAAGTCCCCGTGGCAATGTGGAAATAACCCAGGGGTCCTTACAGGAGTGGCGCCTGCTGGAAACGAACCAGGCCAGGCGCCCCCCAATGGGGATAGAGTGGTCATTACTACCTGGACCTTTTTGAGGCCCTCGAGGTGGAGGAGCCTCTTTGATATCGAGACCCTCTGCCCCTGGGGATTCTATCTGATTGGGAACGAAACTGGGAATTATACTGACCTGAGTTTCTTTGAAACGCAAACCCCTGATCTTGTTGGTGATTGGACCGCCGAAAGGACTGAAGCGTTTTAAGAGACTTCTTGGTAGTAGGCCCCAGGAGTTTCTTCTTATCAGTGGTTTCTGTAAGTAGACAATCAAGTAAATCACCAAATAATAGCTTATGTTTTAGAGGGCCCAAGGAAAGCTGCCACTTCTGCCTCACCCCCCACTTGCCAAGGGCGGAGCCAGAGAAGACGCCTGGCTACTGTCGAAACAGCCACCGACTTTGCCGCAAATCTTGAGGGTGGCATCCGCAACATACTGGGCTGCTACAAAGACCTTGTTGAGGTCTTGTTGGCCCCTTAAGTCATCGGGAGGAATATGCTGTTGAAGTGGTTGCAACCACAGAAGCATGGCTCTAGTAAAGAAGGATGCTGACGCTGCACATTTGATTGCCCAAGTGATTGCCCCAGGAAACATTTCTTGAGCATTTGTTCCAGACATTTGTCCTCTGACTTTAAGACTTAGCTGCTGCGGAATGCAGGATCTTGACTGGCTCATCTGCTTTGGGACAAATAAGATCCTCATAAGAAGGTGAGACTTTATAAAGTTTCTTATCTTTAGAGGAAGGATTGGAATTTAGAGTTGGATGATCCCACTGTTTCATCAAAGCGTCCTTAAATAGTTTAGGCATGGGAATGACCTCGGTATCTTCCTGCTCCTGCAAGAAGAAGGGGAGATTCTCGTCCTGTGGTGTATCAGAGGTAGGTGCAGGCTTGTCCTGACCTGAAAGGCCTGTGGCTGCCTGTGGATGAGCTAACATGCACTTGGGCCTGCACTCTTAAGTGTTTAGGTGATTGTTCATGAATTTTTTGGAGTGCTTTATCTCTTCTCTTTTCAGCTCTGGTGGGCCTTGCCACTGGAGGAATTGCGAAAGAGGAGGACGAGGCCTGGGGGATGGTTTGAATCTCATCACCAGTAGGTCTAGGGTCCTGATTATTTCTGGAAGAAGTGCCTCTCTTGGGAATAGCAGAAGCCATGGCCTGAACAATTTAAAGGGACAAAGTCTGGAGCCAAAAATTTGGGAGAAGCAATAGGCTGAACAATTTAAATCCCAAGAGGAAGAGGCCCCAAGCTCCTAGGCCCAGGAGCGTCTGCCCTCAAAGACAAGCCTTGATTAATCCAGACTTCGTGTCAATGAAACCAGAAGGGCTAGGCCTCAATAATTAAGCAACCAAGGCACACTGGTTGAGAGGCCTAGCATGGGAGTACAAGTCTGACACTCTCACTGCCTACTCTGGGCCATGCGGCGGACTTTATGGTGCCAGACGGCCAGTGCTTGGGTGGGCTGTTGGTGCCGGTATTACTCGATGCTGAGGGCCTTCGCGTCAAGAAAAGTCACTAAAGAGTTAAACTAAGTCTGGGGGACAGAACAAACACCCTTGTAAAGCGTCCCACTCCGCAGGAGGTGCGAAAATAAACAGTCAAGTAATAAAAACCTCTCAGCTGGACAGATTTAGCAGAAGAAATATGGCCGACTGAAGTGATAAGGCAAGGCAATTGCGCATTTAACTGGAAGCCTTATCGCCGCTTCTCTGCTCAGAGCCGAGCCCTGAAGGGCTGGCTGAAAGCCGAATTGCTTCGATTTAATAGAAGGACTAATTACTTATCTTATTTTGCTGGATTTGGTAGAAGAGAAGGTGTTTGTTTAGAGAGGAGCTGAGCCACCATGCGTTCTGCCGGTAGGAGGACTGAGCAAATTCTGGGGAAGGGGCGGATCCAGCAATCTTTTTAAAGACAGGCTCAGTCCTATGCGGATTGGACAGTGAGCAACCCACATGAATGCTGGACCCGCTCCTACAGTACAGAGAAGCCCCCCCTTCACTTTCCCCCTCCTTGCCTGCTTGTGAGAGCTGCAGCAGTCTGGCTAGTGGAAGAGTCACCTGGCAGCACTGGGCAGCAGAGCCCTGTAGGCTTTGTGAGCCTCCTTCCCCTCCTGCCTGCGAGTTGGAGGAGTTAAATGAGGCAGCAGAATTGAAGAGCTCCCGCTGTGCAGTGGGGGGGGGGCAGAAGTGACTGGCTACAAATGGCTGTGCAAAGGTCAGCCGCAGGGAAAATGAAGTGAGTCATTAAGATTGTCCGGCACTTGAAAATGCTGCGCTAAAGTTTGATTTCCTGTGAGCGGCCGTGTAGCCGCTCACCTTAGAGGGAAGAGTGCCTGTTGGTAAGAGCAAGGTACAGGTACCCTCTGCTTTGTAGGACTGCCAATTGCTCTTTTAAACAAGGTGTCGCGGCTCTGCTGCTGGTATTCTCAATGCAATTAATGCAGACTCTGAAGGTATCATATATTCAATGTACTCTATGTGAGCACACAAAATGCCAGTGTCAGGGTAAATGACTCTTTTAAGATATAGTAGCATTTGGTATTAGTAGAGAAATAGTTTCCATTGCTGAATGGAAGAGTCTCTTTCAAGAAGCTGTTATATAAAATCAAAGAAGAAATGTGGGCTGGAATCTAGTGTCTTCTAGGTGACATCTGGCCCAAGCCTTTAAAGTGGCACAAGATCATGCCTACATGGTCAATTACAGTGATGGTAAACCTTTTATTCCTCAGGTGCTGAAATAGTGTGCACGCAATGCGTGTGTGTTTAAATTTAAATTAAGGGTGCCCAAACCTATAATTTAAAACGCCCCACTCATTTCACACCCATGCAAATGGATGGGTGACACCGCCCACTCCCCAGTTTCCTGACTTCCAGTGGGTGCAGTAGGCACATTTTTCACCCTCCACAGGCTCCAGAGGCTTTCTTGCAACTTGGGGAAGGTGAAAACACTCCCTTCACGCCATCCTGGAAGCCCTGAAATTGACCTCCCAGAGCTTCCACGAGAGCAAAAAAAGTCAGCTGTCAGGCACACACATGCATGCTGAACTGAGCTAGGACAACACCTTGCATGCTGGCACACATGGCTCCAAGTGCCACCTGTGGCATGCATGCCATATGTTTGCCATCATAGGTATGGAGTCTCCTGCTTGAGCAGGGGGCTGGACTAAATAGCAGTCCTCCAAAGTCCCTTCCAGCTCTATTCTGACTAACCCTCAAAACATCCCTATAGAGCAGGGGTCCCCAAACCTTTTACACAGGGGGCCAGTTCACTGTCCCTCAGACTGTTGGAGGACCGGACTATTAAAAAAACCTATGAACAAATCCCTATGAACACTGCACATACCTCTCTATTTAGATATATGAATTTAGGAATTGCTGATCTGTTTTAATAAAGTTAGGAGTATTGATTATAATAAGATATGTAGTAGGTGATACTGATTTGAATTAATGTATAAATGGAACAGAATTTAGAATTGTCGGGGAGATTAATGTTAATTATTTTTAATTGATTGAAAATAGAGACTATTTTTTTTCCCTTTTTTGGGAAAATTAGATGGTACACTGTATTGTTTGAATATATGTTGAGAGAATTTTTTTTAAAAAATTACACCCCCCCAAGTCTTTCCTTCCTCTGTTCCTCCATTCATTTCATTCTTCCTCCTTCCTTCCTTCCTTTTTCCCTCCATTTCTCCTTCCCTCCTCTCCACTTCTCTTTCCCTCCCTTTTCCCCTTTTCTTTCTCTCTACTTTTCTCTCTCTCTCTTTTCCCTCTTTTCCCTCTCATTCTTTCCCTCCAAGTATCTCTCACTTCTATGTACTTCTCCCTCCCCTGCCTCTCTCATTTGGTTCTCCTCCCTTTTTGCTCTCATTTCTCTCACTTTCATTTATGTTTTTCTCTCTCTTTCCTCTCCCTTTTTCTTTCTCTCATCGTAATCCAGAAGCCGGGGCTGCAGGACCCGGAGGCAAGCGCGGGAAGAGGCAGGCTCTCTTCCGGTAGGTCTCAAACTCAATTTATCCAGGGGCCACTGGAGGTAGACTTTGGGTGAGTCTGGGCTGCATCAGGTTTTTCACAAGAAAAGCTCTTAAAAAAACATTCCAATGTTATCAAATGTCTTTATTTTTTTCATCTTATTTTGTGATAAAAAATAAAAATAAATTAACAAATTCATAAGAAAAAAAATCAGTAATAAATAAAATGAAAATGAAAATAATAATAATAATAATAATAATGACAGATATAGAAGACTGAAGAAACCACATATAGTTGCTGACTAGAGAAATGTAATTATTATTATTCAGATTCAAACATCTGTATTAACAGTTCTTTAATATTAAATTTTCTGAACACAAATGGAACATTGAACATAAACTGTTTTGAACGTGGCTTCTTCTGCCTACTTCTTGCTGCTAGAGATCTGGCAGCGCTTACTCTCGCATAGCCGAGCCATATTTGGCTTAGGGGAGGAAGCAGTTGAGACCCTCAGTAGGACTTGAAGATCAATGTTCCCTCTAAGGCGCACGGCCGCATGGTCGCACACCCAAAAACTACCTCCCGCACAGCCTTTTCCAAGACTGCGCAAAATTGGAGTTTGGGGCGAGGGGCGACAAAAGTGTGCAGGCCAAAAAAGGGTTTTTCTTATTTTGAATGATGGGCCCATGTGCGCATGCGCTCCTCATCCCCCTGCCAGCCCACCAGGGAGGGGGGTGCGGGGTGGCCACACCTGAGAAGCTTGGCACCGGCCCATCCGCGGGGGCGAAGGCGGCTCCCTTTCCTTCTCCCACCACCTGTCTACCGCCGCCAGCCATCACTGGCAGTAGACATAGGCGGTGGGAAAAGGAGAGGGAGCTGCAGCCGCCCCTGCGGATGGTGCCCCCTCGCGCCCCTGGCCTCTCGCCACTGCTGCTCCCACCCCCCCAGGTGCCTCCGGCTTCCTCGCACCCCTGGCCTCTCGCCACTGCCCCTGGCCTGCCCGATCCGCCCCTTTCCAACTTTCCCCTCCTCCACCTCCCACCTTGGGACGCGGCTCCTCCCGCAATGGTGGCTGCAGCAGCTACGGCTTCTCCTCCTCATCCGTCCGCTAGTGAACGGGCTGTGAGAAGGGCGGGGTAAGCGTTCCCGGAGAAAGCACTCTCGCAGCTGCTTCACTTTCACCAAGAGCTTCCGGAACGCCCGCCCAAAACATTCAAAATAAGACCTTTGCCGGCCTCTGCAGAGAGAGAAAGAGAGAACAAGAGAGAGAGAGAAAGAAAGAGAAAGAGCAACAGACAGAGCGAGATAGAAAGAAAAAGAGAGGGAGAGAAAGAGAGATAGCAAAAGAGAGAAAGAAAGCAGGAGAGAATGAGAAGAGAAAAAGAGTGAGAGAAAGAAAGCAAGAGAGAGAGAAAGAAAAGAGAGAAAGAAGGAGAGAGAAAGAGAGGGAGAGGGAAAGAAAGAGAGAGAAAGAGAGAAAGAGAAAGAAAGAAAGAGAGAGAGTGAGAGAAAGAGAGAGAAAAGAGAGGAAGGGGAGAGAGAAAGAAAAAGAAAGAGAGAGAGAAAAAGAAGAGAGGAAGGAAGAGAGAGAAATGATAGAAAAAAGGGGAGAAAAAGAGAAATGAGAAAATGATTGAGGCAGAGAATAAGAGGAAAGAGAAACAGAGAGAGAAGTGACTCTTGATTTAAAACATATGGTAAAAAGCACCCAAATAATAAGATAAGAAAAACCCCCAGCCTTTTCCCAACTATTTATTCATTTATTTATTTATTTATTTATACATACATACATACATACATACATACTTCAATGCTGCCCAGTCTCAGAGAGACTGCCGCTCAGACACTATACTTTTCTGCCCACACCAAGAAAAAATTAAAAGGAACATTGTTGAAGATGCTCATCAGTAAATCTGGACCTGTACTTTAACTTATTGAAGTTCAAGGTAGAGAAGAGCTTTTCGCACAAGTATGTGCTCCCCAAATGATACATGGTCCGCTTGGACATTCAGGAAAGCTCAGAGAAGCTGGGGGGCAATTCTATCAAAAATTGCGCCAGCTTGTCTGCTTTTCCATTCACCTTCCTGGACTTGGCTTTGAGTTCAGAGTTGCACTGCAGGTCAATGAGCACCATTTGAAGCACAGGAGGGGCATCTTGCACATCCAAGGAGAAGGGATCCGCAAAAATTTGAAATGTGGCTCTGTGTGTCTTGAAGTCTTTAAATCTGTGATCAAATTCCTCCTGTAGCTTCAAAATGGCATCCACATACTCCTCACCACTGAATGGTGTGCCTGCATCCATGAGTGCTTTGCATGCTGGGAAATGGCAAAGGTTTGTCTGAGAAACCTAGATGCTCTCACATTGTCATAGGCAGCACTGACAAGTTGCCCCTAGCCTTGTAACTTCTTGTTCAGTACATTAAGCTCATGTATTGATATCAACAAAAAAAGCTAAGTCCATAAGCCATTTTGGATCACTTAGAACAGGAACAGCAAGAGCAACCCCATCTTTCTCCATGAAGGTTTTCAGTTCCGATCTCAAGTCAAAAAATCTCTTCAGTATGTTTCCCCTGCTGAGCCAACGTACCTCAGTGAAGTAGAGCACATCCCCATATTCTGACTTCATTTCCTCTAAAAAAAGCACAAAACCTTCTGTGCTTTAAGCCCCTGGATCTGATACTCCTCAGCACGTCTAGTTGTGTAATGACATTTCAAATTATATTCTTTGTGCACCGCAATTTTCTCTGTGTAAATAAGACACATCGAGATGCCCCTGTGCTCAATAAAGTAATACAGTATTGCACTTCCCACTTTTCCGGAAATTGTCTGTGCACATCACCAAACTTTCTCTTCACTGCAGGCTTTGAAAAAGACATGTTTGGGGCTGTGTAATATATAATTCCACTTGGTTTCACTGTTTCAGTGTTTAGCGGCTAAACTTTAGCTGATGTGTCTTTTCTGCTTTTTTTCCTGTCTCGCTGAGTAGCAATTTCTGCAGCCGCCTCCACTTCTGAGCCTGGGTAATGGCGCAAGTTTGCAATAAGCTCGGCTGATGTCCCGCCTCCAAGAGCAATATACTCCATTGTGATTGTTAGGTTCATTCAGCTCTGCACACAACACTGAAAAGTGCTATTCGTATCAAACTCAGGCCGTACTAACATTAAACTTTGATATTGAGGTGGGGGCTGCAAACTATTGTCCTGAGGGCCACAGTTGGCCCGCAGGCCGCGAGTTTGAGACCCCTGCGGTAGGGGTGCGGCTGCAGTGGCAGAGACTGCCTCCCTGGCAGGCAAAGAGCTGTTTTCTTTGTGGAGGGGCCGGTCCCCTCTGCCACCCTCCTCTCGGTGCCGGTCAATTGCCATCCAGCAGAAGGGAGGGGGAGGAGGAGGAAGAAAGGCGACCTCACATAGAGGGAGACGAGGAGGAACAATCCACGCTTTCGTAAACTTTCCCCGCTGGATGGTGATTGACTGGTGCTGAGAGGATGGTGGCGGAGGGGGCCGGCTCCTCCCCAAAGAAAACGGCTCTTTGCCTGCTGGGGAGGCAGACTCTGCTGCTGCTGATCTACATTATTCACTCAGCCTACCTCTTCCTGCGCCTCCCTCCAGAGGTGTGAGCGGTAGCGGTGGCGACACCGGCAACAGCAGCATCAACCACAACAGCAGTAGCAGTCAGAACTTCCCGAGCTGCCGAGGCTTGTAAAACGCACCTTGACAAGCCTAGGCAGCTTGGGAAGGTCCCTTTCTTCCTCCGCCTCCCCACGCTTCCCTTTGTGCACTGCTCTTGCTGTCGTGGTCGATGCTGCAGCTTCCTGGGTTTTTTGCCCTCAGAGTCCACCTACCTGCTCGACGCCGAGAAGAAAATCAAAGGGATTTGTATGCCGCCCCTCTCCAAAGACTCGGGGCGGCTCACAACAGTAATAAAAACAATATAACAATGAAACAAATCTAATAATAAAAATTATATAAAAAAACCCCAACTGTTAAAAACCATACAACACTCCCTGACCAAATAGGGCCGCAACTGATGCATTAAGCGAACCTGGGCAAACGCCCTCCTCGCCACAGCCGAAAGATGGTGTTCCAATGTTAGCTGTAGATTGAGGAGGACGCCCAAGTTGCGAACCCTCTCTGAGGGGGCCAATAATCCCCCCCCCGGGTAATGGACGGACAGATGGAATTGTCCTTGGGAGGCAAGACCCACAGCCACTCCGTCTCATTAGGGTTGAGTTTGAGTTTGTTGACACCCATCCAGGCCCCAACAGCCTCCAGGCATCGGCACATCACTTCCACTGCTTCGTTGACTGGACATGGGGTGGAGATGTATAACTGGGTATCATCTGTGTATTGATGATACCTCACCCCATGCCCTTGGATGATCTCACTCAGCGGTTTCATGTAGATATTAAATAGCAGGGGGGAGAGAATCGACCCCTGAGGCACCCCACAAGGGAGAGACCTAGAGGTTGACCTCTGACCCCCCACTAATACCAACTGCGACCGACCGGAGAGGTAGGAGGAGAACCACTGGAGAACAGTGCCTCCCACTCCCAACCGGTCCAGCCGGCGCAGAAGGATACCATGGTCGATGGTATCTAAAGCCGCTGAGAGGTCAAGAAGCACCAGGACAGAGGACAAGCCCCTGTCCCGGGCCCGCCAGAGATCATCCATCAACGTGACCAAAGCAGTTTCCGTGCTGTAGCCGAGCCTGAATCCAGACTGTTGAGGACCCAGATAATTGGCTTCTTCCAAGGACCGCTGGAGTTGGAGCGCCATCACCTTCTCAACAACCTTCCCCATAAAGGGAAGGTTGGAGACTGGATGGTAGTTATTAAGCACGGCTGGGTCCAGGGAAGGCTTCTTGAGGAGGGGGCGCACAAGTGCCTCCTTATAAGGAGCCGGAAAGAACCCCCTCCCCAAAGAGATGTTGACAATCTCCTGGACCCAGCTCCGTGTCACCTCTCGGCCAGCCGAAACCAACCAAGAGGGACACGGATCCAGTAAACAGGTGGCGGAACTCACAGCTCCAATGGCCTTGTCCACTTCATCAAGTGTCATCAAGTCAAACTCCTCCCAGACAGATGGACAAAGACGTTTAGCCCCAGTCATCTTGACTGACTCATTGTCAGCCGATACTGCTATGCAATTGGAGTCGAGGTCCGCCCAGATCCGAGCGACTTTACCCGTGAAAAACGAGTTAAATTCCTCGGCACTACCCTTCAAGGGCTCCCCAACTCCCCCCTGATTTAGAAGGGAGCGAGTCACCCTAAACAGAGTGGCTGGGTGGGATTCCGCTGATACAATCAAGGCAGCATGGTACGCGCATCTTGCCGCCTTGAGCGCCACTTTGTAGGTCTTAATAAAAGCTCTTACAAGTGTTCGATCAGATTCGGACTTACTCTTCCTCCATCGCTTCTCTAGACATCTCTTCTGGCGTTTCAACTCCCGGAGCTCCTCGCTGAACCATGGAAGCTCTACGGGGTCTAGTGCCATAGAGAGGTTGCAATGGGGCAATTCAGTCAAGAGCCTCTGCCTTGTTCCAGGCCTCAGCAAGAGACTCTGCCGAGCTGTGGACGAGTGAATCTGGTAAAACCCCAAGCACCCTCTGAAAGCCCTCAGGGTCCATCAGGCGTCTGGGTGGAACCTTCTAATCGGTTCCGCCTCCCTGCGGGGGAGGATTGGAGCCAGGAAATCAAGCCACAGTAGAAAATGCTCTGACCATGACAAAGGCAATGCTTCTAAGCCCCTTAGTTTCAGACCATTACTCAATTGCTCCGAGAGGAATATCATGTCGGGGGGGTGTCCACCCTCGTGAGTCGGACCCTGAACTACTTGAGTCAGGTCCATGGCTGTCATGGTGGCCATGAACTCCTGTGCAAATCCAGAGTCCGGGGAACTCCACCGCCAACCCGGCCACTTCTTCAAGCAGCACAGGCAGGGCTGTTGACACATAGCTGGGAGGCAGGTACGTGAGTAACAAGCCCACCTGAACCCCTAAATCCAACTTCACCAGGAGTGACTCACCACCCGCAATCTCAGGGGCATCGAGTCTACGCAGCCGAAGGTTCTCCTTGGCTACAATAGCCACTCCCCCCCTTCCCTGGGGTCGAGGCTGATACCATATCTGAAACCCGGCTGGGCATATTTCCGAGAGAGGAACTCCTCCCTCTGGACCCAGCCAGGTTTCACTCACACATGCCAGATCGGCCTCCTCATCCAGGATTAAATCCCGGATGAGGAGAGCTTTGTTTACTACCGATCTGGCATTGAGCAGCAGCAGCTTGAGCCCAGGGCTCGGATTATACTCGTCACCAGGACCCCGGGTTGAGCTCTTGGAACCGGAACAAGGGATCGCTATTAAGCAGTGATCTCTTTTTCCTCCAGAATGGCTAGCCCTGTGACTCCCACCATATCTCCCCAGCAGGACCGGAATATTCTGGCCCTCTGTCACCCCGGAGATAGATATCCCCATCTCTCCTGTCCCTCTACCGCCAGGTAGGCTAAATTCTGCATTCATACTGCTCTCATTATTCAAATGTATATTATCCCATCCATCCCACTCATTTAGTTCATACAAATCAGCCCTCCCTCCCCAGGCATCCAACCTTAACCCTCCCCCCCCATTCATTCATCTCATATGTATCATACCCACCATTCCACCCTTCCCAGTCATCCATCATTAAATTAGTTAAAAATTAATTTAAAAATTTAAAAATTAATTTATGATTACTATAATTACTATAATTAACATAAAACTAAAGCTAAAATTCTAAAATTCATCCTAATTAATACTAATTAATAGAGATATGGGTAATAAAAAAGTAGTTCTATTTTCAGCCAATCTGTCAGTAATCAATAGTCAATAGTCAGTTCAGCCAAGTTCATACAGGTAACATCAGATCTAAAAGGTGAGAGAGGTATCTTCCCAGCTGTATGAAAATGGAATCAAAGTTTCCTGGCGTTATCCTGCTACAATAATTGTGTTTAAAGATACCAAGATTTTCCAGGCGAGATCGTTAGAAGAAGGAAGAAAGCTGCTTTTCCAATTGGGATTAAATCCAGAGGGAGCAACCCAGAGCCAGGCAGAAGAAGAGTTGTCTCTCCAACCGTTTCGCGAGGCAGAGCAAAGTAAGGAGGAGAAGATTGCCGCACTTCAAAGAGAGTTGGCTTCGCTCCAAACGGAGAAGAAAGACGAGCCAAGAGTCACTCGACAGAAGAAAAAAATAATAAACTGAACTGAGTTGACTTGCTAACACGGTATCAAGTTTTTCAACTAATTAATCTTTTTTCTGTATTTCTTTTTGGTTGTTCACGCTAGTTAACAAGGGGAGGGGAGGGAAGGAGGGGGGAATCTTTTATTATGTTGTAAAATGGGGAAGAAAGGGGGGCCTTCTGAGGGAACGCAGATCCAGGAGTGCCTCTTAGTAACGGAAGTGTTTTTCGTTGCCTCCCCCTGGGGGGGGAGGTCAGGATAGGGGCACCAGGGTGGGGATTCATTGTAATGAAAAAATATTTTTCCGGTAGGCTCTGTTTTGTTGGAAGAGGAAATGTATTTAAATTATGTAAATGGGTGATATAGGATTATTATCGCTGAACGTAAATGGTCTCTCATCACAGAAAAAACATTATAGAATCATGAAGCTGGCAAAGGACAGTAAGGCAGATGTTTTATTTTTATCTGAAACTCATAAGGGAAGGGAAAAAACAGACAGATTACTCACAAATGCAGAGTGGCAGGAAGTTTATGAGTCGAGAGCTACGAATAAAGCAAAAGGAGTTGCCATCTTGTTGCACCGAAGAGTGCATTTTCAGTTAAGTAATATTAAAAGAGACAAAGATGGCAGAATGCTCTTCATTAAGGGGAAAATAAGTAACAAGCTAGTAACCTTAGCGGTAATTTATGCTCCCAATGTAAATGCAAAACAATTTATAATAAATGTAAAACGGAAATTAGATGAATTTGCAGAAGGCATTGTGATTTTAGCAGGAGACTTTAATCTGGAATTAACAGCAGGGAAGGGGGATAAGAAAAAATTACATCTAAATAAACTCAATATGATGGACCTTCATGAAAACGTGGTTAATAGAGACACTTTCTATTCTGCAAGACATAATAAATTTAGCTGTATAGATTATATGTTAATTAACAAAACAGATAAGGTAAAGTTTAAGAAAGCGGAAGTAAAATCTATCTGGCTGTCAGATCATGCTCCTCTGTTAGCTGTGATAGAGATAGAGGTTCGTAGCAAACAAAGAATTTGGAGGTATAACCCCATTGTCTCAGCAAATGAGGAGAGTAGAATTAAATTACAAAGGGAACTTAATGGATTCTTTTGTATTAATGCAACAGGTGAAGTTAAACAAACAATAGTTTGGGATACACATAAAGCAGTAATGAGGGGCAACTGCATTAGTACTGAAGCTTTTATTAGGAAATCCTGGGATGTTAAGAGGAATAATTTATTAAAAGAAATAGATTTAATCCAAGAAACTTTAAAAATTACAAGAAATAGAGAATGGAATTTATTATTATCATTTAAGAAAAAGAAACTGCAATTACTTGACGAAGAAAGATGGAACAAAATGAATATGACTATGAAACATAGAATTAGAGGTTGGAGTCATAAATCAATGAAGCAAATGGTACATTATTTGAAAAAAAGAAAAGAGAAATCTTACATCTCTGCTTTAAAAGATAAGGATGGTGTAATAAAACGTAGTAATGTAGAAATGGAAAAAATAATGAGAGATTTCTATGGGGAACTATATAAAAAAGAGTATGTTGTTTCGCAAACCTCAGAGGTTAAAAAGCAATTAGAGGAAGAAGATGTCCAAGTGCTAAATGCAAAAATTACAAGTGAGGAGATATCTAGAGTTATTAAGGGATTGAAACCGGCCAAAGCCCCAGGTCCAGATGGTTTTACTGCTGAATATTATAAAGTATATATGAATGAATTATTACCGCATATGGAGAAATTGTTTAATAATGTATTGGAGACTTTTGAAACTCCAAAGACATGGAAAATGTCAGAAATTATAATGGTCTCAAAACCAGATCGTGATTTTATGGATCCGAGCTCTTATCGCCCCATCAGCCTATTAAATCAAGATTATAAGATATTTATGAAAATATTGGCAAATAGGGTGGAGAATATACTACCAAAAATAATTGGAGAAGATCAATATGGATTTGTGAAAGGAAGGAAAATTTATGAACCAATAAGAAATGTGGTCAATGTTTTACACCATGCTACCAGTACCAAAAGAAAACTATGCATTTTAAAATTAGATGTCTATAAGGCTTTTGACAAAGTTAACCATGACTACCTATTTCAATTATGTAAAGATTTAAATATGGGAAACACATTTTGTAGAGTTATAGATACAATATATAAGGATAATGTGGCTCAAATTAGAGTAAATGGCAATAGAACAGAAATGGTTAAAATTCAAAATGGAACTAAGCAGGATTGCCCACTATCCCCAATGTTATTTGCATTAGCAATTGAGACCCTAGCAAACAAAATTAGAAATGATAAGGAATGGAGAGGCTATCAAATAGGGGAATTGGAACTGAAATTAAACTTATTTGCAGATGATGCTATAGTGATGTCTGAAACCCCAATTGAAATGATGAAAAGAATAATGATACTACTTCAGGAATTTAAAGATCAATCTGGACTGAAGGTTAATATAGACAAATCAGAGATAATATGTTTAAATACAGGCCCTAAAGAGCAAATCGAGATTCAAAAAACTTCAAGACTGAAACTAGGTTGTAAAAAAATGAAATATTTGGGAATTTGGTTATTCAAGAATCCAATAAAAATAGCAACGGTCAATTATAACCTAATATGGGAAAAAATCCAGAAGCAGATTAAAAATTGGAAGGGTAAAAAGTTAGGAAGAATGGCTAAGATTAGGGCTCTTAAGATGATGATAATACCAAAAATGATGTATTTGTTTCAGGTTCTACCTGGTAGTTTTCCTGAGGCAAAATTAAAAGAATGGGATAACAGACTAAATTTTTGGATTGAAGGAGATAAAAAACCCAGAATAAGGAAACACTGGCAGATTGCACAAGAGAAAGAGGGTGGGCGGGGCAGCCCAAGTCTAGTATTATATAGAAATGCATTTCAAATGGAAAGGTTAATGGAGCTACAGTTATGGGGGGAAAAGAAATGGGTACGAATAGAAAAAGAAATTAATAATATAAACAATAAAGAACTATTATTTAAAAATTGGAGTAGAATTGAAACCAGTACCTTAAGTGATCCTTTTAAAGCATGTTTAGAAATATGGCTTAAATGGCAGAGGACAAGTGGAATAAAGGTATCCAGGCTATCAACGTTATATGTATTGAATATAGGGGATGACGTTAATCTAAGTAGAATTATTAAAATATTAAATAGTAAAGGAATAACGAGAATTGAGCAATTATATGAGAAAGATGGAAGAGTTAGTAGAACTAGATTGGAATGGTGGATTGGTAAACAGAAATGGTTGCAGATTAATGCAATATGTATATACTTAAACAAAAGTGAGAATAAAGAAGCCTTCTTACGGGAAGAAAATAGTGTAGAAAAAATAATAAGTGAAAAGATAAATGAAAGTAAAGCACAAGCCGGTAGTATATATAGAATGCTATTACAAATGGAAGAAGAAGTAACAAAAAGTTTAACAAGATGTTGGCAGGATGATTTACAAATAGATGAAAGAGAAATGAAAGAAATAATAGAAAATATATATAAGATTAAAAATACGAGAGTTAGAGAGATGAGAAGAAAAATCTTACATAAATGGTACTATACACCTGCACAAATTGCACACTTCCAGGGGAAAGAGAAGGGCATATGTTGGCACGGATGCCAGAAAAAAGGAATTTTTATGCATATGATCTGGGAGTGTGCAGAAATTCAGAAATTCTGGAATGTAATCCAGAATGAAATTAATAAAATGTTAAACATTAACTGGATTATTACAAAAGAAATAGCAATTTTAATCAAATATAGAGAATTAGGAGAATTTAAGGAAATTAAAACCGCAGCACTGGAAAGTGCTCAAGCGGTGATGGTATTAGGATGGAAAGATTCTACAAAATGGACCTTACAAAATTGGTACTGGTATATGGTGGATCACATACATTTTGAAATTATGGAAATAAGATTAAATAATTTTGATAAGAATAAATTTGAGAAGCTGATGGTGCGATGGAACAAGGTAAAAGACTATATGTTAAGTAGAATCTGTGATGTAAATATGAAAAATAAATTGCAATCACTCTTTTAGTAATACTAGAACAAGATAGAGCCAAGGAATAATAGATAAACAATTAAATTTTGTTTTGAATCCTCTTGAATGGGTGGTGGGGGTGATGGGGGGGTGTTGTTGTTAGATGATGGGCACATGCACTGTGCACTGTTATATGTCTGTTCTATGTAAACTATTATAAAAAACCAATAAAAATTTATTATTAAAAAAAAAAAGATCTAAAAGGTGAGTTCAGGGGATATATAATGTAAATCAAAACAATAACTTCATTGGTTACTTCCTTCTGTATAGCTGTAGATGTAGTTCCATTAAGGACTGTATATTGAGTACAGTTTGCCAGTCAATAACAAATTCATCTGGTGGTGCGTCTGCCATAATTGGCAGGAGCTTTGAGCCATCCATCTTGCTCTTAAACATTTTTACCCGTAGATGTTCAGCCAACACATATTGGTACTAATGGACAATGTGACGGCCAAGATGCACGTGAACAGGCAAGGGGGCACCTGTTCCCAGCCTCTAATAGGAAGTGATGAGTCTGGGCCTCTGGGTGGAGAGGCACCTCCTGTCCCTCCCAGGAGACCATATCTCCGGGTTCACCAACATAGAGGCGGACTGCATCAGGCAGAAGATGGTTGATCCGGCAGAATGGCAACTACACCCCTCCATCTTCAGGGACCTGGTCAACATATTCAGCCCTCTGGCAGTCGATTTCTTCATGACCCTGAAGAAAGCCCAGATTCATTTCGTGGTTCCTGTCCTGCAGAGTGGAAGCTGTCAATGCTCTTTGTGCCCCCTGGCCAAGGGACCAGCCTTTCCTCCTCAACCACTAATTCCCAAGATGCTACAAAAGATTCTGGAGGAATGTACAGAGGTTATTTTACTGGCTCCCCATTGACCCAAGCGAAACCCCGTTGGTAGCACCGAGTTGGCGGATTCCATTCTTTGGCTCAGTCGGGGTCACCTGGATCTGGGTTGGTTCAACTGACTGCCTGGCTCTTGAACGGAGTGCTTTAGCTCTCTAACATTTCTTGGCGAAAGCCATTAACACTATGCTTGCTTCTCGACGGCCATCCATAATATGTATCTATGCAGCTAGCTGGAAGGCCTTCTGTCTTTTGTGTGCTAAGGAGAACTGCTCCCCAGTTCAGGTGCCCATCTCAAAAATCATGGCTTTCTGCAGGAGGGCCGGGATAAGGGTTTGTCTCCCAATACACTTTGCAGACAAGTGGCAGCTCTCTCCTCTGTTTTGAATTGTGGAGAGCCCAAATCCTTGGTTCAGGTTCTGGTCATCTCGCGGTTCTTGAGGAGAACCACCAACTTGCATCCCCACTGTTGTCTGTTTCCCTTTGTGGAATCTCACAAAAGTCTAAATTTGCTTACTCAACGGCGATACAAACTGCTTAGATCGGCCAGTCTGTGCCACCTGTCTTATAAGGTAGTCTTCTTGGTGGCAATCACCTCGCCCGCCAAATCTCTGCTCTCTCAGTCCACAAGGACCTATGTGCTTTTCATTGGGATTGGGTCATTCTCCACTTGTCCCCTTCTTTTGTGGCCAAGATCAACACCTGTTTCCATGAGCACAGGAATTTGTACTGCTGAGCTTTTGTCCTAATCCATCGCATAATTATATACACAATTTACAAATGGAATATATAGCTAAAGGGATTTAAATTATTTAAAAGAAACAGACAAAATAAAAGAAGAGGTTGAGTTGCATTATATATAAGCAATAACTACATCTCTACAGAAATAGAGCACAACAATGATGGAAATTGTCTGGAATGTACACTGGAACACAGGTATCATAAATTGGAGATCCAGGGGCTCTCCGAATTTATCTTAAAGAAACTGCAGAATTTCACAGAATGGAGTCCCTTTTCATCGCTGTTCTGCCTATATTGTTAGGTCAGAAGGTCTCCTCATTGACTTTCGGCCAGTGGCTTCAAAAAACAATTATTGTCACATACAATGCCTCGATGGCACCCCATCCAGAATGTATCACAGCTCATTCTATTCGCAATGCGGTAACTTTGGCAGCATGAGTGACCCAGGCATCTCTTGAAGAGGTCTCTCAAGAAGTGACTTGGGCGTCACCATCCCAGTTTGTCTGTCACTATAAAATTGATTCCTATACATTGGTGGATGCTTCTTTTGGGCTCCACAAGTTGCAACATGTGTTGGGGGATGGATAACTCTGAGCCCCCATCTGCCCCCATGGACAGACTGCAAGACGGCGCCCCTACATTCAATTAATAGTCCTCAGCTGATTGAATGAGATCAACCGATGCTGGATGATAACTCCATCACTTTACGAGAAGAGGCGTATCAGATAAGTACCAATGCCCCTTATATTCTGCAGCTAGTCAAATGAAAAACTGCAAAAGAAATGGCTTGTATCCATCAAAGAAAGGGACCAAATTACTTGGCATTAAATTCATGGATTTTCTGGAGAAATATTTAAACTAAACAATGAAGACAGGGAGTTAATTGATACAAAACATTTCTGTCCCCAGCAATCTAAAACTACCATATTTTTGGAGTATAAGATGCACCTTAGTTTTGGGGGAGGAAAATGGGGGGGGGGAGGAATCTTCCTACTAGGTATTCATCTGGCTAACATCCTTAGTCTGGTCAGCTTCAGCACATTATGTTATCCTCTGGTTAGGACTAAAAAAATATTTCTCAGAAAAATTAGGAATAAAAAAAACCTTCAAAGATTTTGGGCTGAAAAATACTTTTTTCAGAGGGAGTAGCAATGAAAACAACCCTGCAAGCTGGGAAGAGCCGGGAAGATTGTTAGCACCTCATTGGGGCTAGGGGGGAAAATACTTTAAATAGATGAAGTAGAGGAACTCTAATACAGGTAGAAAGTAAACAGACTCAGTTAAAAGGACTCAAATGTATATCCACTAACGCATAAGAGTATGAAGTGCCGTAGATATTACCTATCTGGACTTCAGCAAAGCCTTTGATATGGTTCCACATAAAGAGCTGATAGATAAATTAGTGAAGATTGGACTTAATCCCTGGATAGTTCAGTGGATTTCAAGCTGGCTGAAGCATAGACATCAGAGAGTTATTGTTAATGGCGAGTATTCTGAGCAGACAGGTTACAAGCGGTGTGCCACAAGGGTCTGTTCTGGGTCCTATTCTTTTTAATATGTTTGTGAGTGACATAGGGGAAGGTTTGGTAGGGAAGGTTTGCCTATTTGCCGATGACTCTAAAGTGTGCAATAGGGTTGATATTCCTGGAGGGGTCTGTAATATGGTAAATGATTTAGCTTTACTAGATAAATGGTCAAAGCAATGGAAACTGCAGTTTAATGTTTCCAAATGTAAAATAATGCACTTGGGGAAAAGGAATCCTCAATCTGAGTATTGCATTGGCAGTTCTGTGCTAGCAAAAACTTCAGAAGAGAAGGATTTAGGGGTAGTGATTTCTGACAGTCTGAAAATGGGTGAACAGTGTGGTCGGGCAGTAGGAAAAGCAAGTAGGATGCTTGGCTGCATAGCTAGAGGTATAACAAGCAGGAAGAGGGAGATTGTGATCCCCTTATATAGAGCGCTGGTGAGACCACATTTGGAATACTGTGTTCAGTTCTGGAAACCTCACCTACAAAAAGATATTGACAAAATTGAACGGGTCCAAAGACGGGCTACAAGAATGGTGGAAGGTCTTAAGCATAAAACGTATCAGGAAAGACTTAATGAACTCAATCTGTATAGTCTGGAGGACAGAAGGAAAAGGGGGACATGATCGAAACATTTAAATATGTTAAAGGGTTAAATAAGGTTCAGGAGGGAAGTGTTTTTAATAGGAAAGTGAACACAAGAACAAGGGGACACAATCTGAAGTTAGTTGGGGGAAAGATCAAAAGCAACCTGAGGAAATATTATTTCACTGAAAGAGTAGTAAATCCTTGGAACAAACTTCCAGCAGACGTGGTTGGTAAATCCACAGTAACTGAATTTAAACATGCCTGGGATAAACATATATCCATCCTAAGATAAAACCCAGGAAATAGTATAAGGGCAGACTAGATGGACCATGAGGTCTTTTTCTGCCGTCAGTCTTCTATGTTTCTATGAAGAAGAAACAGTGAATTAGAAATTTAAAGAAATTAGGGCAGATATGACATAGTTTCCATTACAGAAACTTGATGGCATGAAACTCACAAATGGAATACACAGCTAAAGAGATTTAAATTATTTAAAAGAAACAAACAAAATAAAAGAGGAGGTTGAGTTGCACTATATATAAGAAATAACTACATCTCTACAGAAATAGAGAACCACAATGATGGAAACTGCCCAGAATGCATTTGGGTCAATGTAAAAGGTGTGTGTTTGGGGGAGGGGAGAATTATATTTTCATAGATGATTTTGCTTGTCACAAGTTTCCCAAAAGTTATCACATGATCCCACTGCTACTGTCATAAATATGAGTCAGTTGCCAAGTGTCTGAATTTTGATCATGTTGCCAATGGATATATTGGAATGATTGTACAAGTGTGAAAAATGGTCTTATGTCTCCCCCCACCCTGATGTTTTAGCTTTGAATGGTCACTAAATTAACTGTTCTGAGTCAAGGACTACCTGTACTTGGAATGTGTTTGCCCCAACTGCCAAAAACATTGAAAGCATTTTCTTGATAACAGCAGAGAATTCTTTCTTTTTTCTTCTTCAGTGATGGCAAATCTTTTTTTCCTCGGGTGCCAAAAGAGCATGGGCACATGCTATCACACTTGTGCAAGTGCCCACAGCCATAATTCAATGGCTGGGGAGGGTGAAAACTGCTTCCCCCGCTCCAGGGAGGTCCTTTGGAGGCCGGAAATGGCCTGTTTCCCAACTTCTGGTGGGCCCAGCAGGCTCGTGTTTCACCCTCCCCAGGCTCGAAAGGCTTCCTGGAACTGGGAGAGGGTAAAAATGAACTCCCCCATCACCTTGGAGACTCTCTGGAAGCCAAAAATGCCCTCACAGAGCCTCTGTGCAAGCTAAATATCAGCTGGCTGGCACACACATGCAGGTTGGAGCTGAGCTAGGGCAATTTTATTTATTTATTTGTTTGTTTGTTTGTTTGTTTATTAATAGAGTTGAAAGGGACCGTTATGTCATCGAGTCCAACCCCCTGCCTGAGCAGGAAACCCTACAGCACCCCAGCCAAATGGAAGTCCAATCTCCTCTTGAAGGTGTCCAGAGTTGGGGAGTTCACCACCTCCCCTGGCAGGCAGTTCCATTGGTTGATCGCTCTGACCGTCAGGAAGTTCTTCCTTATTTCCAGGTTGAATCTCTCCTTGGTCAGCTTCCAACCATTGTTCCTCGTCCGGCCCTCTGGTGCCCTGGGGAATAAAGAGACCCCCTCCTCACCGTGGCAACCCCTCAAGTATCTGTAAACCGCTATCATGTCCCCTCTAGACCTTCTTTTTTCTAGGCTGTCCATGCCCAGTTCTCTCAATCTCTCTTCGTAAGTCTTGGTTTCGAGTCCCCTAATCATTTTGGTTGCTCTTTTTTGCACCTTCTCCAGAGTTTCGATGTCTTTTTTGTAGTGAGGTGACCAGAATTGGATGCAGTACTCCAGGTGGGGTCTGACCAGGGCATAGTAGAGTGGTATTAGTACTTCCCTGGTCTTGGAGCATATTCCTCTGTTGATGCAGCTTAGGATTGAGTTGGCTTTTTTGGCTGCTGCTGCACATTGCTGACTCATGTTTAGTTGATTGTCCACCAAGACTCCAAGATCTCTTTCGCAGTCACTACTGCTGAGTGGGGTATCTCCCAGGCTGTATGTATGTCTAGGGTTCTTTTTGCCGAGGTGGAGGACTCTGCATTTGTCGGTGTTGAACCTCATTTTGTTGGTATGGGCCCACTGTGATAGTCTGTCTAGGTCTTCTTGTACTCTGAGCCTGTCCTCAAGGGTGTTGGCTACCCCCGTCAGCTTGGTGTCATCTGCAAATTTTATTAGTTCCCCTTTTATTCCCTCGTCCAGGTCGTTGATGAAGATGTTAAAGAGTACAGGACCCAGGACAGAGCCCTGTGGTACTCCACTGTCTATTTTTTTCCATGTGGTTTTGGTGCCGTTGAGGTCGCATGCCAGTAGATATGGCTCCACATACCACCTGTAGCACCCATAGGTTCGCCATCACTGGGCTATTTGGTCGGGGGTTACCTTAGATTGAATTTTTTTGTGGAAAGCTGGCAGAAAATTCAAAAACTGCATCCCTCCTTCCCTTCCACAAATTTCTGCCAGCTTCTGCATGTATTTTGTTTGTGGGAAGCTTGCAGGGAGAAAGCCAATGGAAGTTGCTAGGAAAAGAATGAGGGGGTGCAGGTTAGAAATGGTATGTAGAGGTCCAGCAGTAGCTAATACACTTAAAACAGTCAAAACTTTTCCAAATTTCATTTCGTCAAGAGTCAAGGATCTTGAATTAAAAATGATTAGCCAATGATACCTTGGTTAAAAAAGATTGCCCTATGCCAATGATGGTGAACCTATGGCACGGGTGCCATAGGTGACACACAGAGCCACATCTGCTGGCACACGAGCTATTGCCTTAGCTCAGTTCCAACATTCATGTGTGTGCCAGCCAGCTGATTTTTGGCTCTGGGAGGGCATTTTTGGCTTTCGGAGATCCTCCGGGGGATTGGGAAGAGAGTGTTTTTTCCCTCCCCCAGCTCCAGGGAAGACTTTGGAGCCTAGAGAAGGTGAAAATCGAGCCTACTGGACCAACCAGAAGTTGGGAAACAGGCTGTTTCCTGCCTCTAAAGGGCCTCAGGGGGGCAGGGAAGCTATTTTCACCCTCCCCAGGCATTGAATTATAGGTTGGGCACTCGTGTATGCGCGATAGCATGCACACACACGCTCTTTTGGCACCCAAGGGAAAAAAGATACGCCATCACTGCCCTATGCTGTATTGTTTTCCCCATTTAAAGATAATGAGTTTTACTAGTAATTAATAGTTGGAATAAGGAAGAAGTTGGAAAACTATCCATGTATTGCTGTTCATAAAAAAGAGAGAGTAAATACAAATTCCTTTTTGTATAACATATATAAAGTTTTGAAGAAATGGCAAAGTACCGTATATACTCGAGTATAAGCCGAGTTTTTCAGTCCAAAAATGGGCTGAAAAACACAACCTCAGCTTATACTCGGGTCATTGACAAAGTCACCACAAGAGGGCGCCATTGCTTGAGCCAGAGCGAGGAGGCACCAGCTTTTCCCCCCTCTTGCTTGCCGTAGGAGCTGTGGGAGGGGTGGGGCTGGTTCTTCCTCTCTCTGGCTCAAGCAAAGGAGCCAGCCATGTGCTCCAACCGAGAGGGGAAAAAAGCAATGGAAAGCCGGTGAGGTCGTGTGTGTGTGTGTGTGTGTGTGTGTGTGTGTATGCCCCCTCTCCCCCCCACTGTGAAAAAAGCCAGCTACCTCTTGCTGAAACCCGGAGGCTTTTTTTTTTTACTCCCTGTGTGTATTTGTCAACAGGTTTACAGTAACTATTCCTTGCTCTCTCTGCATTGCCCTTAGTTGGATTAAAAAGGCCCCCTGTTGTCAGATTCTCCTCCCCCTCCTTTGAAAGGATTTAAACTGTTTAAAAAATGGTATTTTGTGGTAGTTGCTATCCTTGCTTGGATAGGAACTAATAAGGCAAGAGCTAGACAGGAATTCCTAAAGTGTGTTTGTGGATCTTTAAAAGTTGCCTTTTATTATTTATTTATTTATTTATTTATTTATTTATTTATTGGATTTGTATGCCGCCCCTCTCCATAGACTCGGGGCAGCTAACAGCGACAATAAAACAGTGTACAATAGTAATTTGGTATTGATGATTAAAAATCAATTAATATAAAAACCAAACATACATACATACATACATACCATGCATAGAATTGTAAAGGACTAGGGGGAAAGAGGATCTCAATTCCCCCATGCCTGGTGGCAGAGGTGGGTTTTAAGTTGTTTACGAAAGGCAAGGAGGGTGGGGGCCGTTCTAATCTCTGGGGGGAGTTGGTTCCAGAGGGCTGGGGCCGCCACAGAGAAGGCTCTTCCCCTGGGTCCCGCCAGGCGACATTGCTTAGTTGACGGGACCCGGAGAAGATCCACTCTGTGGGACCTAACTGGTCGCTGGGATTCATGCAGCAGAAGGCGGTCCCTGAGGTAATCTGGTCCGGTGCCATGAAGGGCTTTATAGGTCATAACCAACACTTTGAATTGTGACCGGAAACTGATCGGCAACCAATGCAGACTGCGGAGTGTTGGTGTAACATGGGCATATTTGGGAAAGCCCATGATTGCTCTCGCAGCTGCATTCCAAAGTGGGTTTGAGAGCAAGTTTCAATTAACAAGTATGAGGGGAAGCATTTTACATATTTTAAAAATGAGTTTGATTCTTAATAGGACCTGCATATTTAGGATACAAAACCACAAGAGCTGTCTGTGTTTTGCAAGTTTTGCTTGTCTCACTAGTCTGTCTGTCTGTCTGTCTGTCTGTCTGTCTATCATCTATCTATCTATCTATCTATCTATCTATCTATCTATCTATCTATCTATCTATCCATCTATCTATCATCTACCTACCTACCTACCTATCTGGTTTTCTATGCTGATAACCTCACAGCAGCTAATGCTGAAGCTCTGTTTGGATATACAGATTTATTTATTTATTTATTTATTTATTTAATTAATTAACTGGATCTGTATGCTGCCCCTCTCCAAGGACTCAGGGTGGCTCACAGCATATATAAAAACAGAACAATAATGTAAATCCAATTAATGATGAGATGATGAGAAGGAATCCTGTTTTAAATTTACAGAGCTAGTTTACTGGTTTTCTTTAAAATAAATATTCTAAAACATGTAATCTTCTGATATTTCAATTAATGTAATTTTATTGGTTTCCATTTTTATAAGTTACCAGTAGCCACTGCATTTTCTAACCTCGGCTTATACTCGGGTCAATAAGTTTTCCCAGGTTTTTTGTGGCAAAACTGGTGCCTCGGCTTATACTCGGGTCGGCTTATACTCGAGTATATACGGTAGATTGATTTCAGTGTCAACTGCTTTTTATTCCAATACTATTTTCTATAAATATAATTATGTTAAGAGCTGAAACAGAAAAAACTAATGCAGCCTTTGGGATCTTATTTTAGATCTCACTCTTCTATCAAGAAAACAAAACTAATACTAGAAAAGTATTTATTTTCCTGAATGCAGATACATTAGATTTAATGTTTTGTAGTGACATCCTTTGACACTTCTGCTACAATTTTTATCTTCTCACTATTTAATTTTCTTTTGCCTTGTAATACATGAATCTCCATACTGCTTCTTGCAGTATGTCTTTTCACAGTTTGACTTTACAGTGGAACCCCGACATAAGAGCTGCTCTACTTAAGAGCAACTCGAGATAAGAGCTGGGAGGGGAGAGATATTTTTGTTCTACTTACAAGCCCAAATTCGAGATACAAGCGCCAAGGAGCTGTCTCCTGAAGCCAAACGCTAACTTCCGCGTTCGGCTTCAGGAGACAGCTGCGAAGCGGCGCGCATGTTTTAAAAGGTTGCAGCCGGCCTGGGGGGCTCGGGGGGGTGCTTGCAGCTTTCTTTCTTGCTCTTTTTCTTTCTCTCTTTTACCTTCCCTTCCTCTATTTCTTCTTTTCTTTCTCCTTCCCACCTTCTTCCCTCCCTCCCTCCCTTCACTCATTCCTCTCTTACTCTCCCCTTTCATAAGTTTCCTTGCTTCCTTCCTCTGTTCCTGTCCCTTCCCCCTTTCTTTCTTTCTTTCTTTCTTGCTCTTTTTCTTTCTCTCTTTTACCTTCCCTTCCTCTATTTCTTCTTTTCTTTCTCCTTCCCACCTTCTTCCCTCCCTCTCTCCCTTCACTCATTCCTCTCTTACTCTCCCCTTTCATAAGTTTCCTTGCTTCCTTCCTCTGTTCCTGTCCCTTCCCTCTTTCTTTCCTTCCTTCCTTCCCACCCTCCGTCCATTCATTCACCCATTCCTCTCTTGATCGCTTAAAGCCGGTCCCTGGTGCAAAAAGGGTTGGGGACCTCTGTCCTACAGGATTGGGTGGCAGAGAAGTTGAACATATGTAAATTTAAAAGTTTAAGAAAGTTTACAAGTTAAGTGAAAGAAACTTCATTATTCATTTATATGTACATGTACATTTCTTCATTAAAAACATGTCTTTCTGCATAATTTAGACTAACTTTGTGAGTTTTTTGAGGGCTGGAACCAATTAAAATTATTTACATTAATTCCTACGGGGAAAAGTCATTCGAGATAAGAGCTGCTCGACTTAAGAGCCCAGGTCCGGAACGAATTAAACTCGTATCTCGAGGTACCACTGTATTACCTATCTCGCTTTAAGAATCAAGTTATTCAGGCAATGGTAGTGGAGATTATTTTTTTTCTTAAGAGTACAACATCAGATCAGTAAATCATGCCTGTGAAATTTCTTATATACATTGTTTTAGAGGTGGAAAATAAATCATATAGTTTACATTACAAGAACATTATTTATTGTCTCAATTCTCATTGTGGGGTAAGATAAGTGACTTAGAAAGGGAAATTAAATTCAAGACTTGGGAAGGAGGAAGAACTCTGTATTAATTATGTCAATTTTGTTCTTGCAGAATGGGCCTCAGACCCCCATTCAAACACAAAAATAGTTTCAGCTTGAAAAAAGTTGTGCAGACAGAATTTCGATTACAAGTTTATAGTTTTCCCAGGTCAAAGATCAGACTTGAGTGGAATGCTGATGGCCAAACTTCAAAAAATGTGTAGATGGATCCTAAAAAAATAACAATTTCATTTATTTTTTAATAAATAATTCAATATTAAAATAACACAAATGAAATATAATTAATACAATATCACAATATATTACAATAATATATTATTGTGATATATTGACTAATTTCTATTTTCTGTTACATTCTAAATTATATTTTGGTAAAACTTTATAGTAGAGGTCTTGAGGAATTGCATACAGCTTCAGAGCTTCAAACTCTCCATCTGTAAATCAATGTTATTTCTTAGTACACAATTTCAAACCAAATCCACAAAACAAAAAAGAGGAAAAGAAACAGATATGATTTTCATACACTTTCCATGAAATTTAATGTTTATTCTTTGTGGCACAAAAATCCACAATTTGGCTTCATTTTTCAGAAAGGACCATTAGAACAAGGTATACCCTATATAAACCGGGATAAAATATACATAATTTCCATGTCACAATTTGTATTAAAAAACCCTGGTTTTGGAGGACTTGAAAACTTAAAAGTCTAGTATCTTTCATTCTGTTCTTTAGCTACACTATTTGCAGAAATAAAAAGCACAGAAAACTGATGCTTGGTAATTCACAAGGGTCTACAATAAATTCTAGCCTTTCTAGCTCTAACTTATTTTCTAAGGCTTAGTTCATACAACATATAGAACTCTGAAGTAGCTCACCAGTGCACTCCAATGTACAAACCCAGTATATACACATTTCAGAACATTTTAGTGCATGTAAGCACAACTGGATGAACATGTACGTGAAGTTCTACAAACAAGTAACTCTTCATTATATGCCCCAAAAGCAGACCCAAAGCCAATTTATCTTTTGTATCTATTATTCTTTTATCTTTTGTATCTATTTTACTGTATTTTTATCATTGTTGTAAGCCGCCCTGAATCCTTCGGGATTGGGCGGCATAGAAGTCAAACAAACAAACAAAAAAACAAATAAATAAATATGGGTACGTAATAAGAAGCCAACTTAGGTTTGTCAAAAACAGATAATTTCATTCTTTGATAAAGTGACTAAATCAGTGGATTAGTGAAATGCTGTAGATATAGTATGCTTATATTTCAGTAAGGCATTTGACAAAGTTGACCATAATCTATTTCTTGGTAAGCTAGAAAAATATAGAATAAACAACATTACTACATGATGGGATTTGTAAGTGGCTGACAAATCATAGTCAGTATGTAGCCCTAAACAGAACTATATCCACATGGAGGGAAATAGGTAATGGACTAGCCCAAGGTTTTATTTTAGACCCAATACTCTTCAATAAATCTAGGATGAGGGGGTGTCTCGTGACTGCAGCACCGGGATATTTCCCTCTCTCCTGGGAAATGTCCCCAAGTCCCATTGCCCGGGGGTTCTGGTCCTGCAGGGAGAGTGATGCTTGGGACGCTGCCAGGGGCCTAGCAGGGGCCGGCATGTCCCACTGGGTGAACTGGCTTGTCTCGCACCGGCTGTGGTGAAGTCAGACAGGCAGCCTGTTCTGACACAGCTGCAGAGACTACCCATTGCCGGGAGGATAGTCAAATGATTCCATCTGGAAGAGAGAATTGGAAAGAGTTACCTTGCAGAGGGGAAGCAGTTTTTCTGTCTATGATGGTAAGCAGAAAGTGCCTGAATGGGATTTTAGACCTTTGTTTCTTGGATGCTAGACGGGGTTAAAATGGCCTGAGATTGAAGAAGGCAGCTAACTGTGCAACATGGCATTTCAGCGAAAGCTTTTAAAATAGCGAAACTGCCCATCATTTGGATTACTTTCAACTATCTAATTGAAATCCACCTGTTGGAATAGGAAATTTTAAACTTTTGTTTTGGAATCCTTATCTTTCCTTTCCTCTATAAACAAAGAACATCGTAAGACAGGAAGTACGAAAAACAGGAAACTACAGTAAAAGATTCATTTAAAGTTATCCAGAGAGGAGCCAGAAGGCTTAGAGAATTGATCACCTAGTGACATCGTTTGGCCACAAGAAATATAACAGTTTGTTACTTCAGAAGAATGACCAGCCGATGTATTTAGGAAGTCAACGTTCAAGATGAAAATTATTTGAACTGAATTAACTGATTTGAATTGATTTGATTATATATATATATAATATATATTATATATAATGTGTATACAGTGATCCCCCGATTATCGCGAGGGTTCCGTTCCAAGACCCCTCGCGATAATCGATTTTTCGGGATGTAGTGGTGCGGAAGTAAAAACACCATCTGCGCATGCACGCCCCTTTTTCCATGGCCGCACATGTGCAGATGGTGGAGTTTGCGTGTGGGCGGCAGGGAAGACCCAGGGAAGGTTCCTTCGGCCGCCCAACAGCTGATCTGCTCCGCAGCGCGGCAGCAGCGAGGAGCCGAAGATGGGGTTTCCCCGTTGCCCAGGCAACGGGGAAACCCCATCTTCGGCTCCGCGCTGCGGAGCAGATCAGCTGTTGGGCGGCCGAAGGAACCTTCCCTGGGTCTTCCCGCCGCCCAGGCAAAGGGGAAACCCCAAGATTGCTTGCCGCTTGCCCGTTCACCCGCCCGCCCGGCTGCTCGCTTGCCCGTTCGCCCGCCCGGCCGCTCCGCTTGCCTGTTCACCCGCCCGCCCGGCTGCTCGCTTGCCGCTCGAGAGCAAGAGGGGGAGAGATAGAGAAAGAGAGAAAAGGAAAGAAAGAGATGAGAGACGGAGGAAGAGCGTGTGAGAGAGGAAGAAGCAAGATAGAGAAAGAGAGAGAGAAAGAAAGATGAGAAAGGAAGGGAGTGACGTCATCGGGTGGAAAAATCGCGATATAGCGTTTCGCAAAGATCGAGATCGCGAAACTCGGGGGATCACTGTATATATATATATATATATATATATATATATATATATATATATACACACATACAGTAATACCTCGTCTTATGAACTTAATTGGTGCCGGGAGGAGGTTCGTAAGGTGAAAAGTTCGTAAGACGAAACATTGTTTCCCATAGGAATCAATGGAAAATGATTAATGCGTGCAAGCCCAAAACTCAGATACCAGGAAGCCGGCCGCCACCACCGAAGGAGGCTTGAGCCTCCCGATCCTCCCCGCCCCTTTGCCATGCATGTCATCCTGGGTGAAGCGCTGGGGGGAGTCAGGAAGGTCCTCCTGCTCCACCACCCCCAGCTGAAAGCACAATGGAGGTCTGCGGCTGCCAGTGGCTTGAGCCTCCCTTTCCTCTACGCCACTTCGCCCTCCTGTCATCCTGGGCGAAGCATTGGGGGGAGGGAGTCAGGAAGGTCCTCCTGCTCCCCCCCAGCCAAAAACACAAAGGCGGTCTGCCGCCGCCCGCTTGAGCCAAAATGACAGGCAGGGGAAGCGGCGTGGAGCAACGGGAAGCTGAAGCCGGCGGCGGTTTGAGCCTCCCTTTGCCCCACGCTGCTTCGCTCTGCCTGTTGTCCTGGGTGAAGTGCTGGGGGGAGAGAGTTAGGAAGGTCTTCCTGCTCCCCCCCAGCCAAAAATACAAAGGCGGTCTGCCGCCGCCCGCGGAGCAATGGGAAGCTGAAACCGCCAGTGGTTTCAGCCTCCCTTTGCTCCACGCTGCTTCGCCCTGCCTGTCATCCTGGCTCAAGCGGACAGCAGCAGACCATCTTTGTGTTTTTGGCTGGGGGGGAGCAGGAGGACCTTCCTAACTCCCTCCCCCCAGCACTTCACCCAGGACAACAGGCAGGGCGAAGCAGCGTCGGGCAAAACCGCCCGCGGAGCAATGGGAAGCTGAAGCCGCCGGCGGTTTCAGCCTCCCTTTACCCCACGCTGCTTCACCCTGCCTATTGTCCTGGGCGAAGTGCTGGGGGAAGGGAGTCAGGAAGGTCCTCCTGCTCCCCCCCAGCCAAAAACACAAAGACGGTCTGCCGCCGCCCACTTGAGCCAGGATGACAGGCAGGGCGGAGCAGCATGGAGCAAAGGGAGGCTGAAACCTCCCTTTGCCCCACACTGCTTCGCCCTGCTTGTTGTCCTGGGCGAAGTGCTGGGGGGAGACGACAGCCGGGCAGCGGGGCTTCTCAGCGGCCTCCCGAACCCGAACTTTTGCCGAACTTCCAGGTTAGGCGTTTGGGAGGCCGCCGAGAAGCCCCGCCGCCCAGCTGTCACCTTTTAAAACAGCCGGGGGGCTTCTCGGCGGCCTCCCAAACACCGAACCCGGAAGTTCGGGTTTGGCATTCAGGTTCAGGAGGACGCTGAGAAGCCCCCCGGCTGTTTTAAAAGGTGACAGCCGGGCAGTGGGGCTTCTCAGCGGCCTCCCAAACGCCGAACCCGGAAGTTCGGGTTTGGCGTTCGGGTTGAGGAGGATGCTGAGAAGCCCCCCGGCTGTTTCAAAAAGTGACAGCTGGGCGGCGGGACTTCTCGGCGGTGGCGGCGGGTTCGTAAGACAGAAAATGTTTGTAAGAAGAGGCAAAAAATTTCTGAACCCCGGGTTCGTATCTCGGGTTGTTCGTATGGCGGGGCGTTTGTATCATGAGGTACCACTATTTGAGTTTTGATGTCGTATCCCTTTTCACCCAAATACCTATTAAAGAAGCCTTAACAGCTATCCAAAACAAACACAAGCCCCCCAAATATATCTTAGATCTAACCAACCACTGTCTGACAAATACATACTTCATCTATAATGAACAAAGATATAAACAGATAGAGGGAGCCCCCATGGGATCGCCCCTCTCACCTGTCATCACCAACCTCTATATGGAATATTTTGAAAACAATGCATTGGTGCAATCTAAACACAAACCTAAACTTTGGCTGAGATATGTAGATGACACTTTTGTAATTTGGCCACATGGAAAAGAAAAACTAGACAATTTCCTCACACATCTCAACAGCCTACACCCCAAAATACAATTTACTATGGAAACAGAAGCCAATGATCAACTTCCCTTTCTGGATGTCCTAATCTATAAAAAACCCAATGGCACCCTAGGACACACCATCTACCCATACCAACCGTTATTTAAATGCACACTCCCACCACCACCCCGCACAGATCACCTCAGTAGCCAAAACTCTCATCACCAGAACCAAACGCCTAGCTGACCATGAACACTTACAAAATGAATTGAACAAACTCAAAGATGTATTAATTTCTAATGGATTCAAAAGAAAAACAATTACAAAGCTAATCAAAAAAGAGACACCCCCCAAAAATCAAGACCAAGAACAGGATAATGATACCACCCTCCTCCCTTACATCAAGGGCACCAGACAAAATTAGTAAAATTCTACACAAACATAATATCAAAACTTCATTTGTCACTAATCAAAAAATATCAAACATCCTAAGAAACCCAAAAGATAAAATCCAACTCGAAAGCCAAGGAATCTATGAAATCCCTTGCAAAACATGTGCAGCCACATACATTGGACAAACAAATCGAAGAGTAAACGCACGCATTGCAGAATATAAGAATGCAGTTAAAAAAGAAGAAAAAACTTCCTCCCTTGTCCAGCACATTAAAAAACAGGGCACGAAATTGGCTTTGAAAAAACTAAATTACTTTCCAAAACAGAAAATTTATACAGAAGAATTATTATGGAAGCCATAGAGATAGAAAAAACACCCCCTCTGCATGAACAAAAGGGATGACACGTCCCGCCTACCAGAGATTTGGAAACCAGCCTTAAACAAAAAAACATATCATAATCATCACCATGTCAATCCTTCAAGTAATTGTGATTCCACCAACCAATCAAATCACTAAAACACAGTCACCCAATCTATTTGCTACATTCAAACCAAATCTCCACCCCAACACTATATATAAGGAACAAATGGCAGTTGCAAACATTCCATATTTACAGCAGCACGAAGCTTATAACTTCAGCCTGATGTTTCGACGAGGTCCCACTCGTCATCTTCAGGCTGGTGTTTCTGTCCTTGTTCTAGGGCGAACACAGCGAGACCTGAGCTGCCTTCCTTCTATAAATACTGGTGGCTGGGTGTGGTTTGATGGCTCAGCAATTGCCTGCTGTGTAGAAACTTCCTGGTGAGTCAGTGGGGTAACACTTGGGGTCGTTGATGTAGCTGAGGTATGCTGATTAGTTAATGGTTGTGGATTAGGCGTGATATCCTGAGTAGTTGGAGCTTGCAGGCTACTTGATTGTTTTGCAATGTGTGTTCTGAGTCTGGTTTCAGTTTCTATGGCTGGGATACGTTTGAGGGCTGGTTTCCAGATGTCTGGTAGGCGGGAGGTATCATCCCGCTTGTTCATATTTTGGGGATGTTTTTCTATCTCGATGGCTTCCATGATTATTCTTTTGCTGTAGTGTTCTGTTTTGGAAATTAATTTGGTACTGTCAAAATCAATTTCATGTCCTGTGGTTTTGAAGTGTTGGAAAAAGGAGGAGTTTTTTTCTTTTTTCCTTAATGCATTCTTATGTTCTGCAACACATGCATTTACTCTCCTGTTAGTTTGTCCAATATATGTGGCTGGGCAGATTTTACATGGTATTTGATAAACTCCCTGGTTTTCTAGTTGGATATTGTCTTTGGGGTTTCTTAGGATGTTGGCTTTTTTTAATCTGTACCAAAGGCTGCCTTGATGTTGTGTTTGCGGAGAATTTTACTGATTTTATCTGTGGTGCCTTTGATGTAAGGGAGGAGGGCGATGCCATTGTCCTGTACGTGTGTATATATGTCACATGTTTTTGCTGAATTTGAAAATTAAGGGAAACTAGGATAGATCTATTTCGGCCTTATTTATATATATATATAGTGCCAAGGGATCCAGAGGTGGTTCCAGCTATGATTCAAAAAGCAGTAGCATTTTTGTATCTCCTAGGCCAGTGATGGCGAACCTTTTTTCCTTCGAAAGAGTGTGTGCACGTGTGCTATCGTACTTGAGCGAGAGTCCATACCCATAATTCAATATCTGGGGAGGGCAAAAACAGCTTCCCTGCCCCCTGGAGGCCAGAAATGGCCTGTTTCCCAACTTCTGGTGGGCTCAGTAGGCTTGTGTTTTGCCCTTCCCAGGCTCCAAAGGCTTCCCTCCTCTATCTGCCCAGAGCCTCTCTGGAAATCAAAAACGCCCTCCCAGAGCCTGTGTGCTAGCCAAAAATCAGCTGGCTGACACACACATGCATGTTGGAGCTGAGCTAGGTGAAGAAGCAGATAAATCAGATGCAATTACTTTGAAGATATTTTGCATTGAATTAAGTAGCAAAATTACTTATTGATAACCTGTCTCATCCGTACCAGTTCAAATTATAAGTTGTATCCTGCGGTAATGGGAGCAAAACTATATTAAGAAAAAATACTTTAGACTTCCGGTTTGGAACAGAGCTGCAGCGGGAGGTCTGGGACAGGGCTCTGTCCCCGACGCTCCCTTTCCCCCCCCCAAAGGTCACCGATTTGCGATCTGATCGGGCTCGGATGGCCTGATCAAAGAACAGGGGTTCTCCCAGATTCCAAGGAGCTAACACCGAAGCCCCGGAGGGAAGGGATTGCCCCGCAGCTTTGGGGAAGGAAGAACCGTGTCTTGGTCTCTGCCAAGGACACAGCCACAGCAGCACGACCGCACCAGAGGAAGGGAGAGACGATTGGAAGAAGTCAACAAAATAAGACTGACAGAGAAGAACAGAAGAGAATAAAAGAAGAAAGTAAGTTTCAATATTAACTTTTTGGATTCCACAACTTTTAAAGTTAAAAGAAATTATTTTTAAATTAAAGGCAGACAAGAGAAGTAAGAAAAAGTTTATATCCTTGGGCAAAAGGGAACAAGTCGCCCTGTTTAGAGGGTGACTTGCTCCCTTCTAAATCAGAGGGGAGTTGGGGAGCCCTGGCAGGTTAGTGCCGAGGAATTTAACTCGTTTTTCATGGATAAAGTTGCTCGGATCTGGGGGGACCCCGACTCCAATTGCACAGCAGTATCGGCTGGCAATGAGTCAGTCAAGATGACTGGGGCTAAATGTCTTTGTCCATCTGTCTGGGAGGAGTTTGACTTGATGACACTTGATGAACTGGACAAGGCCATTGGAGCTGTGAGTTCCGCCACCTGTTTACTGGATCCGTGTCCCTCTTGGTTGGTTTCGACCGGCCGAGAGGTGACACAGAGCTGGGTCCAGGAGATTGTCAACATCTCCTTGGGGAGGGGGCTCTTTCCGGCTCCTTATAAGGAGGCACTTGTGCGCCCCCTCCTCAAGAAGCCTTCCCTAGACCCAGCCGTGCTTAATAACTACCGTCCAGTCTCCAACCTTCCCTTTATTGGAAAGGTTGTTGAGAAGGTGGTGGCGCTCCAACTCCAGCGGTCCTTGGAAGAAGCCGATTATCTAGGTCCTCAACAGTCTGGATTCAGGCCCGGCTACAGCACGGAAACTGCTTTGGTCGTGTTGATGGATGATCTCTGGCGGGCCCGGGACAGGGGTTTGTCCTCTTTCCTGGTGCTTCTTGACCTCTCAGGGGCTTTCGATACCATCGACCATGGTATCCTTCTGCGCCAGCTGGAGGGGTTGGGAGTGGGAGGCATTGTTCTCCTCCTACCTCTCTGGTCGATCACAGTCGGTGTTGGTGGGGAATCAGAGGTCAACCTCTAGGTCTCTCCCTTGTGGGATGCCTCAGGGGTTGGTGTCAACAAACTCAAACTCCACCCAGACAATAATAATAATAATAATAATAATAATTTATTAGATTTGTATGCCGCCCCTCTCCGAAGACTTGGGGCGGCTCACAACAAGCGATAAAACAATATTGTACAGGCACAAATCTAATATTAAGAAAAAACTAAAAACCCTATCAATTTAAAAAACCAAACAACACATACATACCAAACATAAATTATAATAAGCCTGGGGGAAAGGTGTCTCAAATCCCCCATGCCTGGCGGTATAGATGGGTCTTAAGTAGTTTACGGAAGACAAGGAGGGTGGGAGCAGTTCTAATCTCCGGGGGGAGTTGATTCCAGAGGGTCGGGGCCGCCAGACGACATTGTTTAGTCGACGGGACCCGGAGAAGGCCGACTCTGTGGGACCTTACTGGCCGCTGGGATTTGTGCGGTAGTAGGCGGTTCCGGAGGTATTCTGGTCCAATGCCATGTAGGGCTTTAAAGGTCATGACCAATACTTTGAATTGTGACCGGAAACTGATCGGCAGCCAATGCAGGCCACGGAGTGTTGTAGAAACGGGGGCGAATCTGGGAAGCCCCACGATGGCTCTCGCGGCTGCGTTCTGCACGATCTGAAGTTTCCGAACACTTTTCAAAGGTAGCCCATGTAGAGAGCGTTGCAGTAATCGAACCTCGAGGTGATAAGGGCATGAGTGACTGTGAGTAATGACTCCCTGTCCAAATAGGGCCGCAACTGGTGCACCAGGCGAACCTGGGCAAACGCCCTCCTCACCACAGCCGAAAGATGATGTTCCAATGTCAGCTGTGGGTCGAGGAGGACGCCCAAGTTGCGCACCCTCTCTGAGGGGGTCAGTAGCTACCCCCCCAGGGTAATGGATGGACAGATGGAATTGTCCTTGGGAGGCAACACCCACAGCCACTCCGTCTTGTCTGGATTGAGTTTGAGTTTGTTGACACCCATCCAGTCCCCAACAGCCTCCAGGCATCGGCACATCACTTCCACTGCTTCGCTGACTGGACATGCGGTGGAGATGTACAACTGGGTATCATCCGCATATTGATGATACCTCACCCCATGCCCTTGGATGATCTCACCCAGCGGTTTCATGTAGATATTAAATAGCAGGGGGGAGAGGACCGACCCCTGAGGCACCCCACAAGGGAGAGACCTCGGAGTCGACCTCTGACCCCCCACTAACACCGACTGCGACCGACCGGAGAGGTAGGAGGAGAACCACTGGAGAACAGTGCCTCCCAATCCCAACCCCTCCAGTCGGCGCAGAAGGATACCATGGTCGATGGTATCGAAAGCCGCTGAGAGGTCAAGAAGCACCAGGACAGAGGACAAGCCCCTGTCCCGGGCCCGCCAGAGATCATCCATCAACGCGACCAAAGCAGTTTCCGTGCTGTAACCGGGCCTGAAACCCGACTGTTGAGGCCCTAGATAATCGGCTTCTTCCAAGGACCGCTGGAGTTGGAGCGCCGCCACCTTCTCAACAACCTTTCCAATAAAGGGAAGGTTGGAGACTGGACGGTAGTTATTAAGCACGGCTGGGTCCAGGGAGGGCTTCTTGAGGAGGGGGCGCACAAGTGCCTCCTTATAAGGAGCCGGGAAGGACCCCCTCCCCAAGGAGGCGGTGACAATCTCCTGGACCCAGCTCCGTGTCACCGCTCGACTGGCCGAAACCAACCAAGAGGGACACGGATCAAGTAAGCAGGTGGCAGAACTCACAGCTCCAATGGCCTTGTCCACTTCATCAGGTGTCACCAAGTCAAACTCCTCCCAGACAGATGGACAAAGACGTTTAGCCCCAGTCACCTCAACTGACTCATTGTCAGCCGATACTGCTATGCAATTGGAGTCGAGTTCCGCTTGGATCCGAGCGACTTTATCAGCGAAAAACGAGTTAAATTCCTCAGCACTGCCCTGCAAGGGTTCCCCAACTCCCCCCTGATTTAGAAGGGAGCGGGTCACCCTAAACAGGGCAGCCGGGCGGGATTCCGCTGATGCAATCAAGGCGGCATGGTACGCGCATCTTGCCGCCTTGAGTGCCACTTTGTAAGTCTTAATAAAAGCTCTTACAAGTGTTCGGTCGGATTCGGACTTACTCTTCCTCCATCGCTTCTCTAGACGTCTCTTCTGGCGTTTCAACTCCCGGAGCTCCTCGTTGAACCATGGAGCTCTACGGGGTCTAGTGCCACAGAGAGGTCGCAGTGGCGCAATTCGGTCAAGAGCCTCCGCTGCAGCCTTGTTCCAGGCCTCAGCAAGAGACTCTGCCGAGCTGTGGACGAGCGAGTCTGGTAAAATCCCAAGCGCCTTCTGAAAGCCCTCAGGGTGCATCAGGCGTCTGGGGCGGAACCTCCTAATCGGTTCCGCCTCCCTGCGGGGGAGGATTGGAGCCAGGAAGTTAAGCCGCAGTAGAAAATGGTCTGACCATGACAAAGGCAATGCTTCTAAGCCCCTTAGTCTCAGACCACTATTCAGTTGCTCCGAGAGGAATACCATATTGGGTGTGTGACCACCCTCGTGAGTCGGACCCTGAACTACTTGAGTCAGGTCCATGGCTGTCATGGTGGCCATGAACTCCTGTGCTAATCCTGAGGAACCGCCGAGCGACGGCAGATTGAAGTCCCCCAGGACAATGAGTCCGGGGAACTCCACCGCCAGCCCGGCCACCTCTTCGAGCAGCACAGGCAGGGCTGTTGACACGCAGCTGGGAGGCAGGTACGTGAGTAACAAGCCCACCTGAACCCCTAAGTCCAACTTCACAAGGAATGACTCACAACCCGCGATCTCAGGAGCAACGAGTCTACGCAGATGGAGGCTCTCCCTGGCTACAATAGCCACTCCTCCCCCCCTTCCCTGGGGTCGAGGCTGGTGCCATATCTGAAACCCGGCTGGACATATTTCCGAGAGAGGCACCCCTCCCTCTGGGCCCAGCCAGGTTTCAGTAACACATGCCAGATCGGCCTCCTCATCCAGGATCAGATCCCGGATGAGGAGAGCTTTATTCACCACCGATCTGGCATTGAGTAGCAGCAGCTTGAGCCCAGGGCCTGGATTACACTCGTCACCAGGGGGTCCGGTTTGAGCTCACGGGACCGGAACAAGGGATCGCTATTAAGCAGCGATCTCTTTTTCCTCCAGAACGGCTAGCTCCGTGACTCCCGCCATATCTATTAGATTTATTAGATTTGTTTCGCTATAATAGTTTTTTATTATTGTTGTGAGCCGCCCCGCGTCTTTGGAGAGGGGCGGCATACAAATCTAATAAATTATTATTATTATTAATAATAATAAAGAAATATTACAAATAAACATGCCAGAGGATATGAAAATGTTCTCAGTTAATGTGAATGGATTAAATGAACCAAGAAAAAGAAATCAAATATTTTCAAAATTAAAAAAACAAAAAGCACCGCTAATTATATTACAAGAAGTTCATATTAAAAAAACTAATAGTAATGTAATCCAAAATTAGGGAATATTTTTACTAGTTTATCAGATCAAAAAAAGAGAGGTATTGCAATGTATATAGAGAATTCAATAAACTCCAAACAACTTTGTACTGATCAGGAGGGTAGAATTTTAATTGTACAAGTGAATATAGATCCAAAACCTCTCGTTATTGTCTCCATTTTACGCACCGAATGATAATCAAACAGTATTTTATAAACAATTACATCAAAAGATAAATAAACTAGCTATCGAGAACACAATTGTAATAGGCGATTTTAATGCAATTTCAAATAGATTACTGGACCATTCGGGGGGAAAGAAAGACAAGAAAAAAAACCAATATTGCCAATAACTTTTCAGAAAATGCGATCAGAATTATTACTAAATGACATCTGGCGGGAGTGATACCCCCTAACTAGACAATATACTTACTACTCGAACCCTCATAAAATTTGGACAAGAATAGATATGGCTTGGGCCTCGAAAACAACTACAGAACAAATTAAAGAAACAGAGATAGACACCAATACATGAGCGGACCACAAGCCCTTAGTAATATATTGGAAAAGACACAGGAAACCAATCAAATGGCAGATGATATTATAAGAGACCCACAATGTAGGGAATGGATAGAAAAAGAATTGGAATTTTTTTTAAAAATCAAATAAAAACTCAGAAACATCTCTACAAAACAGCAAAGGCATATATTAGGGGCCTAAACGATTTCTTATACCGTGAGGAAAAATAAAGAAAAAAAGAAACAATATGAACAATTAGAAAAAGAATTAAAGGAATTAGAAGTAGTGTCACAACATAATTCAGATGACCAAAAGATAAGAAGAAAAATAGAACTAATTAAGCATAAAATAAAGTTTATAGAATAAGAACAAATAGCTGAAAAAATTAAAAGAGCCAAACAAGAATATTTTGAACATGCAAACAAACCAGGACGATGGCTTGCATTTAAACTAAGAAAACATAGACAATCAAAAGTAATAAAGAAATTGGTAGATGATAAAGGAAAAATAAAATTTTAAACTGAGGAAAAATCAAAAATAGTGGAGGAATTTTATAAGGAGTTATATAAGAAAGAAATAATAAAAAAAGAAATTTTTCAATATCTGAATTCCTCGGATTTACCTCTATTATCCAAAGAACAACAGATGAGCCTAAATAGTCCATTTACTATGGTTGAATTATAGACAATCTTAAAAAAACAAAAGAACAATAAAGCTACAGGCCCGGATGCCATTCCGGCAGAATGGTACAAAATGGAAAGTAAGGTAGTAATGAGGAATATGTTGGAAATTTTTAATTGGATTATAATGGATGGTAAAATTCCTAAATCCTGGTCGGAACCACTAATAACTCTAATACATAAAACAGGTACAGATAAAGATAAGATACAAAATTATAGACCAATATCCCTATTAAATGTTGATTATAAATTTTTTACTTCTATTTACGCACTAAGACTTAAAAATATTTTAACTGAAATAATATATGAAGACCAAAATGGCTTTCTACCAGGTAGACAAATAAAAAACAATTTAAGAATTGTCAATACGCTAGAATTTTATGAACAACATCCTGGAAGACAGATGTCATTAGTATTCCTAGATGCAAAAAAAGCTTTTGATAATGTGGATTGTACATTTATTAAAATGCAATTAAATAAAATGAGATTTGGAACAAAATTTGTTAATATAATAGATGCAATGTATTCAAATCAAACAGCAAAAATTATATTAAACAATGAACAACTTGAAAATTTTGAGATTTTTAAGGGGTGAGACAGGGTTGCCCTCTCTCACCTCTATTGTTTATATTAACCTTGGAAGTCTTGTTGATCAAGATCTGGGCAAACAATAAAATCAAAGGGTTAAACATTGGAAAAGAAACTCACAAAGTACAAGCTTTTGCCAACGATGTGAGCTTTATAGTTGAAACCCCCATAATATCAATACCAAATTTAATAGAAACAATAGAAGAATATGGTGAAGTTGCAGGTTTAAAAATTAATAGAAATAAGACACAATTATTAACTAAAAATATGACAGAAACACAAAAAAGACAATTAGAACAAGTGACAGATATCAATACAGTTAAGAAAGTGAAATATTTAGGAATTTGGATCACAGCAAAAACAATTTCTTTAAAAAATGACAACTATTTGAAACTTATTGGCGAAATAAAAAAAGATTTAGAAATATGGAATAACTTACAACTATCCTTCTTAAGGAGAAGTTCAACAATAAAGATGAATATTGTACCAAAAGTATTATTTCTATTCCAGGTAATACCCATAAACCAAGGAGGGAATTTTTTTAAAGAGTTAACAAAGATAGTTAAGAAATTTGTATGGCAAGAAAAAAAGGCAAGAATAAAATTAAGTGCATTAGAAGATATTGAAGAAAGAGGAGGCTTAGCTTTACCAAATTGGAAGCTATACTATCAGACTGCAGCCCTATCTTGGATTAAAGATTGGATAACTTTAGAAAATAGATTATTAAATTTGGAAGGTTATGATCTTATCCTCGAATACAGCTCATCTGTTTGGAACCCATATCGCATCTCAGACATTAACACCCTTGAAAATGTCCAAAGATACTTCACCAGAAGAGCCCTTCACTCCTCTACTCGAAATAAAATACCCTATGAGACTAGACTTTTAATCCTGGGCCTAGAAAGCTTAGAACTAAGACGCCTTGAACAAGATCTAAGTATTGCCCACAAGATCATATGCTGCAACGTCCTGCCTGTCGAAGACAACTTCTACTTCAACCACATCAACACAAGAGCAAACAACAGATTTAAACTTAATATTAACCGCTCCAAACTTGACTGTAAAAAATATGACTTCATTAACCGAGTTGTCGAAGTGTGGAACTCATTACCAGACTCCATAGTGTCATCCCCAAACCCCCAACACTTTACCCTTAGATTATCTACAGTTGACCTATCCAGATTCCTAAGAGGTCAGTAAGGGGCAAGTACAAGTGCACTAGAGTGCCTTCCATCCCGTCCTATTGCTCTCCTATACGTTTCTTCTATTCCTATATCTCTTCTTTCTTTCATTGATATGTTCTATTACTATACCTTCTTTTCTATTATCTCTTAAATATATTTTACTATGAGTATCTCCTCTATAACCTTCATCATGTATTTTACTATGTGTATATAGATATATACCCACTAAAACCCTCATTGTGTAATGGACAAAATAAATAAATAAAAGAAAACATTTCTGCTATACAACAATACACATCACAGGGAAGAGGGAGAGAGTGTGCTCTCCAGAAACATTAAAGCATCTAATAATAAACTATGTTTGAATTTAGCAAAATACACGATCTCAACGAACTGGGTTAATCAAAGGCAATATGATTAAGTAAAACATTAAAAAACGGAGTTGTGTGAATGGACCCGGCATTCTTGTCACCTGAGCAGCACTTCTAGGGAGTAAAGAGGACATCCTACCGTTTGAAAGTGCTTGTTGGAGCTCGGTATCGGAGATGGTACCGCTACGGTCTTTATCAACCCTGAAATCAAGCACAAGAAACTATTCCAATTATATCGGGCCAAGAACAGGAGCAAAGAAGACGCAAATCAAGAATTCCGAGCGCAAAAGGAGGGAGGCGAGGTCGCCTTCCCCGATTCAGCTTTATCTCTCCTCTCCCTAAGAGAAAAAGAGAAACTTCACACGACTCACCTTTGGAAGACTCCCCATAAGAAGCTCGGGTCAGGCATACCTATAGACGCCATGCCGCATCAGACTAGCTGCGTAAAGAAGAAAACCAACCCCACCCCTACTCGTTAAGGAAGAGGCCTTCTCAGAATCAGTTCCGGGTTTTAGTCCGAGCTTCGGTGAGAAAAGAGGAATCAGCCACCTCTGCTTCTCTGCCACAAATCATGACGCACCCAATTCGGCAGACGGAATTCTGAGAAGGGGCTGGACTAAAAGAAGGTTTTGAAGCCAATTTCTACTGCGTTTTTTGTGCTTGAAGATATTGTCTAAATGCATCTAAGTGTGACTGGAAAAAATCATGGGCTTGTCCTTAGTATGTTTGTTTGTGTGAGCCAATTCCCTTTAGATATAGTTACTACCTAATTAAATCTAACTATACACACTATGGAATATTTATCATCCGGTGCGATTACTTCATTGTTCGGGCAGTGACTCAAACTTGACAGCTTTAAGATGTGTGAACCGTCAACTTCCAGATTTCCCCAGTCAACCAACTTAATTTTGCCAAGCTTGAGACACAGTGCTTGAGACATAGGGTTATGGAAGACATCGGAGGTATTAGAGCTGGTTTATAGATACCAGAACCAGGAGGCAACAAAGGGTTTTTTCTGCATTGCTTTGCTGCCACGTAGTGTTACCTGGATTGCAGCCCAAATTTGTGGACCCAAGCAATATTCGCGGCTGCCTTTGATGAATTAAATCATAGAATTTGATTTGGCCTAATAAACTACGCAAATAGTTTTGATGAATCAGATTCATTTTCACTGGCTGTGGTTGAATAACATTCAGGTTTAAAATATAGGTGGAAAATTTGTTATTTGCATGGATGTAGCCAATGATATCTACAAATCTAACCATTGATTCTAGGAATGAAGGAATCCTACAAAGTATATATGAAGACACAATACTAAACTGGTATATTACTTTTGTATGATCTAGCTCAGATGTATCCAACCTTTTTGCTTGCCTGGACTACACAGAGTGAAGAGGAATTGGTTTGGACTGCATATAAAATATGTAATGTATACAAATAACAATTTATTTTTAAAACTATTTTTATTAGAGTTTTGTGAGGCCACATTACTAGCTGCCCAGGGCCACATATTGGACATGGCTTATTTAGAGATTACAGTTTATTCATTTTACTATTTAGCAAACCATGCCTCAGCATATTATGTACATTTAGCCATCAGTATTAATATCTTGATAGGAACCCTTGCCATGTGAACATCATACACTTCAAGTTTTAATTCACACGCTAGTCTAGCCCTCAGTTCACTTAACAAACTACCTGCATGTTGCATCACACACAATCAATTATACATGTATTCTCTGACTTGTTTTGCACTAATTATTATTATTATTATTATTATTATTTATTCGATTTGTATGCCGCCCCTCTCCGAAGCCGCAAACAAGTCAAACACATTTTAATTTAGTATGTAGTGGGAGCGCAGACAGATCTAATTTTTCCTTGTTTCTGCATCTGTCTCTTCCTACATTCTCCCTGAGAATGTTCTTCATTCAAGAAGCAGTAAACAATTATTTTTCTTTCTCAGATTGCGTCTAAAAAAAAAGAAAGTGGGCTGTCATGCAGCTTTGTGTATATATGAAGGATTTAGGTGGGGTAATCTGTTTTCCATCTTTACATATATATTTTTTCCTTATCACATACAAAAGATGAAATATTCATCCAAGTTTACATAACTTGCTAATCATAACTTATCAATAAGCAAACTAGTTACATATGTTTTTCTGACTCCAGTCAATGCTTATTTCTTTAGAAACTTTTGATTCTCCTGAAACTAAGAAAACATATCTAACAGAAAATGTTCTAATGTTGTATTAGCAATGTTAATACTATTATGTTGTATTATTACATTACATTACATTATTATTTATTTATTCTCCAAAGACTCAGGATGGCTTACAGGATATAAAAGTACAAAAACAGATTCAAAACACCAATATTAAAATTTTAAAAACCCAATTAAGAACCATACACTCACATTCATACCATAGTCATACTAACAGCTGAAGCAAAATGTCAAAGCTCAACGGACCCAGGCTTGCTGGCAAAGGTTTTCATGGCCTTCTGGAAGGCCAGCAGAGTGGATGCAGTGCGAATCTCTGGAGGGAGTTGGTTCCAGAAGGTTGGAGCTATCACAAAGAAGGCCCCTTCCCTAGGGCCTGCCAGCCGGCATTGCTTATTTGACGGAACCTGGAGAAGGCCAACTCTGTGGGCTCTGACTGATCGCTGGGATACGTGACGCTGGAGACGATCTTGTTGGTAACTTGGTCCTAAGCCATGTAGGGCTTTATAGGTAATGACCAACACTTTGAATTCTGTTCGGAGATCAACTGGCAGCCAATGCAGTTTGCGGAGTGATGTAGATACATGGGCAAACCTTGATAAGCCCATGACAATTCTCGCGGCTGCATTTTAGACTAGCTCCAAACATTCTTCAAAGGTAGCCCCATGTAGCAAGCATTGCAGTAATCGATCCTCAAGGTAATAAGGGCATGAGTAAGGAGTAAGGAGAAACTCTGTCCAAATAGGGCTGCAACTGGTGCACCAGGCAAACCTGTGCAAATGCCCCCCTCGCCACAGCTGAGAGATGGTGTTCTAAGCTCAGTTGTGGCTCAAGGAGGACACCTGAGTTGTAGACCTTCTCTGAGGGGTTTAAGAGCTCTCCCCTCCCCAGGGTAATGGATGGACAGATGGGGTTCTTGGGAGGCAAAACCCACAGCCACTCTGTCTTGTCGGGGCTGAGCCTGAGCCTATTAACACCCATCCAAACCCTAACAGCCTCTAGACACCAACATATCACTTCCACTGCTTCACTGAGTTGGCACAAGGTGGAGATGTACAATTGGGTATCATCAGTGTACTGATTCTAAATAACTTCATGTCATCAGATGATCCCACCCAGCAGTTTCATGTAGATATTAAACAGCAGGAAAGAGAGGACTGACTCCTGAGGAACTCCACAAAGAGGGACTTAGGAGCTGACCTCTGATTTCTGCCAACATCAACTGCAACCAACTGAAGAAGTCGAACTACTATAGTACGGTGCCTCCCACACTCAACCCCTCCAGTTGGTGCAGAAGGATACCATGGTCGATGGTATCGAAAGTTGCTGAGGTCAAGAAGAACCAGGATAGAGGAGTGACACCTATCCTGGGCCTGCCAGAGATCATCTGTCTGTGAGACTAAAGCAGTTTCTGTGCTGTAGCTGGGCCTGAACCTGAACCTGAACTATTGAGAGCCGAGATAAGTATCGACCCTCAACAGTATATATTTATATTAACGTGATACAATATTGATGATACAATATTAATATAATTAATATTGCATTAGTAATTTGGGCATTCTTTATTTGAATTAATGAGCTTCTACATCCTAAATATTGGTTTTTAATTGTTTCGTGAAAACTAATTGACTATGCTCTTGCTAAGCCAAAAATTATAAACCATATTATGATTTAATATGTTAAATTCTGTTTACTTTCAATGAAAATTTTGTGAGACTTCAAAAAAATGTGTTGCATAACCATTATATGTAATATAAAAATAACTTTGAGTCCTATTCTGTTGAATCAGAAAATTGTGGATTAAGATTCATTAATGCATTTTTGTGTAGCAATAAACTTTCAACAGCTGAAGACTGCACCTTTAATTTTTTCAAATGCTTAATCACTATGGATAAACATTGATCTCATGAGAGTGTTTGTATTTTTAGGGGCACTCTGAAGTATTCTAAATTAGTTTTTGTACATTAAATCAACTATTCATTTTGTTTGTTGGTAAAAATGAGAGTGAAGAGAAAGAAATTACATACTGATTATCCAGATTGCTGCTCAATTTTATTACACAAGCTATTGTATCCCAGTTTCCATATTTTATATGTAATCTAGAATTTGTTGACTGTCATTTTGGTAAGAGCAGTTTGTCCATTACAAACTGTCTAGACCAAGCAACCGTAAACCTGGACCCATTTCCTACAGAAAAAAAACCACACCGGGAGCCACAAAACCTAGCTCACGGTGTGTTACCAGAATGTCCAACTCGATGCATGGCCAATTCAATGTCACTCTCTCCCTCTCAATCACATGACCATCCCAGACACACCTAGCCAGCCACAAAACCATTCTTTGTCTCTCCCCCGCCCTACCACCCCCTCTCTCCCTTTGTCTATCTCTCTTCCTCCCCCCCTCTCTATGTATGTGTGTCTGTCTCTCTCCCCCCTCCCTTCAGGCTACCATACTCCTCCCTCCTCCTCTCGTGACCACTTGGTTGGCTGTGACTGAGCCGGGAACATGGGCAAGTGCATGGAGACCCTCCTCAAACGAGTGCCAAAATGCAGCAAAGTGCAGCACTTTAGTGAAGAATGCAAAGAAATTGTGCCTAGAAAAATGGAAGGAAAAATGATTGGTGTTGAGTACTCTGTGTAAACTGTTACCGGGGAAACTATGTAAATAGGTTGCGCCTGATTGGTTAAGGCGCTGACAGCTCGTTTTGAGCGGGGGGAAAAATTGTATAAATAGAGCCGGCTTTTCCCTTGCCAGCTGAGACGCGTTCCAGCTGGTAGTCACTTCCTAAAGAGCTGATAATAAAGAGAACCGTCTCGTTTACTTGCTGTCTCGAGTCACTTCACCTGGCGACGACGGAAGAACGAGCCTTCGCTTGCCGCTATGGATTCCTTGCCTGTCGGGAGAGCTCCGGAATTCTTCAACCCGGAGAAAACTACATGGGACGCCTATCTCGCGAAGTTCGACGTTTTCCTCGAGGCTGCTGGCATGAGAGATGCCGACAGCGATCGGAAGAGAGCGATCTTTTTGAATTACTGCGGCTCGGAGATGTTCGATCTCGCCCAGACATTAACCGACCCGACTCCGGCGAATTCCATCTCCTGGGACTCCCTGAAGATGAAGCTATCCGACCACTTCAAACCTACGAAGCCGGCAATCGTCTATAGACACCAGTTTTCCAGAATGGGACAGCTTGAGGCAGAGTCGATCAACCAATACGCTACGCGCCTGAGAACCGTCCTGTCAAAATGCCGGTTTGAAAACCCGGAAGCACGCCTGATTGACGCCCTCATCTTTGGAATGAGAAATTCAACTGTCAGGAACAAACTCCTGACCGAAGAGGAGCCTTCACTTCAAAATGTAATCAAGCTAGGCCAGACCGCGGAAGTGGCTGAGGTGGCTGCGAAAGAGCTAAAGCACAACGATAAGCAGGAAGTCGTGGCTCACATCGATTCGCCTACTCGCAGAGCAAACTCTCCATCCGAAGTCAGCCCACCTACAATTCCCGAAGACGACTGTTTTCTAATCCGGCAAGACCACCTCCAAACCACAAGGCAGCCTCGTCAATTTCTTCCGTGTTCTGGTTGCCGCGGCAACCATCCCCGCCACCAATGCCGCTTCCGGGACGCCGATTGCCGCCGTTGCGGCCGCCGTGGGCACATTGCCGAAGCATGCAGAGCCCCCGCGCCAGAGGACACATTCTCCTCTCAAAGGGCACCCAGATTCAACAATCAACTGCGAGGAAACAGAGGATTCCGCTCTTTCGGCCGCAACAAGCACTCCAACTATAACCGCGACTACATAAGAGGTACCCGGGACGTTTCAATTAATAATACGGTAACAACGAACAAAACAAAAATTAACATTTCTTTGCTTCTAAATTCTAAACCATGCCAGATGGAACTGGACACTGGTTCTAGATATAGCATTATGCCTTGGACAAAGGTTAAACTTTATTTGCCTCATATTGGGAAAAATGATTTAATGCATTCTGATTTAAGTATTAAGGATTTTCAAGGGGTATTAATTCCTGTTCTAGGTATGCTAAATGTACCAATTGTATACAAATGTTTTAAAGGTGAACTTCCACTGCTAGTGGTGTCAGGGCCAACACACTCCCTTTTAGGCTTGGAGTGGATGACTCCCCTGGGTATAGGAATTTCAGGCATCCACACAATTACACATTCTGATATTCCTGATTTTGTCAAAGAATTTCCAAATGTATTTAGTCCGACTCTGGGTACATATACAGGGCCACCTATATCTTTCTCGCTTGACCCTAAAGTGCCTCCAATCCGTCTCAAAGCACGGAGAGTTCCCTTGCCATTACTGCCTAAATTAGATATCGAATTAGACAAACTCCTCCATCAAGGCATTTTAGTTCCAATAGATCAAGCGCCATGGGAAACCCCAATTGTCACTCCCCTCAAACCAGATGGCTCTTTGCGAGTCTGCGCAGACTACAAATCAACCCTGAATAGAGCCTTACAACATCATCCATACCCCATACCGGTAGTACAACATTTACTCCACTCCCTGGGGGAGGGGAAGGTATTCGCAAAGATTGACCTGGCCCAGGCATACCAGCAGCTCCCCGTAGACGAACCTACATCATTATTCCAAACTATTGTCACCCATAGGGGAGCTTTCCGATGCACCCGATTGCAATTTGGAGTCAGTGTAGCCCCGGGAATTTTCCAGAGTTTGATGGAACGACTGCTAACAGGAATAGGGGGAACCATACCTTACTTTGATGACATTCTAATTTCAGGAAGGGATCAGACCCAGTTAAATTCGAGAATAAGACAAGTTCTAACCAGACTGCAGGACAGAGTTAAACCTGGCAAATGCGTATGGGGAACCAGAAGCGTTAATTTTTTGGGTTACACCATTGATGGCGAAGGGATCCATCCCACTAGTGATAAGGTCAGGGCAATACAAGACGCCCCAGAGCCTAAGAGTAAGCCGGAATTGCAAGCCTTTTTAGGGTTACTTAACTTCTATTCTGTTTTTTTGAGGCAGAAGGCCACAGCAGCAGAACCCCTACACTGGCTGCTTCAGAAGGAAGTTCCTTGGCAATGGGGGAAAATTGAAAGTGAAGCCTTTTCCCGAATAAAGAATCTCTTAACGTCCAAAAGCGTAGTGGTACAGTACAGTTCGTTACTTCCCCTACGTCTTACGTGCGATGCTTCACCCTATGGGGTGGGTAGTGTACTGGCTCATGTGCTGCCTAACAGTACGGAGGCCCCTATCGCATTCTTCTCCAGAACGTTGTCCAGCACAGAAAGGAACTACAGTCAGCTGGACAAAGAGGCTTTAGCATTAGTATCAGGGGTTAAAAAATTCCACAACTACATTTTTGGTCGGAAATTTCAATTAGTAACCGATCACAAACCATTGTTAGGCCTTCTAGCCCCAGACAGACCAACTCCACCATTCATGTCCCCTCGCTTACTACGATGGGGTATTTTTTTGTCAGGATACCAATATGAGCTAATTCATAAAGGAGGGACAACCATTAACCATGCGGATGGCCTTAGCAGATGCCCCATTCCTGATTTAGTAGAAGACCCTGCCCCCTCGGCTGATGTCTTACTGATAGATTTAGCTGATAACCCCCTGACAACTGCCAAAGAAGTGGCAGAGCATACAACTAAAGACCCCACTCTCATGAAGGTTGTTAATTGTGTTCTTAAGGGATGGAACAATGAAAATTTGGGGGCAGACCTGTCTGAGTTCTAAAGTAAGAGGTTAGAACTATCCTATATTAAAGGATGCCTATTGTGGGGTGACCGGGTCGTAATTCCAGAAACTTTAAAGTCTAAAGTTTTGAATATGCTGCATGTGGGTCATCCAGGCATCGTAAGGATGAAGGGGCTAGCAAGGGGGCATTTCTGGTGGCCAGGACTTGATGCCGACATTGAGAGGTGGGTGTCCAAGTGTGACCCTTGTCAGGAGTCAAGGCCAAGACCTCCAAAAACAACGCCTATGGACTGGGATCAACCCCAGGGGCCCTGGTCTAGATTGCACATAGATTTCGCTGGCCCCATTGATTCAAAATATTTCTTAATTGTAGTAGATGCATATTCTAAGTGGGTCGAGATAATCTTAATGCATAACATCACCACATGTTCAACTATAAAAGCTTTACGCCATCTTTTTGCCACGCATGGCTGTCCAGATGTGTTAGTTTCTGATAATGGGCCCCAACTGACAGCCAGACAGTTTGAACTCTTCCTAGACCAGTTAGGGGTAAGGCACGCCCTCATATCTCCTTTTTCGCCATGGGCGAACGGATTGGCAGAGAGATATGTTCGGGTTGCCAAAGAGGCATTAAAAAGGGCTGGCCCTGGGGAGGTGCAAGAGCATCTAGATGAATTCCTATTGGCACAACATATAACTCCCAATGCAAAAACCAACAGGAGCCCTGCAGAAATTCTCATGGGCAGGAAACTCAGGTCAACCTTGGATAGATTACACCCTGTGTTTTGTACAAAGAATTATATGACTGAAAATGCTGAGAGACATATGTTTATGGGGCAATGTGTATTTGCAAGGAGTTTTGATGGAGGCCTTAAGTGGCTTAAGGGCACAGTGTTACAACAAAAAGCACCAAAAACATATTTAATATTGTTAAACGATGGCCGAGTTTGGACTAGGCACATCGATCATTTAAGGAGGTGCCCAGAAACTGAGCCTAGTGTTAAAACACCGATTGTACACGCAGACAAACCGATGGTGAACGACGCAACTCCAACATTAATGGATCTAAATGTGGACTCACCGCTTCGAAGCTGTTCGGCCAGCACCACGGAGCCATCTTCGTCAGCAGAGGTCGGTGATGTGCCAGCCAGCTCAACTCTGGGGGCCGGAGCTCAGCCTGGGCCCTTGGAAGCCAGAGGAGGTACCGACGAACCGACCTCCTCTCCTGCCGACAACGAAGGACTAACTGAATTGCGCAGGTCCACAAGGAACACCCAAAGACCACACCGATTGGCTGAATATATCACATGGCTCTCTGAGTAATCTGTATGTTTTTTTTTCTAGGAAGGGAGGGGTGTTGAGTACTCTGTATATTTCTGTGTAAACTGTTACCGGGGAAACTATGTAAATAGGTTGCGCCTGATTGGTTAAGGCGCTGACAGCTCGTTTTGAGTGGGAAAAAAATTGTATAAATAGAGCCGGCTTTTCCCTTGCCAGCTGAGACGCGTTCCAGCTGGTAGTCACTTCCTAAAGAGCTGATAATAGAGAGAACCGTCTCGTTTACTTGCTGTCTCGAGTCACTTCAATTGGGAATCCAGCTTCTCTCCCACTCCTCTTCCTAGTCTCCCCAAGTCAAGATGGGCTAAGAAGATCCCCTTGCAGGGAAAGGAGCTCAAGGCACTGAATTTAACAGGACGTAGCTTTTCTCTTGCACTAATGCTCCTGCCATTGTTTTGCCCACCCCCCAGCAGCTTTTGGCTGAGCGCGGCAAGGAGCAAAAGCTGCCTTATGTTCAGAGAAGGCAGGGATAGAGATACTTTGCTCTTGCACATTCTTGCAACCCTCCTCCACCCTCTCTCACTCTTGTGACGCCCTGGCTGGTTGTGGCTGAGCCGGAAGCGGTCATACACACAAGGAGATTCTCCTTAGGTGTGTCGCTGCCTGCAGGGCTGCTGATAGGCCAGTATTACTACTACTGGCATCAGGGGCCCGGCCAAATTGAAAAATGGGGGTGGGGCACCATAAACTCTCCAACCCCGATTGCGATGGGGAAAAGCCCGCCAAGGCGAACGAAAGGACCAGAGATACCTCGCCGAACTCCGCCTCTGCGGAGCTTCTCCGACCGCGGCCCGCACCTTCCTTCCCACCCCCGCGAGGAAAGAAGGCAGGGAGCCCCGATGGCAGACTCAGAAGGAGGAGCCACCGCGGGGGTGGCTCGGCCCTCTGGAAGCCAAGCCGCGCTGCTGGGGAAGTGCAATTGGGGAAGCCGGGAGAGGGCTGAGCCTGGCTGGCTTCTCCACCGGCCTTGTGTGTCCCCAAGGATTGCGAGGGCAAGAGAGCTGCGCTTTTCGGCCTCCAGAGGTGCTGGGTTGGGAGTTCGAGGGGGGCTGTGAACACCGTTCGCTGCCCGGAGCCAATGGCTTCTTTTTGGTGGGCGCCGGCTTGCTTGCTCGCCTTCCTGCTGCTAGTGCTGGGAGCAGGTAAGCGTGCGCAGGCGACCGCCCCAGGGCGGAGGGTGAGAAGGATGAGGCGCGAGGGGGAGGCAAGTGGAGATCCCGGTCCGTCTTTTCATGCATCCGCTCAGTGAGCCTTTCTTTGGAGTTGCCTTTTTTTCTTTCTTTCTTTTTTTCTTTCTTTCGTTTCTCTTTCTTTTTCTTGCTTTCTCTCTCTCTCTTGCTCTTTCATTCTTTTTTCTTTTTCTTGCTTTCTTTCATTCTTTCTTTCTCTTGCTTTCTTTCTTTCTCTTGCTTTCTCTCCTCCCTTCCCTCCTTCCATTTCTTTCATTCCCCCTCTTTTATTTCTCTTTCATTCTCTTTCTTTCTTGCTCTTTTTCTTTCTCTCTTTTACCTTCCCTCCCTCCAGCCTTCTCTTTCTCCTTCCTACCTTCTTTCCTCCCTCCCTTCCTTCAGTCCTTCCTCTCTTACTCTCCCCTTTCATAAGTTTCCTTGCTTCCTTCCTCTGTTCCTGTCCCTTTCCCCTTTCTTTCTTTCTTCCTTCCCTCCCTTCATTTCTTGCTTTCCTTCTCTTTCCTCCCTCACTCCCTTCTTTCACTCATTCCTCTCTTACTTTCCCCTTTCACACCTTTCCTTGCTTCTTTGCGCCCTTCCTCTGTTCCTGTCCCTTCCCTCTTTCCTTCCTTCAGTCCATTCATTCACCCATTCCTCTCTTGATCACCCCTTTTACAATTCCTTCCTTCCTTCCTTCCTTCCTTCCTACCTCCTTCCTTCCTTCATAGCTCGCCCTCGCCTTTCTTCCCTTCCTTCCAGATGGGAGCGCCCACTCAAGACACCTGCCCAACTGCTGGTGCCCTGCTTTTTCTCTCCCCTTGTCCTTTCCAGCTCCTTGCCGGTGGCTGCCGGGTGTGGGATCCCCCTCCCCTCTCCCCTCGCTAGAAAGCACATGGTTTTGTCAACAAGGCCTCTTTCAAGAAGGGAGAAGTGCCAAGGAGCCGTAAATAAGCCATGCTCCGCCTGGCCGATGCCAGGAGGCTCTTTCTTTCCCTCGCCACTCCCGCTTCTTTCTTTCTCCTGGACGAGTCCACACAATCGTCTTAACCCAGTTCCTGAAATAGCCTATGGTGCTGGCTGGGGAATTCTGAGAGTTGAAGTCCAGATATCTTCAAGTTGCCAAGGTTGGGAAACACTGGCCTATGGGACCGCCTCGCTTGGCGTAAAGCGGGAAATGATCCCCGGGGGATGGAGTGGCTCGGCGACTTAAGCTAAGCTGCAAAAAACCCGCCACGCTGCCAGGTTTGGAGTGAAAGGTGCCTGGAGAGCCTTCCTGGGCAGGTCAGAACTGGGCAGTGCCCAATTCTGACCCAGATGTTTCCTCGGAGGCAGCCGGCAAGCAGATGCACCAGGTGCAGCTTGGCCTTAGCAATGTAGCCGGAGATAGCCTGCCTTGGGACAAAGAAGATGGGTTGAGCTACTCAATGGCTCCGTCTGCTGCTGCTGCTTCTCCTGGGGTTGTAAACCGCCCTGTAATAGTGGCGATGCCTTTGTGGATCCCTCCCATCCTCTTGTCCCAAAGGTGCTTTTTCCCAAAGCCAGCTGGATTTTCCTTTTCTTTTTTCTTGGAAAATGTTTTCCTTGTCACCCAAGGAACTTGTTCAGAACTGAACAAGAAGAATAGAATAGGATTGGAATAGACTAGAATAGAATGGAACAGATGGAAATATAATAGAACAGAATAGAATAGAATTGGAATAGAATAAAATAGAACGGAATTGGAATAGAATAGAACAGAACAGAATAGATGGAATTATAATAGAATTGATGGAAATAGAACAGAACAGAATAGAATAGGAAATTTATTGGCCAAGTGCGATTGGACACTCAAGGGATTTGCCTTGGTGCGTATGTTCTCAGTGTACATAAAAGAACATATATATTTATCAAGAGTCATGAGGGACACAATTTCTGACTTTCATCAGCGCTTCCAGTCTATGGAGGAGGTCTGCAAGCTATTTTCTCCAATCTTGAAAATGACAACAATAAGTGAGGAAGACCTGGTGGCATCGACTGAAGAATTAATCTCAGCATACCCTGATGATTTCACATCATCTTTACTCGGTGAGCTGCAACATCTTCGGAAAGTGTACAAAGCTACATTTCCAGAAAACCTGGGTCCCTTAGATTTGCTAAACGCAATCTACGAACTAGAGCGTCAAGGAATATTTGGAGAGATGTGTATTGCTGTGTTGATGTGACTTGAATATATTTTCTGCGTTATTAACACATTGGTCAAAAACTGAGAGGCCACCGAAGAGACGTGGAATCAGCGTGGCTTTACTAAAGCTGAATATATGACAGAACTGGTGGCCCTAGCAGCTGCACTTTGTGTTATATTTGTTATATGTTGTGTTGTCTAGTAAATATTTGTATATGTTTACAGTTCACTGTGCTTTCCTTTATGAGGTCATATTTGCACTATAGTAATAAACATACTTGACCAAAAGATTTAACAAAATGACTCATATCATTAATCTGTCAAACAAGTGTACCTTGTGGCAGGGTTTAAATTTTTTTGGTGAAAGGTAAATTTAATACATAATTGGTATGTCGCAAAATAAAGTAGTTTTAAAATGGCGGGGGGGGGGCGCAGACACTTAGGCTGTATGGGGCCCCAAAATTCCTGATGGCGGCCCTGGCTGCCTGCCCTGTATACCTTTCCTGAGTTTTGGCGCTGATTTGAGGGTTTCCAATGTGTGCACGCAGCTGGCCAGACAGTCACGACGGGGGAGGAGAGTTCAGGAGCAAAGCAGCCATGTACCTGCCTTCGTGCTACGTTTGCACATAAGACAGCCTTCACTTCCTGCTGCTTTGGGCTGGAGTCCAAAAAAGAAATGAAGGGCAAGGGGTGAGCCAACCTGTTAAGAGGCAAGGAGCAGCAGCAGAGAGTCCAAAGAGCCGTATGCAGCTCCAGAGCTGCGAGTTGCTGATCCCTGATCGAGACAGATAGTATGCTTCCCTTTGCTAGGTATGTTGAAATAGAAACTGGGTAGAAATTCACTGGGGAAGTAAACTGAGCAAGATTTTGGATTGATATCTTAAAACTGTCCCCTCTACATGATAGTACAGTATTTATAGATACTCTTCACTTAGTGATTTGTTTCATTTAGTATTTAAAGTTACAATAGTAAAAAGGCAATTTAGGGACCAACATTTGCATTTACAGCCTTTTGCAGTTATCTCTCTCCCCTTGCTTTTATTTGCTTATTTATCTCATACCAAGATCATGTTGGAAGAAATGTCCATTTGGATTTAGTTCCAAATGGGAAGAAAGACACTGGAAGCATGGAGATTGATTGGAAGGATGGTTTTTAATGGTGGGCAATGTTGTGGTTGGCTCACATCCAGCTCCTTTGGTCTTGGACTTTGATGAGAATGAACTATGTCTGTCTGGGGGTCATAGGCCAGTGTATCTTTCAGAGGAGTCGGACAATAAAAGCAAGGGAGAACTGGGGCTTGGGGATACTCCAGAGGCTGCAGACGCCCCAGATGTGATGGTGTCAGAGGCAGAGGTGGGAAATGTGATGGATCCTATTTTAGATGTGAGAGTTAGAAGAATGTGAGAGAGACAGGAGTATTTCCGGCAACAGAGATCATGTCATCTCATCTAAAAGGGCAGGGGAAAGGGAAGTTCTTTTGCAGATTGCAACGTTCCTTTCTAAATAGAGAGAGAGAGCTAACGGCCGAAGTGTGTTTCTGTCTGGAACTTTGCAAAAATCTAGTCTTGGAAAACATTGTATCTGCTCACGTCAAGAATGTATTGGCTTTAATTTATGACTTTCTGTTGGACATTTATTATCAGCTGGACTTATAATGCTGAAGTCTTGGCAGACAAAGTGCCATTCTTTTGAGTTCTTCACTATTTCCAGCACATTGCTTTGTAAATAGACTTTTATATATATCAATTTGGAGTCCGAGTTTTCACTGGGACTTAATTGCTGCTAATTGATAGAGCCAGTCAGAACAGACAGGTCCTGGGCAAAAAACACATTTGGGGGGGGGGGGAGAGTTGTCAGACTCCTATAGGGCTATGCAAGGGTAACTTTGTAGGTTACCTTTTGAGTCCCAAGCTTGGTTGAGGATTGCTGGGTGAAGCAATCTCCCCATATGTCATGTGGTGGCTTCTGTTGCTAGATGGTAGAGAGCTAATCCTATCTTTGTTTTGTGACAGCATTTGCTTATGAATAGACCTAGCCATCTCTTAAGTGCTGGCATCTGCTGCGGGCTGTTAAGAAGAGTGGAGGCTATTAAGAATGAGTTTGTTTTCTGCTTAAAAACATTTTTCTCCATTTCTCATCCAGGAAAATATAATCTGCATTTTAATATTTCCTAGAATACAGTATTTCATTCTTCTAGGTGAGGGATGGGTGCTAACTTCCTATGATCTCAAATAAAAAGTACCTCTGTTCAACTGAAGGAAGTAGCAAGCAAAGGAAAACTGAAGTAATATAGTAAGTACAGTCATGGTCATATAATTTTTATTTTAACATAGCAGCTGTTATGCCTAATCACTGGATTTATGGACCAAATTGTGATTGCTAAACAAGAATTACCTGTAATACAGTTTTGCACTTTTCTGTTCATTTCTCCTTTTTTAAAATATATTTTTATTATTTTCAAAATAATAAGACATAACAAGACAAACCAACATAAAATAAACAAACACATAACATAAAAAGGAGCTACAAATGCTCCGCTCAGTATTGAAGTCGTGTTAATACAGAAAAGTTGATTATTATTTAGATCAGATCAGAAAAGTAAAACATCTCTATAGTATTTCTTTATATGATAAAACATTTAACTATCAAACTCTATACTTCAACATCATTAAACGTTTATTTTATTCCACCAACAATAAACCTTTTGCCAAGTTTTGTAAAATTCTGTTTCCATTTGATTATTCAACCGCCTCATCATCATATCTAATTCTGCGCATGGCATAATCTTGCTAAAAACCTCATCATCCTTAGGAATTTCCATATCTTTGCATTTTTGTGCAAAGACAATTCTTGCAGCAACTAGAATATGAATTATTAAATAATATATTTCTTTTTTTATATTTATCCTTTGTAATGCCTAATAAGAAGAATTCTGGGGGTCTTCTTAATTTCTTGTTGGGTTATTTCTCTTAACCATTTTTCTACCTTGTTCCAATAGATCTTTGCTTTCGGACACATCCACCATAAATGAAAGTACATTCCAATTTCTTTTTTACATTTCCAACAATTAGGGGATGTATTTGGGAACATTTTTGAAATTCTATTTGATGGCAAATGCCATCTATTAAACATTTTTATTTGATTTTCTTTAAAAGAAACTGATTTAGTTATCTTCCAGTTATATGTCCAGACCTTTTCCCACGTATCTATATCTATTTCTTTTCCTATATTTTTACACCAACTTATCATATTATCTTTTAAAATCCAGCCTATTGTCCTATAGTTAATCAAATATTTATATACCTTCCCTATCAATTTTCCTTGGTTTTTGGTTAATATTTTCCCTAGTATATTATTGTCTTTCTGAAATATGTATGTTCTTACATCTTTATAGAATTTGGATTTAATCTCTGCATACTGCCACCAGTCAGTTACAATCCCTGCCTGTTGCAACTCTTGTCTCGGTTTTAGTTTCAATTGGTTATCTAATACATCCCTATACAGTGGTACCTCAAGATACGAACCCCTCGTCTTACGAACAACTTGTGATACGAACCCGGGGTTCAGAAAAAATTTGCCTCTTCTTACGAACTTTTTTCGAGTTACGAACCGGTGTTCGGAGACTGCTGGGAAGCCACACGGCTGTTTTAAAAGGTACAGCCGGGCGGCGGGGCTTCCCAGAAGCCTCCCGAACGCCGGTTCGTAACTCGAACAAAGTTCGTAAGAAGAGGCAAAATTTTGCTGAACCTCGGGTTCGGTTCGGGAGGTTGCTGGGAAGCCCCCCAGGCCGGCTGCGACCTTTTAAAACACCCGCGCCGCTTCCCAGCTGTCTCCCGAAGCCGAACGCGGAAGTTCGGCTTTAGCGTTCAGCTTCAGGAGACAGCTGCGAAGCGGCGCGGGTGTTTTAAAAGGTCGCAGCCGGCCTGGGGGGCTTGCCAGCACCCCCCAAACCTGGGTTTGGGGTTCGGGGGGGTGCTGGCAAGCCCCCCAGGCCGGCTGTGACCTTTTAAAACACCCGCGCCGCTTCGCAGCTGTCTCCTGAAGCCGAACGCTAAAGCCGAACTTCCCCGTTCGGCTTCGGGAGACAGCTGCGAAGCGGCGCGGGTGTTTTAAAAGGTTGCAGCCGGCCTGGGGGGCTTGCCAGCACCCCCCCGAACCCCAAACCTGGGTTCGGGGGGTGCTGGCAAGCCCCCCAGGCCGGCTGCGACCTTTTAAAACACCCGCGCCGCTTCGCAGCCGTCTCCTGAAGCCGAACGCTTAAAGCCAAACTTCCGCGTTCGGCTTCGGGAGACAGCTGCGAAGCGGCGCGGGTGTTTTAAAAGGTTGCAGCCGGCCTGGGGGGCTTGCCAGCAGCCCCCGAACCCGGGTTTGGGGTTCGGGGGGGTGCTGGCAAGCCCCCCAGGCCGGCTGCGACCTTTTAAAACACCCGCGCCGCTTCGCAGCTGTCTCCTGAAGCCGAACGCTAAAGCCAAACTTCCGCGTTCGGCTTCGGGAGACAGCTGCGAAGCGGCACGGGTGTTTTAAAAGGTCGCAGCCGGCCTGGGGGGCTTGCCAGCACCCCCCGAACCCCGAACCCGGGTTCTGGGGGGTGCTGGGAAGCCCCCCAGGCCGGCTGTCACCTTTTAAAACACCCGCGCAGCTTCCCAGCAGTTGCCGAAAGCCGTTTTTTTGCGGGGGGTTTTTTGGTTGCACGGATTAATTGACTTTACATTGTTTCCTATGGGAAACAATGTTTTGTCTTACGAACCTTTCGTCTTACGAACCTCCTCCTTGCACCAATTAAGTTCGTATCATGAGGTATTACTGTACTTCCAAATGTTACCTTCTTGTAGTAAGTTTGGGGGGGCATGTAGCTTCTATTGAAGAGATCCATTCTGGCATTACTAAGAAGTGATTTTTCCTTATTGTATTCCATTCATTTAGTAAAGCCTTTTGGATTGTATGTCTTTTAAAGTAAGAATGTTGTTTATATTTCTCATACCAAATAAAAGCATGCCATCCTAACATTAAATCGTGTCATTCAAGATTTAATAATCTTCTATTTTCTAAAGTTAACCATTCTATTATCCAAGATAAGGCTGCTGCTTGGTAATACAATTTCCAATTTGGGAGGGCGAGTCCGCCCCTCATCTTCAAATCTTCTAAGACGCTTTGTTTTATTCTTGGTTTTTTCCCTTGCCATATAAATTTTTTTGTGATCTTAGTCAATTCTTTAAAAAATTTGTCTCCTGGATTGATTGGGATCACTTGAAATAGGAACAGTATTTTGGGAAGAATATTCATTTTTATTGTAGAAATTCTTCCAAGTATTGTTAATCAATGTTCCCTCTCATTTTTTTTCAGTGTGGGCGGAAAAGTATAGTGTCTGAGCAGCAGTCCCCTTGGGACTGGGCGGCATAGAAAAAATAAATAAAGAAAGAAAAAAAATCCCTTCTTTTTTATTAAAAGAAATTAATAATTAAAATAACCCAAAACCCGTTACTATTAAAACTGAAACAACCAGCAAAACCAAAAACATAACTATTAATAAAAACAGGTGAGGGCTGGGGTTTTTTTTCTCTGCTATTATTTAAGTGCTTTTACCATATGCTTTAAATCAAAAGTCACTTCTCTCCCTGTTTCTCTTTCCAGTCATTCTCTGCCTCAATCATTTTCTCATTTCTCTTTTTTCTCCCCTTTTTTCTATCATTTCTCTCTCTCTCTTCCTTCCACTCTTCTCTCTTGCTTTCTTCCTCTCTCTCTCTTCCTTCCTCTCTCATCTCTCTTTCTCTCTCTCTCTCTCCCTTGCTCTCTCTTTTTCTCACTTTCTCTCGTTTTCTTTCTCTCTCTTTCTCTCTTGTTTTCTTTCTCTCACTCTTTCTCTCTCTTGTTCTCTCTCTCTTGCTATCTCTTTCTCTCCCCCCCTCTGTCTCACTTTCTCTCTATCTTGCTCTCTCTGTTGCTCTCACTCTCTCTCTCGTTCTCTCTCCGTTCTTCTCACAGCGGAGACCGGCGAAGGTGATTTTCAAAGTTGGGCGCGCGTGCTCCCCATCCCCCTGCCAGCCCGCCAGGAACATTCAAAATAAGAAAAACCTTCGCTGGCGGGGGGTGTTTTGGGGTGCGTGCGCGCAGACGCGTGCAGCTTAGAGGAAGCAGAGGTGTTAATTGTACATTATTCCATATTTCTAAATCTTTTTAAATTTGGCCCAAGAGTTTCTCATGGTTATCATTCTTTAATGATATAGTTTTGGCTGTAATCCAAATACCTAAATATTTTACTTTCTTTGCTATTTTCATGTTTGTCAACTTCTCTAATTGATTTTTCTGTAAATCTGTCATATTTTTAGTTAATAATTGCGTTTTTTCCTTATTAATTTTCAAACCCGCCACTTTTCCATAATCTTCTATTAATTCTATTAATTTTGATATTGATGTCAAAGGGTCTTCTGTTATAAAAACTACGTCGTCAGTGAATGCCTGAGCTTTATAGGATTCTTTTTTAATCTCTAGTCCTGTAATATCTCTGTTGGCTCTTATTTTTATTAATAATGTTTCTAATGTTAAAATAAATAACAATGGTGAAATAGGGCAACCCTGTCTAACTCCTCTAAATAATTCTAATCTTTCTGTTTGTTCATTTTTAAAAATAATTTTGGCTGATTGATTTGAGTATATAGCATCAATGATATTGAAAACTCTTGTGCCAACATTCATCTTATTTAATTGCATTTTCATAAAAGTCCAGTTAATGTTGTCAAATGCTTTTTTAGCATCTAAAAATACTAAAGCCATTTGTTTTTCAGAGTGTTGTTCGTAATATTCCAATGTATTTATAATTGTCCTTAAATTATTTTTAATTTGTCTGCCTGGAAGGAATCCATTTTGATTTTTATGAATTATATTATTCATAATATTTTTGAATCTAATTGCATATATAGAGATAAAAATTTTATAATGTACGTTCAATAGTGATATTGGTCTATAATTTTGAATTTTTTCCTTCTCCGTTCCTGGTTTATGTATCAATGTTATTAAGGCTTCTGACCAGGATTTGGGTAATTTTTTTCCTGCTATTATCTTATTAAAAATCTCTAACATGTTCGAAATACGTACAGTATACTGCTATTTAATTTGTAAAATTCAGCGGGTATAGCGTCTGGACCTGTGGCTTTCTTGTTTTTCTGATTTTTTAAGTACTTGTTGTAATTCAAGCATTGTAAATGGAGCATTAACTTTTTGTCTTTGATCCTGTTAATATTGGTAAGTCTATGGAATTTAAGAAGTTAAAGATCTTACTTTCTTTTATTTCTTCTTTTTGATATAATTTTTTATAAAATTCTAAGACTATTTCCTTCTTTTCATCTAGTCTATGTCTTATTTTCATCTAGTCTATGTCTTTATTATCTACTAATTTCTTTATTGTTTTAGTTTCTCTATCTTTTCTCAGCTTGTAAGCTAACCATCTTCCCAGTTTATTCGCATGTTCAAAGTATTCCTGTTTAGCTCTTTTTATTTTTTCGGCTATTTCTTCTTGTTCTATCAGGTTTGTCTTGTGTTTTATTAATTTCATCTTCCTTTTAACTTTGTTATTATATGCATTACACTGTAATTCTAGTTCTAATTCTTTCAATTCTTTCTGTAATTGTTGGTATTGTTTCTTTTCCCCCCTATTTTTTTTGCTGTGTAAGAGATTGTCAATCCCCTGATATATGCCTTTGTTGTGTCCCACAAATTTTGTGCGGTTGTCTCCTTATTCTTATTTATACTAAAAAATATTTCTAGTTCTTTTTCGACCCATTCTAAATATTGAGGGTCTTGCAAGATAATTCTATTCATTCGCCAAACATTTAATTTTTGCTTTCCTTTCTAGTAAATTACTAATGGGTTGTGTTCTGCCCAGCAATTTGTTTCTATTTGAATGTCAGTGATAAATTCAGATGTAAAGGCTGGGGCTCAAGCCATATCTATCCTGGTCCATATTTTATGGGGATTAGAATAAAATGTATATTGTTTATTTCATGGGTGGCGTTCACACCAGATATCTTTTAGCAATAATTCTGAACTCATTTCCCAAAAAGTTTTTGGTAAAATTGATTTCTTTTTCTTTTCTTTTTTTATACATGAGTGATCCATTTGACTGTTTGAGATTGCATTAAAATCGTCTACAATTATCATATTTTCAATTGATAATTCAATTATTTTATTGTGTAGTTCCTTGTAAAATTGTTTTTGATTATAATTCGGTGCATATATAGATATAATGATGAGAGGTTTTGCTTCTAATTTTAATTGTACAATTAAAATTCTGCCTTCTTGGTCACTGTATAGTTGTTTTGTCTCTATTGTATCTTCGACATACATTGCTATTCCTGTTTTCTTTTAATCCGCCAGGCTTGTATACATATTTCCTAATTTTGGATTACATAGTAATTTTCTATTTGATTTTTTAATATGCACTTCTTGTAATATGCTTATTTGTGCTATTTGTTTTTTAAGTTTTGCAAATATTTGGTTTCTTTTTCTTGGGTTATTTAAGCCATTTACATTTACCGAATTTTTTTTAATGTCTGGTGACATCACTATTTATAATATTTCTTGGTTTCTTTAGGTTCTCGGAGTCTGCTGCTTAATAACAGTTCTTGTTGTGTTTGTGTTCTTCTGGCACCTTGTATTTCCTCCCTCTCTTTGCTGGATGCCCCCTGCTCTGCTTCTTTCTCTATGCGTGGTTGTTCAGATCTACTCATACCACTTGCTTCATCAACGTTCTCCAACTTCCTTCTAGAACCTTGCCAATATAGGGAAATACCTTCGAGGATGAGCCAACGGAAAGTTATGTTTTCTTTGATTAATATTCTAGTAACGAAGTAATATTCCCGCCGGCTTTCCTTCACTCTTTTGGGGACTTGTTTTAATATTATAATATCTTTTTCTTTGTAGTTCAGGCTTTCACTTCTTGTCCATTTTAAAATGTTGTCTCTTATTGTCTTCCTGATAAACTTAATATGGACCTCCCATGGTAGGTTATGTTTTCTGGCATAGCTAGTTTGAACCCTGTAAATTTTGTCAATTTCTTTTATCAGGTCTTGAGGGTCCATTTGTAAAATCTCACCTATTATTTCAGCCATTTTTGAGCCTAGGTCTTCATCTTTTTCTTCCATTATATTTTGAAATTTTCGGCCGTGTGAAGCGCATTGTAGCTCTAGATGAGTTATTGCCTCGTCAAGTCCTCTGTTGATTATACTTGTGTGTTCTTCAAAACAATCAATTTTCTGTTCTGCTTTTACCATCTTTTCTTCCAGTTTTCATCTGTTGTTCATTAACTTTTAAAGCTTGTTGTATAACTTCCATTTTTCCATCTATTACTTTCATACTTTCTTTTACGTTTCCCACTTCAACTTTTAAGTCTCCCATTTCTACTTTCAGGTTGCCCATTTTTATTTTTATATCTTCATGGTGTTTTCTTGCTTCTTCTCTATTTGTTTCCATAGAAATTTGAGATTTCTGCATAAAGTCTTGAATAGCAGCCAAAGAGTCTTGGATGGTCTGGGAAGTTGGCTGGGTCAAACTTTTCTCCTTATCCTTGTCTTTATCCTTAGCTAACATAGTTGTTATCGACCTTTGTTGCAGAGGAGATGGCAATGGGGATCCGTGGGGAGTTGAGGATAGGGTCGAAGTCTGTTTTTTGTGGTTTTGATTATAGTTGACGTGTTTGACATCCTAAAAAATTTTCTCAATCTTCTAAAATTAATATACTTCCAAAATGACATATACTTACTGACTTAGATATTTTTCTAATCAATACATCAAATAATTTTTAGCTAACTTAATTATTAAAACTTCAGATAATAACCTTTATCAGTGTAAGTAAAGTAAGCCTAGTTTATCTAACTTTTTATAATTAATTAAAACAAATCTATTCAATTATATAAAATTACAGTAGTGAATAAAGTAGAAATAAAGAAATTTTAAAAATGTAACGTACTATAGCAAGAGATTATAAAATACAAATCAGTTAAACAGCAAATACAATGAAAGGAGAAAGGCAATTGATTGATTGTTGCAACTTAAAAATACTTAAAAATACTTCTAAATACAAATCTAATATCCATCTATATGCTTGTTATTTGTTATAGGTCAATTAATCAATTATCAGTTAATGTATGTATGACTATATGAAGAAGTAGATAAAAAAGAAAAAAAAAGAAAAGAAAAGAAAGAAAGGAAGCTGCAGTGTAGACAGAGTACAATATGGATCAGGGGTATACCAGAATGAGAGGGAGGAAAACAAAAAGACTTAGCAGTTCATTTTGCTCTTCAAAAATAATGAATAATAAAAAAAGGAAAAATACTATATCAAAAGATTAATATACTTTAACTATACTTAAATTCTGTACAGTCCTTTGCAGGCCTTCTTATAATCCAAAAGATAGAGAGAGATAAAAAAGAAAAGAGTCCAAATCAATCCTTCTTCTTATTTTCAAATATTTTCAAATAAATCCATTAATCCATTGAGGCAAGATTTATGTTGTCCTGTAAACCCAGTTGTATTGTCCAGAATTTACGGAATGTATTTAGTCCAATTCACGGTTTATAAAGTCCAATTTATATTCAGGCGACTGAAAAATAAAAATTAGCAAATAAAGAATACTTTGGCAAAGTCCTTATAATCCTTATAATTCAAATTTGAAGTTCTTCAATGCAAAGGAAATTTTATAAAAGTAGTCCACTTATCCAATTGTCAGCTTTATCCAATTGTCCAAATTGTCAGCAATTCAAATTGTCCCAAATAGTAAAGATATAATTTAATTCCACAGTTTATTTTTTCACACTGTTTCTCACTGTCCTTTTTACTGTTTCCTTAAGTCCATTTTAAAAGAGGAAATCCAGCAACTATTTTTTTTTTCTTTTAAAAAAATTATTATTAATTCAAAACCATATCCCCCCAGTTCTTAAGTTAAAAAATGTAAAAAGTAACTTTCCGGGGATAGGATTACAGAAAATAAAATTGATTTAACACAAGTTGAATGGATCCTTTGTTCTTTCTTTATAATCATGTGAGGCAAAACAAGTTCTGGTTTGTAAAATTCCACTCTCACTGGCAATTTACTTGTAACTTTCACTTTTCTTAAGCGCCTTAGTTCAGTTGTAAGATCTTTAAATAACTAATCTTGAAGAAATGTATTTTTTTCCTTTACCTTTTCTTCTTTTCTGATGATCTATTTATTCCGATCGACTTCTTAAATTTTTATTTTCTCTTCCTTCTCTGTGGTCGTGCTGCTATGGCCGAGCGTCTGGCATGTCCGGAGCTCGGTTCTTCTCACCTGGCGCTGCGGGGCAATTCCTTTCCCTTTGGGGCATTGGCGAAGTACCGCTCAGAATCTGGGAGATTCCCTGTTCTTGGGCCGGTCCCTCCAGGACCAATTGGATTGCAGATAAGCGACCGCCAGTGAGAAAGAGGAGGCTTGGGGATGGATCTCTGTCCCGAGCATCCTATCGCAGCGCCGCCGCCACATGGAATCCCTCATTTCTCCTTTCTTTATATAAATTTTTGCAACAAGTATTTAAATAAATGTTTCACAAAAGGACAGCCAAATAATCTGCACACAATTCAAAAATGCAACACCAGTGCTATTCATTTATTAAGCAAACACCTAACACGTCTCTTTTCAAATCTAGTGATAATTTATGTACCCCCCCAAATATTGCTGCTTTCAATTTTTTATCCAAATCAGACATGCCAACTCTTTATTTTCCTGAAATACACACACATATGCAAATGAAGGGGGGATCCACTAATAATGGTAAAGATATAATTCCAAAACACTAATGGACATCATATTATATATTTTTTCAGTGACTGTATTAGGTATTCTTATATCTTGTTACGTGTTAACATAGGACAGAAAATAAAGCTTTGCAAGAAATTGATATTTTTTTCTATATGTATTGTATGCTAAACATTGCAAATTTTGACAAGAAAAGTATTACAGAACTATTATTATTACTTAAGAAGCTTCGGCACAGTTAGTGTTGGAACTATAATTTCTTTAAAAAGTGGCACATAGTTTGGATTTGGCTGGCTTGGGCCTTTGTCCAAGGTTTCAATGATTGTCTGCTTCATCTCTCTGCTGGCATCTCCCCTCATTGTTAATAAAGCCGCAATGTGGTCATCTCTGCAAATCAGAATAAAGTAGCATTAGTAAAAATCCTTCTTATGGAAATCAGCAATTGGCAACTTTTCATATCACACATGCTGCGTTAAAGAATTCTTGTCATCTCATAAAATAAAGTCACTGGTCAATTTTTAAAATCACTTGTACTTAAGAAAGCCTTCATTGAGACAGATACAATTATTAGACCAGAGATTTTCAAACATGGCAACTTTAAGCATAGATGGCTGGAGAATTCTAAGAGTTGAAATCCATGTCTTAAAGTTGTCAAGTTTGAAAATCTCTGGTCTAATAATTGTATCTGTCTCAATGAAGGCTTTCTTAAGTACAAGTGATTTTAAAAATTGACCAGTGACTGATGGGGGAGAATGAGATGAGATAATTTGAGATGATATCATCTTCTTTGATATCATTTTGCTGTTCACATCACCGCCAGGGGCTAGCGATCCAGACCATCAAAGATCTATTGTTGGAAATAGAACCAAGAAATCACAAGATCCCTAGCACGGATGACCTTATATTGTGACAAAATCATCAGGGGCTGACAAAAGTTTAGTAGTTTTTTAGTAGTTTTAAATAATTTTTTAAACATTCCAGAAATTGTAATGTCTATTGCTTCTCTATTATTATTATTATTATTATTATTATTATTAATTAGATTTGTATGCTGCCCGTCTCCGAAGATTCGGGGTGGCTCACAGGATACAATATAAAACAGTGAATACAAAAACAAATCGAATTAATTAAAAAACTACGTAAGCTACAAAACCCAATACATTAAAATCAATCAAACAAATTCAATCACAGCCATACATCACATTTATTGACTAGGGGGTCTAGATCTAATTGCCCCAAGCCTGGCAACATAAGTGAGTCTTGAGACTCTTGCGAAAGGTGATCTATCTATCTATCTATCTATCTATCTATCTATCTATCTATCTATCTATCTATCTATCTATCCTATTCTATGTTTACTTTATAAAAAATAATGTTTCTTATATTAAACTAAAAATATTTTTAAAACAAATATTATTTACATGTGGTTACGTATGATGTTATCCAGAAATTGAAATAATAAAGAACTGTAATAGAACTGTTAAAAACTTTCATATAAAGAAGAAAAAAAGCTAAAGATTTTGTTCATGTTTTTGTAAAGTATTCTTGCGGCTGTGAAATAATGAAGAAATTTCAATTCTAGAAATATAATTACCTGATATCAGGATGTTTGCTAACTAAAGTTGAGATTTCTAAATAAAGTAGTGAAGGATCAGTTAGCTTGAAAACCTCCGCAATAGCTTCAATGACATCACAAAGCCCCTCCGTCTCTTCTCCAGATCCCTATTAATCAAGCAAATTATTGTTTCCATCTCTTTTCATCAAGGCTGCAGTGATTTTATTCCAGCACACTAAATATACTTGATTACTATAAGGCTATCTTAATGACAATGAATGACAATAAATATTTTTAATAAAATATTATGTTTATGTTAAATGAACAATCAAATATCAGCATTCATCCTGGTTTTCAAAAAAGGGAAGGGAGGGAGGGAGGGAGGGAGGAAGGCAGTGAAAGAATAACTCATTTTCATTTATTTCAATTTATATTATGCACTTTTATTAAGGGGTATAAGATATATTTGAATGCAATGATACAACTTTTAAGCTAAAAAGCTTAAAATTACCCTACCATGACGACATATTTTTAGATTCATGATTTGGCAAAGTTATATTCCAGCTTTGAGAAAATATATTTAATATAATTGTTTTATCATCTTTTAAGAACAAGGTGTTTATCTAGAGAAACAGATAATTAAATATTATTGTGAACCATTGTGAAATACTGAATCTAGGGCTAAACATGCTTTGAAAATGTTTTCAAAAAATTCTTATTTTTAAGGCAGTTGCAATGTTTTACAGATTCATGCACAAAAACATAAACTTCGGAGAATAACACATGCTTTATCCAAAGCATTTCTTAAAATCATATTTTAATTCTGCATATACCTATTAGTTTTTCTAATTATGAGATGAATTATATTGTTATTTTCAATATTGTTGTATTGAATTGTATTGTTATTTTCAATTATATTGTTATTTTCAACAGAAATTGATACAATATTATCTGTAGTACAGCTGCTCTTGAAGGCTAGAAATTAGCCTCCCAGAGAACTGCATTTGCTAGCTTTCTGTTTTCCAGACTAGAAAGAACTACTAAACTAAAGATCAAATAAAGGTGATTGTTCGGAGGACATAAAGAGACTCTATCTAGCCTTCTAAATGATCACAAGAGTTGCCCCATTCTTGAGATTTCTTGGAATGAACGCAAAGCACAGCCTTCATATAAAGGCCATATCTCTCCATTCTGCAAACTGGAGCCCTTCTAATGATAATTTGGAAAGCTGCTTTTCCAAATCATGCAACGGTTTGAAAGGAGCCTTCCAAACAATCCCAAAAATTATGCAAAAGCAGACTTTGTAGGAAAACCATGCTTTGCATCAGATGAGTGAATCTGTCAGCAGTGCAGAAAATATGAAAGAAAGTGGAGTAATTTATGTGCACTACTGCCTTCCGTCCTCTTTCCTGCTGTCTCTCCTGTATCTCCTATATCTTCTCTTCTATCCCTATATCTTCTCTTCTATTCTCTCATTGATATATTTTATTCCTATATTTTCTCTTCTCTTCTTTCTTTGATATATTTTACATCAAATGTATCCTCTATAACCTTCAATCCGGACCCTGGACTAAGGCTGCTACTGCTCAATGCCAGGTCGGTAGTTAACAAGGCTCTCCTCATCCGGGATCTGATTCTGGAGGAGGAGGCCGACCTGGTATGTGTGACTGAAACTTGGCTGAGCCCAGAGAGGGGAGTTCCCCTCTCTGAAATATACCCAGCCAGGTTTCAGGTACAGCATCAGCCACGACTCCAGGGAAGAGGGGGAAGAGTGGCTATTATAGCAAAGGAGTCTATTAGCCTGCGCAGACTCTCTGCTCCTGAGATTGCGGGTTGTGAGTGCCTCCTTGTGAAGTTGGACCTAGGGGTTCAGATGGGCTTGTTGCTCATGTACCTGCCTCCCAGCTGTGTGTCAACAGCCCTGCCTGTGCTGCTCGAGGAGGTAGCCGGACTGGCGGTGGAGTCTCCCGGACTTATTGTCCTGGGGGACTTGAATCTGCCGTCGCTCAGCGAATCCTCTGGGCTAGTGCAGGAGTTCATGGCCACCATGACAGCCATGGACCTGACCCAAGTAGTTCAGGGCCCAACTCACAAGGGGGGGCACACACCCGACATGATATTTCTCTCAGAGCAGTTGAGTAATGGTCTGAGACTAAGGGGCTTAGACGTGTTACCTTTGTCATGGTCAGACCATTTTCTGCTGTGGCTTGACTTCATGGCTCCAATCCTTCCCCGCAGGGAGGCGGAACCGACTAGGTGGTTCCGCCCCAGAGGCCTGATGGATCCAGAAGGTTTTTAGAGGGTGCTTGGGGTTTTACTGGATTCACTCATACACAACTCGGCGGGGTCTCTTGCTGTGGCCTGGAACAGGGCTGCGACCGAGGTTGACCAAATTGTGCTGTTGCGACCACTCTGTGGCATTAGACCCCCTAGAGCTCTGTGGTTCACCAAGGAGCTCAAGGTATTGAAACGCCAGAAGAGACGTCTAAAGAAACGATGGTGGAAGAGTAAATCCGAATCTGACCGAACACTTGTAAGAGCTCATATTAAGACTTACAAAATGGTGATCAAGGCGGTAAGATGCGCGTACTATGCCGCCTTGATCACATCAGCAGAATCCCGCCCGGCCGCTCTGTTTAGGGTGACCCGCACCTTCTTAATCCGGGGGAGGGGGCTGGGGAACCCTTACAGAGCAGTGCCGAGGATTTTAACTCGTTTTTCGCTGATAAAGTCGCTCAGATCCGGACAGACCTTGACTCCGATTGAATAGCAGTGTCATCTGACAACAAGTCAGTTGAGGTGACTGGGGCCCGTCCTTGTCCATCTGTCTGGGTGGAGTTTGATCTGGTGACACCTGATGAAGTGGACAAGGCCACTGGAGCTGTGAGTTCCACCACCTGTTTGCTGGATCCGTGTCCCTCTTGGCTGGTTTCAGCCAGCAGAGAGGTGACACGGAGCTGGGTCCAGAAGATTGTCAACGCCTCCTTGAGGGGAGGGTCCTTTCCGGCTCCTTACAAGAAGGCACTCATGCGCCCCCTCCTCAAGAAGCCTTCCTTGGACCCAGCCGTACTTAATAACTATCGTCCAGTCTCCAACCTTCCCTTTATGGGGAAGGTTGTCAAGAAGGTGGTGTTGCTCCAGCTCCAATGGTCCTTGGAAGAAGCCGATTATCTAGGCCCTCAACAGTCGGGATTCAAGCCCGGCTACAGCACAGAAACTGCTTTGGTCATGCTGATGGATGCTCTCTGGCAGGCCCATGACAGGGATTTATCCTCTCTCCTGGTGCTTCTTGACCTGTCAGCGGCTTTTGATACCATCGACCATGGTATACCATGGTATACTTCTGCACCGGCTGGATTCTGGAGGAGGAGGCCGACCTGGTATGTGTGACTGAAACTTGGCTGGGCCCAGAGAGGGGAGTTCCCCTCTCTGAAATATGCCCAGCCGGGTTTCAGGTACAGCATCAGCCATGACTCCACGGAAGAGGGGGAAGAGTGGCTATTATAGCAAAGGAGTTTATTAGCCTGCGCAGATTCTCTGCTCCTGAGATTGCGGGTTGTGAGTGCCTCCTTGTGAAGTTGGACCTAGGGGTTCAGATGGGCTTGTTGCTCACGTGCCTGCCTCCCAGCTGTGTGTCAACAGCCCTGCCTGTGCTGCTCGAGGAGGTAGCCGGACTGGCGGTGGAGTCTCCCGGACTTATTGTCCTGGGGGACTTGAATCTCCTGGGGGACTTGAATCTGCTGGGTCCAGGAGATTGTCAACGCCTCCTTGAGGGGACTGTCTTTTCCGGTTCCTTACAAGGAGGCACTCATGCGCCCCCTCCTCAAGAAGCCTTCCCTGGACCCAGCCGTACTTAATAACTATCATCCAGTCTCCAACCTTCCCTTTATGGGGAAGGTTGTCAAGGAGGTGGTGTCGCTCCAGCTCCAATGGTCCTTGGAAGAAGCCGATTATCTAGGCCCTCAACAGTCGGGATTCAAGCCTGGCTACAGCACAGAAACTGCTTTGGTCGTGCTGATGGATGCTCTCTGGCAGGCCCATGACAGGGATTTATCCTCTGTCCTGGTGCTTCTTGACCTGTCAGCGGCTTTTGATACCATCGACCATGGTATACTTCTGCACCGGCTGGAGGGGTTGGGAGTGGGAGGCACTGTGCTGCCGTGCTTCTCTTTCTATCTCTCTGGTCGGTCACAGTCGGTATTATTGAGTCAGAGGTCGACCTCTATTTAACATCTATATGAAACCGCTGGATGAGATACTCCAAGGACATGGGGTGAGATATCATCAGTATGCGGATGATACCCAGTTATACATCTCCACCCCATGTCCAGTCGGTGTAGCATTGGAAGTGATGTGCTGGTGCCTGGAGGCTGTGAGGGTCTGGATGGGTGTCAAGAGGCTCAAACTCAACCCTGATAAGATGGAGTGGCTGTGGGTTTTGCCTCCCAAGGACAATTCCATCTGTCCGTCCATTACCCTGGGGGGGAATTATTGACCCCCTCAGAGAGGGTTTGCAACTTGGGCATCCTCCTCAATCCACAGCTAACATTAGAGCACCATCTTTCAGCTGTGGTGAGGAGGGCGTTTGCCCAGGTGCGCCTGGTGCACCAGTTGCAGCCCTATTTGGACCAGGAGTCACTGGTCACAGTCACTCATGCCCTCATCACCTCGAGATTCGACTATTGCAACGCTCTCTACATGGGGCTACATTTGAAAAGTGTTCGGAAACTTCAGATCGTGCAGAAGGCGGCCACGAGAGCCATTGTGGGGCTTCCAAGATCTGCCCACGTTTCGCCAGCACTCCACGGCCTGCACTGGCTGCCGATCAGTTTCCAGTCACAATTCAAAGTGTTGGTTATGACCTATAAAGCCCTACATGGCATCGGACCAAAATATCTCCGAGACCACCTTCTGCCGCACGAATCCCAGCGGCCGATTAGGTCCCACAGAGTTGGCCTTCTCCGGGTCCCATTGACCAAACAATGTCGGCTGGCAGGACCCAGGGGAAGAGCTTTCTTTGTGGCGGCCCCGGCCCTCTGGAATCAGCTCCCTCCAGAGATTTGAACAGCCCCCACCCTCCTCGCCTTCCGTAAAATGCTGAAGACCCACCTTTGTCGCCAGGTGTGGGGATAATTACCACCTTCTCCTTCCTTTTTATTATGTTTCAGCCTTACTGTATGATGGATTAGGTTGAATGTGTATGATTGTATAGTTAGGGATTTTACTATGTTATTAATGTTTTTTAAATCGATTTAATTTTTCTACTATTGAATTTGTAATGTATTGTATCACTGTTATGTTGTGAGCCGCCCCGAGTCTTCGGAGAGGGGCGGCATACAAATCTAATAAACTGTAAACTATAAACTATTGTGTATTATTGGGTTTTGGACTGACTGACTGACTGACTGACTGACTGGCTGACTGACTGACTGACTGGCTGGCTGGCTGACTGACTGACTGACTGACTGACTGACTGACTGACTGACTGACTGACTGACTGACTGACTGACTGACTCACTCACTCACTCACTCACTCACTCACTCACCAGCTGAGGCATTCTGAGAATGGTGGAATGGGAAGACTGTCCTGGCCCTCTGACCTGTAATAGGCTTTTACCCACCAGCTAGCCCTATAGCTTGCATCAGGCCCCCACCCCGCAAACCTGAGGCACTCCTTGTTCTCCCCTGAACAAGCTGCACAATTGCTTAGTGCAGCTACTGGAACAGCTGGTATTACAATTGTTAAACAAAGAGGTCATATAATGTCTTACTTAATAACGATTTTACTCAGCAGCTGAAGATTCCAGGCTAAGTTTTGGTTGTACCTTTAATGAATTTGTCTATAGAAATCACACTATTTGTCAACCAATAAAAACTAAAATATTGACATTATATATCATTATATTGGTGTTGGAGAATAATATTTTAAAATGCCAATTATATACATTTCCTTTTTTATCATTCTACTGATGATACTTACTGCTACAAGTTTTTTAAACAGAAACCTGAACTGTTTGGCTTCCCTGTTCATCCTTTCAGCACCTTCTTTTCTTTCTTCTGCATTTTTAAAAGTAATACGCTTTAACATTATAGCCTTGATATATTCCATAATAACTCTACGATGGCACTCAACAGTCATTTTCTGAAAAAAAATTCAAAAGACACCTAGTTATCCAGACAGGATGTTTGTATTAAATAACAAGTAACAGAAACGAACAAAAATTATAAAAAAAGCTACATTAGACAAATTTGGGAGAGAAAAATAAATATTAATTTAATGACATAAATTAGAGAGAAAAAGCTTGTAGACATGTGGACCTGTAGATAGATAGATAGACCAGATAAAATCACTGAGAGTCATTTGATGGATGAAATATAACTAATTAAATATTGATGGGCCAGCATTTTAGGTACCACTTCATTTTTTAAATTTAATTTAGCATAGAGGAATTCAGAAAACAACAGATGGTTTCAATCTACAAAAAGGGAAAACATGAATCCAGAAAATTATAGGCCAACTAACTTGACAGCAACACCTGAAAAAAATCCTGGAAAAAATAATCAAGCAGAAAGTTTGGGAGCTCCTAGAAATTACTGGCAGCTAGCTAAGCAATTACTGGCAGCTAAGCAATTACTGGCAGCTAGCATGGATTTGTCAAAAACAGATTCACTCCAGACAAATATTATTACCTACTTTAATAAAGTAACTAAATTAGGGGAAATGCTGTGGATATAGTATACTTGGAATTCAGTAAGGTATTTGACAGAGTAGAGCAGAGTCTATATCTTGATAAGATAGAGCAATAAGGGATAGACATATCACAAGCAAATGGGATTCACAGTTGCTGACCAACCATACCCAGCACATAGTTCTTAACGATACTAAATCATGATGGGGAACATGCAGTGGGTCACCTCAAGATTTTGCAGCGAAGGAGCTGCAGGACAGGTGGGGCGGGCGTTCCCAAAGCGCTCGGAGAAAGCGCTCTCGCAGCCGCTTTGCTGGGAGTGCTTTCTCTGAGCGCTTCCAGAACACCCGCCCCATCCCTCTCGCAGCCCCTTTGCTGGGAGCGCTTTCGCCAAGCCAGCCCCTTCACAACCGCCCCTCTGCTCCAGCCCCGCCCCAGCGGATTCCATCCCTCTTGCCAGGACAAGAGGATAGTGGCGGCGGCAGCGGTTTCCCTTTCAGAAGCAGCAGCAGCCCCGGGAATGTCACATCCCCCCGCCCCCGAACCAGAATCCGAATGCCGGCAGTAATGGGCAAAAGGGGTGAGTTTTGTGCTTGTACATATTATTCGCTTGTAAGATGTAACATTGTTTCATCTTATGAACTTTTCACCTTATGAACCTTGTCCCGGAACCAATTAAGTTCGTAAGATGAGGTATTACTGTATATAGCTACAGATGGTACCTGACACAGCAGTAGTAACTATGAGAAGAATCTGGGTATCATAGTAGATTACCATTTAAGTATGAGTCAGCAGCATGGAGTGGCTGTCACAAAAGTTGATGCAATCCTTGGCTGCCTCAACAGAAGATTTAATATCAAGAAGCTAATATCATGAAGATTATTATCAAGATCACAAAAAGTGATAAATGAGGCCACATTGGGAATA